>NW_027185798.1:7318800-7319026 GCF_028583685.1 Petaurus breviceps papuanus | reverse complement strand
TGACTCACTGGCCAATCAAGAAGTATCTACTGAAAAACAAGCCTCCCCCACCCCAGGCTTCAGGTGCACATTAGCCTAGGGGCAGGGAAGATCTTTAAAATTTACATTCTTATTACACCCCCAAAGTGGGCAGTGCTCTTTGGGCTGCAGAGATGAAAGCATTGCATATTTGTCTCCTTAGGGCCTTGGTGTCAGGGTTATTTTTGTGTTGTTGAAAACCAAAGTC
>NW_027185798.1:7268453-7318790 GCF_028583685.1 Petaurus breviceps papuanus | reverse complement strand
CTTTGGCTTTTCACAGCTTGGAAGAAGATTTTATCACCTGGAGAGAGCAGTTCTGGCCAGCTGTTTGTGAACATTTTGGAGTGGAGGCTACTGGTGAGGAGTCCAGGTGAGCGTGGGCACAAGAATGGCTGAGCGTGGCGATTTGCCACAGAGGACTGGACGGCGAGAAGGGGAGGGGTGCTTGGGACTGTTGGGACAGGAGCCAGGAAGCCTGTCCCCCTCAGCCAGCCACAGGGAAGCTGGCTCTCCTCGGTGCTCCTTCGAACTGTGTCAGGTTCAGATTCAGAAGCCATTGGGCAGAACTGAGACTTTGCTTGATTATACTTTGGGCTTCTGTATCCCCTCTGGCCCAGTAACTCAATCAGCTGAGACTGTAACTGAGCTTTGTTGTTTTGCTCAGTTCAGTGTCAGGGAATCTGGTGGGATGAGATTGTGTCCTAGGGAAAGACTGGATGTGTGGCCTCACAGGAGTCCTGCTGAGAGACCTTTTGGCACTGGTCTGTACTCTTCTTAAAATGGCCCAGGTACAAACATGATGGCCCTTAACGGAAACCACATGCCTTCCTCAGGCCGCATTATAGCTGAGCAGGTCCCATCCCTGGGGTGGGATCAGATTGCTCTCCTGGGAGCCCTAGAATGAAGGGGCCTCCCCTCGAATCCCCGTCACCTCAAGGGCAAGAGTGCCTGCCGCCCCCACGGAAGGGGGAGACACTTTCTGTTCCCTGCCCAGCCTCCAGTAGTGATAATGAGACATTTCTGAACAGGTCTAGTTCCTCCACCTGGCCCTCATTGAGACACTGCTCATTCCATTCTGATCACCTTCTGCTATGACACTCTCCACTTTGTCATCTTTTCTTCAAATGTAGTTCCCAGAACCAAATACAGCATATATGATATGCTCTGGCCAATGCCGAATATAGGGGATTTACCCCTGTGGCACCTCTTCAGTTCTTTCTAGCTTAACTAACCAACCAGGCCCAACCTGGTCCTAACCCTGTCTGCTTGGCAAGACTCCATGAGCACCTCCTTTGTGCCAGGGGCTGTCAGCGATCCCATGGTCCCACAGGCCTCACAGTGTGCAAAGACACCATCATAAGACCCCAAGAGGGCATCATGCCTAAAAGCCTCTTTTGCACACGAACCACATAGAGGAAAGCCAGGTTTCCCTCTCCAACCTCTGTGCAGCTGATTTTTTAGCTGTGTGTGCATGACCTCAGAGGTGACCCTGTGAAACACCTTGTTACTTTGGGGCTGCTCTTCCTGGCTTTTGCAAGCTCTTAGGGGTTTTTTAATGTTGTGTCATTCAACATGGAAGCTATTCTTCCTCTTCACCTTGTGAAAAGCCAGTGTGCACAGTTTTGTCTTTGGTAAAGTTATTGAGCTGGAAATTGCCAAGGCAGCACCCTGGAGCCCTCCATCAAAGACATTAGTCCACCGGTCACCACACGCACCAGCCCCGCATCCATCTCACTGTTGCAGTTCATGGCTCTCTTTTGTCCATGAGGACAGAGCTGTGTTGAAATCTGAAGAGCATGTGACTAAGGCCTCCCCTTGCGTGACTCACCCTCGGCATCCTCTGAAGCACTTACTCCCATATGAGCCCTTAGCAGTGAGCCTGGGACTTGGGAGAGGGCTTTCTAGGAGAGCCTTCGAGGCCACTGCCCCCTACCCTTTCTTTGGGAGGCCCAGCTGGTTCTAGTGAGCTGTCTGGATACTGGCCCATGGCTCAGAGATGTCAGGCGCCTCCTCCAGGCCTCTCTCAGCACCAGGATCTCCCCACAGAGCAGCACTGACCATCTTCAAGCACTGTTTTTGCCATCTCCCTCTCCTGTGGAATGGTCCCTTGGATTAGATTCAGACCCTCACCCTGGGCTTGGAGGCCTCATCAGCCAAACTTCACCTCTTGCTCTTCCCCGCCCGGAACATGTGGCATGCATGTGCCAGGACAAGCAGAGCTCCGTTCAGATCCTGGCCCTGCTGCCGATCACCCGTGATCTGGGCTCAGCCGCCGCCTCTGAGCCTCAGACTGCTCTTCTCCAAAATGAGTGGTGGGACTGGGAAGACCTTGCTGCTCCCTTCTGGGTCCAGGTCCCATGAGCCCCCTTCTGTCCCCACCCTTCCCCTCAAGTTTCATCGTTTTCACATTACATTCTTCTCCCCTTCCCTCCACCCCATGCCCATCCCCCAAGGGAGCCTGCCCTGGTAACAAAGGAAAAACCAGTTCAGACTGGTCAGGACATTGCCTGTGTTGAGCCTACTGTGTGCAACCTGACAGGTCCACCTTGGCTTCATTTCTTCTCTCTTGCCCATAATTAGACAGTGTTGAGATTGCTTTTCAGGGTGACTCAGCCAGTTGGTAATAGTGTGCCCATCTTTCTGTGGCTCCTCTAATATCGCCCGCAGATTTGTATCCTTTGGCAGCTGCCAGTTCGTGTGTGTGATAGTTGTGATTCAGAACGTGTTTTTCATGTAGTTATTAATCACTTGCAATTGTTTTGAGAACCATTCATTTTCGTTGCATGCTTACTACTGGGGAATCATTCTTGGCCTCAAATATCTGTGCTAATTTCCCCCATATCTTGAATGTCGAACTTTAAGCCTGGTCTTACCTTAAAGGGAAGCTGCCTCCTGTCCATTCTGCCTGGTATCAATTATGCCCTAAGTCCCCAGCCCTCAGCTTGGTGTTTCCTTGTATTCATTTTCTGCATGTGGGAAGTCCTTTTTTGAGGTCTATCTTCTTTGTCCTTGAGTAGACCCCAAGCCCTTAGTGAGTTTGCCCAGCCCCCATCTTCTTTTTGGTAATCTTCGACCAAATGTCAGACAGCACTGAGATGAGTGCGCGGGCCGTGAGTCGCGGCTCTCTGACTTTCTCAATTCCACCTCTCAGCATTCGTCAGTATGAGCTGGTGGTGCACACGGACGAGAACATGAACAAAGTGTATACTGGGGAGATGGGCCGGCTGAAGAGCTACGAGAACCAGAAACCGTAAGTCAGGGTCAGGGTGCTGACCTTGAAGTGGGGGGTCGCCCTTGAGGACCTGCCCTGCTGGGGGGGGGGTGCAGATCTGAGGCTGTGCCCCTGGGTGGGCAGGGGAGGGGTGTGTGTGTGCATGTGCGCATGTGTGTGTGTGTGCGCGCGCACTCGTGCATGCACAAGTGCACATAGGGACACAGCCCAGAAGATTACGCTTAGCCACCAGCCAGATTGAGGCATTTGTTATCTTTTTACCAGCTGGGCCAAGTGGTTGAGATAAAACAGCCTGTATTTGCATTGAAACCTTTCAGCTTCTGCCTTTGGAGATGATCCCACTTGTACAAACGTGTCTTTCTGTGAAAGAAGCCCAAGCACAGGCTGTCCCAGGATTCATGGGAAGCAGCAGGGGTGGGGGAAGGGATGCCCATCACTGTGGCCCTGGGGCCAGTGGCCCAGTGCAGCAGTGAGGTGGGTGGCCCTGTGGCCTTCCTTGTTCAAGCTTCTGGCTTGGGTTCAGGGTTCCATCAAGAGCGAGGCACCACCCTCCAAACTGAGCTCCATGGAGAGGATCAGGGGTGGTGGGCAGGGAAAAGAAAGGAAGCTTAGGGTGCGTGAGGCCCTGGGCTAATCTCATTGGATCCTAATGACAAACCTGGGAGGTAGGGGCTATTATCATTCCCATTTTATAGTTGAGAAAACTGAGACAGATGACTTGAGTGACCCTGACTCACACAGCTCGTAAGTGTCTGAGGTCAGATTTGAACTCAGTTTTCCTGAGTCCCGGGCCAGCACTCTGTGCCCTGCCTACTCCACCTCTTTTTCCAAAGAGGGAAGAAAATTGGCCCGACAGCAAGGGAGAGAGTCACATTTTTCCTGGGCCCTCCCTGCCCTGTGGCTGCCCACCCTCTACCCAACCTTCCCAAAGCAGGATGGCCTGAGTAGAGGAAAGAACAGGGGCTTAGCCGCAGACTCTGACAGATGTGGGTGCTAATGATTAGGAAAACATCATCTCTGAGGACCTCAGATGCTGTGTTTGAGACAAATGCCTTGTAAATGGAGTGGGCAATGTAAGCAGGAGCTGTCCTCCCTGACTGAGGGAGAAGAAAGGAGCCAACCTGGCAAGTGGTCCAGCTAGCCTGAGAGGCCTCATGGGATTTATGGTCCATGGCTGGGGCCATCCTGGAGGAGGCCCAGAGAGACCAGGGCATGGTGGGACCATTGGCTGCCTTTGCTGCTGCTCTGTGTGTGTCATGGCCTCTAGCACCCTGAGGGTGTTTCCCAGCCTCATCACTGTGCTTTGGGACACTTGAGTCCCAGATGGGCCAATGAAATTCTCCTTCTTGCAGGCCTTTTGATGCCAAGAATCCCTTCCTGGCTACTGTGACCACCAATCGGAAGTTGAACCAGGGAGGAGAGCGCCATCTCATGCACCTGGAGTTAGACATCTCAAATTCCAAAATCAGGTAGGAGACACCTACTTGATTTGGGCCTTCTGACCCAATCAGTTCTGCCACTGACAGAGGCAGCCTAGTTATGCCCCATGGAAACGTGACTGGGGTTGGAGTTCTTACCTTCATGTGACCTTGGAAGCCATTGCCCCCTGTACCTCAGTTTCTCTTCTGCAAAGATGAATGAGTGGTGCTTAGATGCTCCAACTTGGCTTTCCATCCCTAGGTATGAGTCTGGAGACCATGTTGCTGTGTACCCAGCCAATGATGCATCACTTGTTAATCAGCTTGGAGAGATCCTGGGTGCTGACCTGGATGTGGTCATGTCTCTGAACAACCTGGATGGTAAGTCTACCCATGTGTAATGGGGGTTGGCGGGGGCTTGGTTCTCCTGTCTCCTCCTTTCTGTGAGATGATACAGAATGGCTTGGGGGAAGTCCAGAAATAGAGCCTGGGCCAGTGTATGGGGCCAGTTGGGAGCTGGATGTCAGAAAACAGCAGCCCAGGGAAGCTCTGAAGTAGACTAGCTCCTCAAGCAGGGCGTACAGGACAGTTGGTCAGTCAACAAGCACTTAGTGAGTGCTTGTAGTGCCAGGTCGGGGCAAACCCCAAACTGAACCACACAAACGCACTCCTCCCAGCCCCAGCCTCCTGCTCTCTGGGAGCTCACACTGTCCAAAGGAGCCAGCATGTATGGAGAAAACACAGAGAGACTAAACACCAGTCATTTCAGACTAAATGTTAAATGGAGAGGTGGGCGAGGAAAGGTTTTCTGTGGAAGGAACGTGATGCTTGAGCTGTACCCTGTAGGGATTTTGTGAAGGGAAGGTCAAAATTAGGGGGCTGGATGTTCTCTAAGGCCCCACTTAGGTCTCCCTTTTGTGGTTCTGTGGTTCCCTGGGTTGCACAGAGGAACCAGTGCCATCTGCCGTAGGCTTGGTGAATCGCCAGGTCATTTGCCAAGTTCTAAGGAAACCAAAGCCCCCAGTCCGATCCCTGTGAGACAACGGCAGTGGCCACCTCCATTATAAGTGTCCCATCACTTTCTTTCCTGACCCTATCAGACCACGGTCCTTAATGTCCTTGGTTCTGTGCCACCACAGTTGTGAAATTGACTCTGAGAGTATGATCAGCTGCAGGACGTCTGGGGTGATCTTACCAATTGTTCTGCCAGGGAGGGTGATGCAGTTGGAGGAGGAATGTGTTGGAGGGCAGTTGGGGAGGATTCTCCTCCTTTTGTGGTGCACAGTGAAGTCTGGCCTTCATCTTCAGGCTGTCCACACTGAGGAACAAGAAAGGGCTAAATATCATTGCTTTTTGACAAAGAAATAATCATAATAACTGACATTTCTATAGCTCCTTGAGGTTTGCAAAGAGCTTTCTATATGCCATCTCATTTGATCCTTACAGCAACTCTGTGAGGCAGGCACTCCTCATTCTACAGAAACTGAGGCAGGCAGACATTAAGTCACTTGTCCAGGGTCACCCTGCTAGTAAGAGTCTGTGGAGGGATTTGAACTCAGGACACCATCCCTATCCCACTGTAGCACTTAACTCAAGCATGGGAATCCGTGACCCCTAACACCAGAGAGGGGTGCGTCATCCTGCAGCCCTTGATTCAGGAGTTGGGAAACTCATTCCTGCTCTGCTTCTTCCAAGTTCTTGCCTAATGCCCCCCTCCCCTCCCACCAGAGGAGCCCTTGTCCCCTGGCTTGTTCCTTACCCTTCCTGGCTGGAGGAGGTCATTTAGTCCTCCAGTGTGACTCAGGCAGTTTGGGAAATCAGAACTTACCAGGATGCAGCAGCAAAATTGATTTGAAGGCAACAGTGGCCAATAGGGCCTTTGTTCTGGGTGAGTAAGTTTGGCTTGTTGAGAGATCTCTCTCCTTTTACCCAGTTTTCTCATTGAAGTAACATTCTTAGTGTTGCATCACTCTTTGGGGTTCATCTTATTTCCTTTATTAGAAGGAAAAAAAAATCCACAATGCTGATGCCTCAAGGCTTTGTTCTCACCAGCCACACGTAGCATTTAGGATTGCCTTGTGTGGGGCATCCATGTAGGCAAGAGGATTTTTTTCCAATTGAGAGAAGCAGTTTTCCCTACATGAAGGCTGCTAGCACACATGCAGCTTAGGAGGGAAGAGTGTGGAATTAGTGTGGCCAGCTCAGAAGCCCTACAACTTCACAATGTTAGACTGGGGAGCTTCTTTGGGAGTCTGACTCCCAAATTTATCTGAGAGATAACTGACACCCAAAGATGGAAGGGGGTCACCTCAAGTTGGGTGAGGTGGGACAGAGGGACTTATGCGCAGCCTTCATTTCTGCTTTGCCAAGCAGCCTTTCTTTGTTGGCTCAAGTGTCAGACCCAGAGGCTGCCAACTGAGCCAGCTGGATCCAGGCCCTGAGTATCACCCCCTGCTCTTCAGGAGAGGAGTGGGAGTGACCAGCCTGGGGAACACAGAGGCTGAGGAAGCTGGGAGCTTCAGTACTCCAGATGGGGCTTTGTGACAGAGCTCTTGCCAGGGGCAAGATCATTCTGACATTGTTGTGTGTGTGTGCTCACGTGTATGTGTGCATGCACAAATGGCCCAGGGTTGTTGAGGGCCTTCATTGACGGCCTGAGCCCAGTCAGGCCCACAGGGGAGAGGTCCCAGGCCCAGGTAGGTGTCCCCCAATCATGGTCTGTTTGTCTTTCAGAGGAGTCCAACAAGAAGCACCCGTTCCCCTGCCCTACCACTTACCGCACGGCGCTCACCTACTACCTGGACATCACCAATCCTCCCCGGACCAACGTCCTCTATGAGCTGGCGCAGTATGCCGGGGAGCCAGCTGAGCAGGAGCAGCTCCGCAAGATGGCGTCCTCATCGGGCGAGGGCAAGGTGAGGCCTCCCCAGCCCCAGCCGGACTCCTGCTGCCTCTGCCCCGCTGGCAGCCTCACTCCTGGCCCCTCTCCTACTCTTCCCTCCACAGGAGCTGTACCTGAGCTGGGTTGTGGAAGCCAGGAGGAACATCCTGGCCATTCTGCAGGACTACCCCTCGCTCCGGCCCCCCATTGACCACCTGTGTGAGCTGCTGCCCCGCCTGCAGGCCCGCTACTATTCCATCGCCTCCTCCTCCAAGGTGGGTTTGAGAAGGATGGGATGCAGCTTGATGAAGGAAACAGGTCCAAAGAAGGGAGAGACTGGACCAAGGCCACTTGGGGTCATCAGCAGTGGGTCCTCCAGATAGCCTGGCAGAGCCTTTCATCTCACCGAGCCTCAGTTTCCTAGTCTGTAAAATGGGAATCACAAGTGCCTGCCTCGAGCCATTGTGAGGCCTAAAGGAGGCAGTGCATGGACAGCTCTCCAAACCTTGGAGCGAGCACTTCTGTGCTGTCACCCTGTGCCCCACAGCCTTCTGCCTCATCTTCTTGCCCCTTCAAAGTGACGTGGCACAGGGCTGCAGCTCATAGGCAGCCAGGCCATGAATGGAGGGCAGGCAGCAGAGGAGGTGGCGAGATGGAGGCTCCTCAGTGAGTTTGGAAAGGGGGGAGGGACTGCTAGGCAGCAGCCCCCCCTGACCTCAAGGGAGCCCTCTGGGCAGGGCTCCCAGTCAGCAGGCACACAGGGCTCCAAGTCAGCAGGCACGCAGCCCTTCCACCTCTAGGTGCTGAAGCCCTTGATGGCTGCCCTGCCCTTCGCCTCTGACTTCTTAAGAGTAGGATGGTGAGAGCTCTTGGACTGCTGACCTCCCAGGGTGAGCAGAGCCTTTCTGTCCCCAGGCTCTCAGGGTGCAGGTGAAGAAGGGTGCACCTTTTTCCTCAGCTCCATGAAGTGACCTACTTGAGCACCCAGCTGAGATTGGGGGGATGGGCAGGGCCTAAAGCTGGACCTGCCGGCTCTCCATCCTGTTTCACCTAGGGGCACTTTGGGAGGGAGGGTGCTCTGGGTGGGGCAGTCAGGAAAGGCTTCATGGAGAAGCCCCTGCTTGGCTGCATCTGAAGGGGGAGGTGAGGAGAGAATACATGACTGGACAGGGGATAGCCAGAGGTCTGGGCTGAGCCTGGGCCAGGGGACAAAGGGCTTTTAAGGACAGGGTTGCTGCTGGAGGCAGGGAGGCCCAAAAAGAGGCTGAGGGGGAGGCTCTGAACTCAGGGGGCAGAGAGGGGGATGGGTGTGAAAAATATTTGCTTAGACATGGGGAGTGAGGGGGAGCTGTGTGTGTTTGGAGGGGTCAAGAATGTGTGGAGGTTGGAAAGAGTGGTGCTGCACCTCCCCAGGATTAAGGAAAATGGGAGCAGGAGTGGGCTTGAGGGGAGAGAGGGCGACTTCTGTTCTGCCTCCTCATTTTCAGAGACTGGAGGAAAAGGAAAGGAGAGGGAGGTGATATCAGGAGGGAGAGAAGGTGAAGGGCCTCAGTTTTCTCAGTGAAGTAGAGGAGATTCCTAGTGGAGGGATGGGCCAGCAGGGCAGCTTGTTGGAACTTTGGAGCAGCTCTGGGAGAGTGGCACAGGGGCAGAGATTTGAGGCGGGGGCCAGGCCAGCATGCTTGGGTTGGTGTCTGCTCTTTTGAGCAGGGGGCTGAACGGGAGAATTGGGGAGCTGGACAGGCAGCGGCTTGGCCCGTGTGTGGTGGGGGCTCACGCCCCCAGACAGCAATCTTCTCTCCCTGCCACCTGTCCAGGTTCATCCCAACTCCATTCACATCTGTGCTGTGGTAGTGGAGTATGAGACCAAGTCTGGCCGGGTCAACAAGGGTGTGGCCACTAGCTGGCTCAAGGCCAAGGAGCCTGCCTTGGAGAATGGGCACAAGGCCACAGTGCCCATGTTTGTGCGGAAGTCCCAGTTCCGGCTGCCCTTCAAGCCCACCACGCCTGTCATCATGATTGGGCCGGGCACCGGCATCGCCCCTTTCGTGGGCTTCATCCAAGAGCGGGCCTGGCTGAAAGAACAAGGTAAGGCGGGCTCGGCTCGTGCCAGTCCCCCCTGGGCTCTGCAGCACTTGGCCTAGTGGCGGGTGGGTCCCCAGGCATCCGGGCCCTGTGCTCAGGCCCCTGCTCTGGTGCCCCCAGGTAAGGAAGTTGGCGAGACCGTCCTGTACTATGGCTGTCGCCGCTCCGACGAAGATTACTTGTACCGGGAAGAGCTGGCCCAGTTCCAGAAGGATGGTGTCCTCTCCCAGCTTAATGTGGCCTTGTCCCGGGAGCAGCCCCAAAAGGTGGGGCCGAGGGGGAGGGGAAAGGGGTTCGGGGCGGGAGGGGAAGGCCGGCAGCCGAGACTGAGCGGGCTCCCCTTGGCCAGGTTTACGTGCAGCACCTGATGAAACAGAACAAGGAACATCTCTGGAAACTGATCCAGGAGAGCAGTGCGCACATCTACGTGTGCGGGTGAGTGCGGGGCGGGGGGGGGGGGAGGGGGGCCGGGGGCGGGGCCACTGGAGCCGGGGGCGGGGCGGGGCCGGGCCGCAGGCTGATCGCCTTCCTTTTCTCCTCTAGGGATGCGCGGAACATGGCTAGGGATGTACAGAACGTGTTCTGCGAGATCGCATCTGAGTTTGGGGGCATGAACCAGTCACAGGCTGTGGACTTCATCAAGAAATTGATGGCTAAGGGACGCTATTCCCTCGACGTTTGGAGCTAGGACCCGCCCGCCCCACCCTGGGGACTGAGAAGGGCCTTGGACGGGAGGCCTCGGGACTGCCCCCAGCGCCCCCAGCCCCCCTTTCCCCCCCCCCCCAGCCACCACTAGAGCTGTTGTGCCGAGTAATCAGTCCTTTTCTTAATGCCTTCTCACTCTTACTAGGTTGTTTCCACTTGGCCCGACCATGGGGGAGGGGGAGAGTGAAAGGCCAACTTTCTGTGGTAAGCCTGGCCAGGAAGGGCCAGGGGACCACCGGAACAGAGCCCACTGGCTGCCAAGCCCTAGCCAACATCATTATTTAGTATGCTCCAGAGTGGGCATGGGGGCAACATGGCTACTTCTGCATTCTTCAGGATATGTTGGGGGCAGCAATCAGAAAAAAGCCTGCCTCCTACCCCAGGCCATGGCCCTCTACCTCAACTCCCAAGTACCACTGGGATTTAAAGTGGGGAGCCCAGCTCCTCTTCCTTTTGTTAAGAGGGAAGGGATTAGGTTGATCCCTTCCCCAGTGCTGGAGTCTTGATGCCTCTGGTCAGGGTGCTCCTGTGCCAAAGTGCCCGCCTCCTTCCCTGTGTGTGGGTTGGGAATCCAGAGGCCTTTGGCCTGTCTCCTGCCTGCTGGCAGCAGTCTGAGGCCTTGAAAGACTGAGGCTTGTTAATGGGGAGAGAGGTGGGGGCAGACTGAGCCCCAGGGCCTGCACCCACTGGGGGTGAGCCTGGTGCCCCAATGGCTCCCAGGCCCTCCTTCCTCCCTTTCCCTGAGTTTACTTCCTGTTGGCTTTGGCCTCGTCCAAGAACCAGACTTTGGAAAGAGAATGCTGGGTGTGTACCACAGAACGTCCAATGAGTGTAAATAATTTTGAACTATCCTTGACCCTTGGAATAAAATTGTTTTTTTTTTCTGTATCTGCCCCTGGAGTAGCTTTTAATTGTGTGAGCAGCTTTGGCACTGAGTTCTGGAACCTCGTGCAGCCTAGCTGGTCTTTGTGGTGCGAATAGGGGTTATGAGAGGCCTTTGTTAGTGATATTCCCCTTCTAAAATATTAAATGTGAAAACTGAACTGAATATCCTCCTGTCGATTTGTTCACTATGAAAACAGCTAGCCTTTTCCTGCTGCTTCCCCATCCCCCCGCTCCCCCGCATGTATTGGTTCCATTGATGTACTGAGCCCAGAGGAGTTTGGGAAATGTTCTATACCAAGTCCCTCAGAAGCCCAGGTCCTTCCTCCTTCCTGCTGCCTAGGGGGTGTCTGTCTCTAGGACCACATATGCTGCCTGGCCTGGAGTGTGGGCATACCCGCTCTGTCCCTGGCAGATGGGGACTAGCAGGCCCATCTTGGGGTGTGGCAACAAGGCTTTCTGGGAACTGCTGACATGGGACTGGCCTGGGGCCAATAAGAAAAGGCTTCCACTCCAGCTGCCTTCAGCCCCTGTCCATCCCTTTATTATGGCCATGCTTCTCAACTCCCATAGCTTCAGCACCAAGGAACACAAGGGGCCTGAGGGCAGGAGGTGGGAGTCCTGGAAGACTGGGAATGCGGGCTAATGAGAGAACCTTTCCTTGGACTCCCCAAGTGCAGGGCTCATGCGACAGGAGCTGGCTTTGGGCAGAGGGGCCCAGTCCAGGAGTAGCTGGGCGCAGGCAGCGTAGCTGCCCTTACCCAAGGATCCACTGTCTCTGGCCCACTGACTCAGGCAGGTGACTGGGGGTGGGGGGTGGAGGAAGGAGAGCAGGGCTGCTCTGGACTTGTCTGGGGCTCAGTCACAGGCATTTCTGGGTGAGGAGGTGGCGGCTGCCATGGCCTCAGCTCAAGGCAAGGCCAGGGAGTTGGGGCAGAGCTTGTCCTGTGCCTAGCCCCACGCTCAGTCCTTCTTGCTTCTGTGTTGGCTGTGGAACTTCTGATGAACTACCCGGAGAGTAGTGAAGAAGTTACCGAGGAAGAGTAAGAGGAAAGGAAGGCCGCACATTAGCACCTGGAGGAAGAAAGGGAGGTGTGCATGGCGGGATCAGTCACCTCTGGCTGGACAGACTTGCCCCTTGTGGGCCTCCCCCCCTCCCCTGGGCAGCACTCACCTGCCACTCCTTACACTGTGGCTCCTGGGCCAGCTGGAACAGGGTCACCGCATTAAACAGCTGCCAGAACTAGACAGGAGGAAATGGTGTTGAGGTTGGGCCTGGCCTCAGCCTGCTGTCCCTTAGGAGGAGGGTGTCCCAAACCTGTCCCCAGCTTTCTGCTTTGGACCTAGAGCTAGGGGCAGTGAGGGGAAGGAACGTAAAGGGCCTGCTGACTCACATGACCAAAGAAGAGAAAGGGGAGGAGGAAGGTGAGGCCCCTCCACATCCAGGACTGGAAGCCCTCTGGCACAAAGGGGGAAAAGGAGCCAGCATTAGCAGCAGCACCCAAGGGGGAAGGCTGCCAAGAGCCAGGCCCCTCCTCCCCTCCAGGGCTCCCTGAGAAGAGGGGACAAGGAAGGAGAGGCTCCACTCACCCACAGTGAGGTCCATGTTATGCCTCTCACCCAGGGCCCGCAGGCGGTATAGACACCCACTCTGGTAGTAGTATTGAAGGAACTGTACAAAGCCTGGCAGAGAAGGCCCAGAGTGAAGGCAGTCCTGCTATGGAGGTGCTTACCAAGGGGAAAGAGAAACAGAGAAGGAGGCTTCTCTTCTAAGCCTCTTTCTTTCTCCTCCAGGCACTTAGGAAGGCACAGGGGCATTCCCCTTCACCCTACTCCCATGGCTCCCTGCACACCCCAAGGGGGCCACCACTGGAGATAGTGATGGGGGTTGGGAGAGGCCACAATCTGAGACACTCACTCTGGTACATAGAAAAGGACAGGAACTGGTTTCGAAACTTCTGGTACATGAGTCCATCGGGCCTGGGCAGATGAAGAGAACAGGGGAACAAGAGGATGTGGAGAGTGACCGGCCTGCTTCTGGGCCCCCTCCTCCCACAGCCCGAGGTCCTCCATGCCAGTGCTAGACCTGGGAATAGGGACCCCTGAGTCTGAATCCTCCCCCTCCTCTCCCTCTGTGGCCTTTCCCTGTACAATGTGGGCCCTGGATGAGATGACCTCAGAGCTCCCTTCCAGCTGACGTTCAGGGGCTCTGAGGACAGTGTCTGCACAGGCTCTGGGGAAAGGCTGAGAAAGGAGGTAAGAAATGGAAGGACAGGAGACAGGAGGCTCACCATGTCAGCATTACTCCGGATAGGAAGGTGGAGACGTAGTGATGGAACACCCACCAGCCTTTGATCCTGAGACAGGGGTAGAGGGCCTGCTCACCTCCCTGGCCCTCAGACCCTGCACCTCACCCACTTGTCCCCAAGAGTAACATGGGGAGGGAAACCGGAGAAAGGAAGCCACAGAGCCTTCCAACTGGTGCCTGGTGATTTTGGTGAGAAGACAGGGGCAGCCCACTCCCTCCCATCTGCCTGCCTCTTAAATGGATTCCCCCAGGGTCAAGAGAGGAGAGAAAGAAGCAGCAGCCAAGGAGGAGGGGCAGGGGAGCGGCCAGGCCAGAGGCTCACCGGGACCCATTGTTAATGAGGATACTTTCCCGAATGGTCAGTGTGCAATAGTACCACACCAACAGGAAGTTGAAGGCTGCATCTGTCACCCTGATGATGAGAGAAGGGAAACCTAGCTCAGATGGAGGGCCGGGGCCGGGGCTGGAGCCTGGCAGCCAAGAAAGGAAGGTTCCGGTCCAGCCCTGGGCAGCCCAAGGCCTACCTGGAATTGAGGATGAAGCGGCAGGTGAAGGAGATCATGATGAGAATGATGGTGAGGTAAAGCTTGAACTTCTCATACTCATCCTTGTAAGCAAACCTGCTGGCAGGAGGCAGGGCTGAGACACCCACGGCAGGGGGCAGTGGGGGGCGGGAGAGGGAGAACAACGAGACCCAGGGAGGCCAAGGGGCTGGCTCAAAGTCACACTGGCGGGGGGAGCAGGCCAAAGAGGCTCTGCACTCCCTCGGGCCGCAGGGACAGGGGGCTGGGTGGTGACGCAAGGGGGAAGATTACTTAGCCTGCTTGCTGAGGAGTGTGACGTTGACACTTCCTAGGACGAGACTCAGGTAGAGCCTAGAGGGTGGGACATGGGGGAGGGGAGTGAGGAGAGGCCCTGTTCAGTCCCCCCAAGCTTGGGCTCTGGGAGCATGGGAGGCCCCCTCCCCTCCCCCCCAGTATAGCTCCTGACTTGGGGAGTCAGGGGTCACCCTGGGAGAGGGGAGAGTCAGGGGCTCCCCTCCCGCTGCTGCCCCCGGGGCTGCAGGGAAGGTCCCATCTCCTCACCCATTCTTCTTGGGTAAATACGCCTCCATGTCAAAGAAGACCCCCTGCCGCTCTTTGATAAGGTTCTCAATCTCCTGCACCATCTCTTCCTTGTCAGGTGGGATGGAGGCTTTGCATCTGTGGGCCACAGCAGGAGAAAGGGGGGCTTGGCCCAGCTGTCGGAGAAGCTGACCAGCCCAGGAGTTCCACCAAACCCCGCAGTCCGGCACGTTCGGCTGTGGATCCCCGGCACTGCCCCCCACTTCCATACCACCCCATCCTGGCCCAAAGGCCAGTCTGGGACACCCGAAGCCGACCAGTCCGGGACAGCCAGAGCCCACTTCTCACAGCGCTGGCCACTAGTCTTCTCTCCAAGCCAGGATTGTACAGAAGAACAGCCAGTCAGCCTTCAGGCTGCTTTGCCTTGCCTCAGGGTTCAGACTCAGCTGGGCTGGGCCAAGATGGGCTGGGCGAGGCCTTCCCTCTCCCTCCCACCGCTGCCAGCTGCTCTCCCCAGGATCTCCCCCTGGATCAGAGCTGGGCTGGTGCCACCCAGCCCCCCAGTCACATACTTCTTCAGGGCCAAGGCCAGCTCCCGGAGTCTCTTCTTCTGCCGGGCAATGGAGCTGGAGCAGCTCCTTTGCAGTTTGGTCAGCTGTTCAAGCTGCACACGGTACTCTCGATGGGTCTCCTGGGGGTGAGGGAGAAGCCAGGGCTGGGGCTGGGGCCCAAGGCTGAGGATTTCCAAGGTGAAACAGGAAGGATTCATGAAGGCCCCTTAGAGGATCTGGGGAGTGGCAGACATCGGGCTCCCAGAGCCGGGTGGAGGAAGTCAGCTCATCCCCTGGCTGTGCCCCCCCAGGCTCTCCCCATGCCCACATCATCCCCCTCAGCCAGATGATGGAGGAGGTTGCCATGCTGAGTGTGGACCCCGGAGTGAGGCAGGCTGGGGTGGGGAAATTGAGGGAAGAGGCCAGGCCTTTCTGAGGAAGGCTCAACCTTCTTCCCAACGGCCATTTTCACTCAACTCTTAGAGGAGAACAGAGATTTCTCCTGCCACTCCCCTTGGTGGGACACTGGGCCCATCAGGACTGAGAATATTGGGGCAAGTATAAAACAAGGAATCTCGGGGCAGGCAGAAGGGGCATCTCCCCAATCATCTCTTCCAGATTGTGTGAATACAAGAGGTCCCCAAACCTCTGTGCCTTGCCTCATCTCCAGCATCTAAGGCCTATTGTGTCTGCTGGGTAACATGGGAACCAGCCCATTGGCCAAGAGGGCCACCTCCTCCAAAGAAGCAGCTCCACCCATTGCCTGGGCCCTGGCCCAGGGATCCTGAGGAAGTGACATCCACGCGTCCCTCCTATCAGGGAGTTGGAGGCTCTCCCAGCCAGGTATCTCCCAAGCCTCCCCAGCAACAAGGATGGCCCTGAATATTCTGCCCTAAAGGCCATTCAAAATATCTAATGACTTAAGGGAAGAGAAGTTGGCATTAGGGTTGGGCAGGGATCGTGCCTTCCCTCAACACATCAGGGGTTCCCTAAAGACGAAAATGAAGGCTCTGGGCCCAGCAGGCCCTTCATCCACGATGGTGAGTAACTGGGCAATCGCCCTACTGGGCCACGAAGGGCTTGGGCAGGGGAGGCCCACCTTTGGCCAGTGCCTGCCTCCCTCCCCTCCCACCACTCCTAGTCAGTACCCCCGAGACCCCCCGCTTTTAGGGAATGGGGAGAGCTGGAGCAGTAACTGATTGCGTGGGGAAACAAGCATTCTGGCTTCCCTTCACTGGTCCCTGCCCTTGTGGATTAAAGTTTGCCAACTTTCAGTCCTTGGACTTCTTAGTGCACATCCAAAGCCGAGCCCCAGTGCACCCTGTGCACAGGCTGTATGTGACCTTCACCCAAGTTTCTGCTGATGGCCCTTTGCCCTTGGGGGTGGGACTCTTAGAAGAGCTTCTTGATTACTGGGATTGGCAAATGGTCAATGTGAGGAAATTCTCCAGGGTAGTGGACCAGAGAAAAATGCTACCCAAACTGGAGAGCCTCCAAGTTCTGGATAAAGCTATACCCAAGTGCAAGTACATACATTGTGGTCAGAAGTCAGGACAGAAAGCTCCCTGGCAAGGAATACTCAGAGAATGTCAGAGGAGAGGGAGGGCTGAGCAAGGGTTCCAGGTGGGGCTGACTCAGTCCCCAGTTCCCACTGAATCCTGGCTGGGGCTGGCCTAGGCAGGCAGATAGGAAGGCAGAAGACCCTCTCTCTGGTGGGTGGCCTGGTAGCCCAGGGGGTAAGGCCCACTGACCTGCTCAAAGTGGCAAGGCTGCCAGCCTGCTGGGCCAAGGGGCACATTAATGACACTTCCCCAGGATTTCTGGTCCAACTCCAGTGATAGTCTAGCTGGCCAGTGAACTGGTTGGCTTGGTACCCAGCAGCCAGGTCAGGGGGGCCACAGTAGGGCTAGTTAGCTCTGCAAAGCAGGAGGTGGGATGGGGCCAGAGGCTTGTTACACCCAAGGGTGTCAGACAGAAGAGAGAGCAAAAGAGATAGTATGCACTCACGCAGGCCCCTCCAGAAGGCTGACAGATTCTGGATGAGTGTTTTCCAAGTCATCAGACACAACCTGGAAATCTCTGTGGGAGTCCACGGGAGGGGCAATGGCTGACCCCCGTGGGCTGTCCTGCCTTCCTGTTCCCATGAGCTCAATTGTAGATTACAGTCCCAGGTGCATGGGCGCGAGCCTGGACAAGGCACAGGAAGGTGGCCCCGGCCTTCTACGACTCCTAGTTCCCACGAGTATTCTACGACTTTAAACGCCAGGAAGGGCAGGATGGGAGTGGGGTGGGGCTCAGGAATCCTGGATTCCACAGCGGAGAAAGTGAGGATGGAAGGAGGAAGGCAGACTACCGGGCTCAGCCCGGTTAACCCCTGGTGTGACCTTATGCAAGTCCCCTCCCTTCCCTGAGCCTCAGTTTCCTTTTCTGTAAAATGCTATGGTTTTCACCAGCTGCAGGCTCTCGGATTCTGAACGCCAGTTCCCCCAACAGACCTGGGGCATTCTCAACTGGTCAAGCCAGGGGAATCAAGCGGGGCTGACGGACCGCTGCGGCCAGGGGCAGCCGGAAAGTCGTCCGGGGCTGCCCTGCTCTCTCCCTCACTCCTACTAGGGCTCCCACCGCCGCCCTCCGCACCGCAGCAAGCCCATTTCTCCGCCGGGCCAGGCGAGGCCCGCGCGCAGTTCCAGAGGGTCCCGAACCTCGGGACGGGCAGCCCGCGCTGGCCAATCGGAGCCCGCACCTGGCGGGCTCGGCCAATAGGCTGCAGGGGCGGGCCCCGACCGCTCACCTGGATGCTCTGGAAGTCCCGCTGCAGCTCATCCCAGTCCCGCAGGCAGGCGCCCGCCGAGGGAGCCGGAGGGCCCTCCATGAAGGCCCCGCCGCTCCCTGTCCCCGCCGAGCCGCGCACCCCGCGCCCTCTCCTCCAGCCGCCGCTCTCGCTCCCGCCACCGGCGCCGCAGCCGTCCCCGCCGTCCACTTCCGGGGTCCGCGCCGCGCCGCCGGCCAATGGGAGGGGGCGGGGCCTCGAGCTCGGCCTGCCCCGCCCCCCATGCCTGGTCCAATCCGGGGCCGGGCCGGGGGAGGCGGGGCTCCCTGCTGCCCCCGCCCCCGCCCGTCCGCGGCCGAGGATGCAGGGATGCGGGGCTTCCTGGCGGAGCTGAGCCTGGGGAGAAGAAAACCGAGGCGGGTCCCGGGGCCGGGGCTCGCCGCCAGCCAGCGTCTGCGCCATTCTGCCCCAGATCAATGCGGGGACGGGGTTCGGGGGCCTGCTGTGCGCCGGCCACAGATTCAAGGACAAAGGAGGGAGGGAGCGCGGCACTGAGAGGCGGAGGAGCTGGATTCAGATCCCGAGTCTGCAGCCCCTTCCCTTTGTCACCTGGGCAGAGGGTCTGAGGGTTCTTTCAGCTCTAAATCTGTGACCCACCCGCCGCCGCGAGGCAGTGAGAGGGCAGTACGATCTGGGTGCAAATTCTACGTGGGCCACTTACTGACACCCTGGACGAGTCACCTCTCTGCCTCAGTTTCCGTATCTTTAAAGTGGGTCTTATAACAACCCCTACCACCCAAAGATGTTCGGAGGGTAAAACCAGAGGATATTTGTGAAGTTCTCTGAAAGCCTTATCATCGCCATCATCATTACTACAAACATTACTGTGAAATGCAAGTGCTGTTCTTCTCATCTGCTTTCACATGTCTCATTTATGCTCCCTTCTCTCTTCTGACACGGCCACAGCCCCGGTCCAGGCCTTATCACCTCTCACCCTGTACCAGCAATATCCTGCTGCTCGGCCTCCCTGCCCCCAGTCCGTCCTCCACTCAAACCCAATCTTCCTCAAGCGCTGGTCTGAATGCGTTAATTACTCCCCACTCCCCATCCCAAATTCAATTAACTCTAGTAACTCCCTATGACTTCCAAGATCAAATATAAAACCCTCTGTTAGGTTATCAAAGCCCTTCATAAACCTCCCACCTTCCCCCACCTTCCAGTCGTCTGGCACCTCACTCCCCTTCACCTACTTTCCAATCCAGGGACATGGGTGTTCTAGCTGTTCCTCATACACGACACTCTCCATTTCCCAATTTTGTGCATTTTCATTGGCTCTCCCTCATGCCAAGAATTCCCTCCTCCTCTGTGGCTTCCTTCAAATCCCAGCTAAAATCCCACCTTCTTACAAGAAAGCTTTTCCTCATTCCTCTAAATTCTAGCGCTTTCCCTCATCTCTAAATAGGTTGTGTAGGCAGCTAAGTGGCGCAGTGCACAGAGCACCAGGCTTGGAGTCAGAAAGACTCATTTTCATGAGTTCAAATCTGGTCCACGATACTTTCTAGCTGGATGACCCTGGGCAAGTCACCTGTTTGCTTCAGTTTCCTCTTCTGTAGAATGAGCTGGAGAAGGAAATGACAAACCACTCCAGTATCTTTGCCAAGGAAGCTCCAAATGGGGTCACAGAGAGTTGGGCATGACTGAAACAACTCATTAACAAGAGTGTCTGGCACAGAGTGGGTGCTTTAGAAAGAGCTTTTTGGTGTATTGCTTGACTCACCAGTTGATCAACAACACTGGACTAATTGAGAAGGCTGTCTTCTTTCCTTTGGTCATAAGAAATGATAGGATGGGCAGCTAGATGGTACAGTGAATAGCACTGGACTTAAAATCAGGAAAAATTGGACATGACTGAAAGACAAAGCTTGTCTGTACATAGGTTTGCATGCTGAGAACTCCTTGAGACTGGGGACTGTCTTTTGCCTTCTTTGTATCTCTAGCGATTTCACTTGGTGCCTAACACATAGAAGGTGCTCAGTAAATTTTTGTTGACCTGATTTGACTAGACTCCATCTTATAAGTAAAAAACAGGCCTAGAGATGAAGCCTGCGTGCCTTGGCTAGGATCACATAGCGAATAGGTTTCTAGAACGGGGACTTGAGTTCAGTCTTATGATTCCTTCTCTCTCTCCCCACGCTGGGGGCAAACCAGCACAGTGGGAGGCTTCCGGGTCCTCCTGGTCTTTGACTAACATCATTCCCAACTTCTTCCCCCAACCTCAGTTCTTCCAGTAATCAGTGAGTCACCACATACAGGTATATGTTGAAAATTCAAATGGTAGGTAGTACTGGGCCTGGAAAATGCAAAAATAAATAAATAAAATGGGGGAAGGGCTTGAATCTTAATCATCAGGACTGACTTCTCTGGAATGGGCTTTATACCACTCACAGAGGCAGACTTTGTCAACAACTCTTAGCCGTGTCTCCCACAATAGGGACCTGAAGACAATTCACTTA
Organism: Petaurus breviceps papuanus; assembly: GCF_028583685.1. Lineage (NCBI taxonomy): Eukaryota > Metazoa > Chordata > Mammalia > Diprotodontia > Petauridae > Petaurus > Petaurus breviceps. The sequence goes on along the minus strand of NW_027185798.1, from coordinate 7,298,645 downwards.
GAGCACATCAGAGGCTTTCATTAACTGAGGTTATGGAGTAGAAAGGACCAATTTTATCTTACTTCATTAAAAACAGTTATTGTTTCTGTTGAGGCTGATCACCAGACTGGATAGTGGCAAATCACAGGAACCTTCAATTCAAAATTGAGGATTCCTAAAAAGGCAATGTTAGGCACAAGATTTCTACACATTACAAATGCAGGGGAAAGTGTCAAGGATGTTATCAAAGATAGGAACAGAAAAAAAGATGGGCTGGTCAGGTCATGTCGTGAGAGTGAGTGATAATCAGTGGACTTCCTGCATGTTCCATGGGTATCTTCCATGAGGCCAAGAAATTAAAAAAAAAAATTTAAAAATCAAGGGACATGGAAAATAGTAACTGTGAAAATTTTTTTAAAGGAAGTTTCATTGATAAAGGCCTAATTTCTCAAACATATAGAGAACTGAGTCAAATTTATAAAAAGAGCCATTCCCCAATTGATATATGATCAGTTTTCAGATGAAGTAATCAAAGCTATCTGTAGCCATAAGGAAAAAAAAATAACTCACTATTGATTGGAGAAATGCAAATTAAAACAATTCTGAGGCACTACCTTGTGCCTATTAGATTGGCTAGTAGGACAGCAAAGGTAATGACAAATGGAGGGGATGTGGGAAAAATGAAACATTAATGTATCGTTGGTAGAATTGTGAACTGATTCATCCATTCTGCAGAACAATTCAGAACTATGTCCAAAGGGCTATAAAACCATGTGTGTCCTTTGACCTAGCAATACCACTACTAGGTCTGTATCCCAAAAGAGATAAAAACCAAAAAGTATAAGGACCTATACGTATAAAAATGTTTATAGCAGATCTTTTCTAGGGGCAAAGAATTAGAAATAGAGGGGATGCCCAGCAACTCGTGAATGGCTGGACAAGTTGTAGTATGTGATTATGATGAAATATTATTGTACTGTAAGAAATGATGAGCAGGATGCTCTCAGAGAAACCTGGAAAGACTTGCATGAACTGATGCAAAGTGAAATGTACTGTGTACAAAGTAACAGCACTTTTGTGGGATGACCAGCTATTTTATTCTCAGCACTACAATGATCCAAGACAACTCTGAAGGATGTATGGTGAAAAATGTTATCCATCCCCAGGGGGGAAAAAAACTGATGGTGTCTGAATACAGATTATAGCAGACTTTTTTCACTTTATTTTTCTTGTTTTTTGTGTGTATGTTTTCTTTCACAAAATGACTATTATGGATAGTTTTGCATGACTACACATTTATAATCTATATCAAATTGTTTGCCTTCTCAATGATGGGGGGTGGGGAGCGAGAAAGGGAGAGAATTTGGAACACAAAGTTTTAAAAATGAGTGTTAATGTTTTTACATGTAACTGAGGAAAATGAAACATTAAACAAAAAAATTAAGGGAGAAAAAAATCACAATTTATCAAAATGGGTTTGGCTTCCACCAATCTTGCTTTCCAAAGAGGTCAAAATTATCACAGATCTTTTTTTAAAGTTTATTTCTTTTTTGTTACATTTTAAGTTCCAATTGTCTTCCTCTCTCCCTCCCCACCCTATGCTAAAGGCCACCATCTCTCTCTCTTTCTCTCTCTCTTTCTGTCTCTCTCTCTGTCTCTGTCTTTCTCTTTCTCTGTCTCTTTCCCTCTCTCTCTCTCTCTCTCACACACACACACACACACACACACACACACACACACACGCTTTTATGTATGTGTTTGCGTAAAACCATACTAGGCATACGTCTATTTATCAGTTCTTTCTCTCCAGGTGGATAGCATCTTCCTTCATAGGTCCTTTATTACTGATTTAGGTATTTATCATACTCAAAATAATTTACAGGTAGCCTTCATACAATATTACTGTATACAATGTTCTCTTGGTTCTCACCTCACTTTTCACTGTTTCGTGCAAATCAATCAGCTCATCATTTCTTACAGCAAAATAGTATGTCGTCCCAGTCAGAGACCACAGCTTGTTCAGCCATCCCCAATTGAGGGGCTTCGCTGTAATTCCCAGTTCTTGGCCACCACAAAAAGCTCATATTGTTATAAATATTTCCTAACATTTAGGTTCTTTTCTTTACCCTTAGTCACCTTGGGAAGCAGCCTTAGTAGTACCATTGCTGGGTCAAAGGGCATCTGCAGTTTTGTAACTCTTTGGGCATAATCCCAGAATGCTCTCCAGCATGGTTGGATCAGTTCAGCTTCACAAACACACATGGGAAGCACTGGACAGACCGGTGCTACCATGGTAAATGTCTGAATCTCTCCTCTGTCCCCTTCCTCACCTGTGGCTTTTTCACAACACCTGCACTCCTTTCTCTCACTGAGGAGTCCTCATCAATGGCTCAGGCCATTCTTCATTCCTCTCCTGGCTTTGTTTCTAATTCTCCAATAAGTTCCACCAAACAGGCTCTAAAGAACATCTAAAGCAGATGTTCTTAACCTGGGGATTAATGAATTTTAAAAAACCCCACCACATTTTGATCACTATTTCATTATAACTGGTATCCTTTGCATTCCTATGCATTTTATCTCATTTAAAAACGTTATTCTGAGTTGGCTCCATAGGCTTCACTAGATAGACACCAAAGGGATCTGAGACACACAGAAAGAAAGATAAAGAATCCCTGGTCTAAAGGTTTAAGGGAGTAGAAGCCTTTGCTGATCACACACAGCTCATACCCTCTGGCTGCCCCCTCAGAGGAACATCACTCTGACTTCTGGCCATCTTGCCAGATGCATGTAGCTTGTCTTGGGGGCTCTGCAGGCTTGCCCCAGGAGGAAACCCAGAGGCCCCAAGAGTCATAATCTCCTCTGCATCTCTTCCCAATTTGATGCAGATGCAATCCAGAAGCCATTAAGGAATATGGTCCCCAAACATGTCTGGCTCCTTTTGAAAGTTCTTCCACAGAGGGATTTCTGTCCTGCCCCCCACCTCCCACCTTTTCTCACTCTCTCCACCTCTACCTGTCCATCTCTCTTTGTTATCTGAGATCTGGAAAGTGCAGAAAGGCCACAATTGTGGAGCAGCTGGTGGCTGCTTCAGCAAGGGATTGCTTTGGGTTTTTTGACACTATCTCTGATTTCATTAGCACAGGGAACTACCAGTGAGAACCTCTCTCTACAAAAATAAATATTCTGCAACATATAGAGAATTGCTTGGGGAGAGGGATGGAGGGCAGCTAAGAAGTCATTGTGACTTGTCCAGGGCCACAAAATCAGTGTGGGCCGAAGGACCTGAACTCATGTTTCCAAGACTGGCACTCTACCTACTATGCTACACTGTCTCTCAGATGAGTTAAATATCCCAAATACCCTTGCTCTCCTTGTATTTCGCATTTTTCTCCAAAGAGGCAGATTTATGGGGCAGAAAGAAAGCTAGTCATGCAGACAGTCATGAATAACCTGCCTTCGTCCCTTAGTCATTGGGTTTTCCTTTCCAGGCTTCAGTTCCCTCATTTGTAAAATGGGATAAGCAGCTCTGTACTGACCTTCCCTGGGGTTGTTTCATAGGGCTTTGATCACAAAAAGTCCAGAGTCCAACTCTTTCATTTACAGATGGGGACCCTGAAGCCCAGGGAATGAGTCTGTAGTACAGTATCAGAGGCCTAGTTTGAATCCAGATCCTGGGCACTTTCCATAATACAACTGATGGAGCTCACTGACCTTCCAAGGAATCTGCTCATAAAAGAGGCTTCCTATTCCCTAGGCAGCATTGTAAGGGAGGACTGATACTTTATCAAGATCTTAGGAGGATCTCTGTATGGAGTCCTTATAGCTCTAGAAATATGGCCATCTTTCTTTGAGAAGCACAGACCAGCAGAGATAACCAAGGAAGACAGCAGGGAAAAGAAAGATAACTGGAACTGGGAATAAGGGATGATATGCTTCTGGAAAGCCTTCATTCTGGGCTCAATGAATGCATGGCTCTCATTGATCAGGCTTTAAGGGCCAGAAGTGCCTGTAGTGAGGAATGATAACATTTAATTCCACACTATTTTTCAAGTGCCAGGACCCTATAACTCAATTTGGAATCCCACTGGGATCTGGGGATCACTGAGGTTTCATAGCTGTGGAGATCCAGAAATTGTTGAATTTTGATTGGGGATAGAGCACCTATGGAAGACTCTTTGTTTTTTTATTCCCTCTTCCCTGCCCCCCACTCCCCCCCCCTTCCAAACCATTCCTAAAACTCTTGGGACAGCCATGGGGCTGAGGTAGACCCTGATGTGGCAGCTTTGGGCTGTGCTGGGTTCCATAGGTTCACCTTAGTCAAAAACATATCTCAGGAAGCTTCAGACAGCCTTGGAGCCTCATTGATGCATGGGATAAGCTCTGTGTACCCCTTCAGTGCAAGGGGCTGAAGGGTACCCACCTAATTGTTATGGGGGAATACAAATTACTTTGGCTTGGTCTGCAATGAGGAAGGACACCTCTTCAGTCAGGCTGCAGAGCTGTGTTTCCAGATGTGCTGTTTGGGCCACGGATGAAGACAACACTACTTTGTTCACATAAGACCGGGGACTGGAACAGGCCTAAAGATCATTTGACCCAGCCCCCTAATTTTAGAGAAAGCATCTGACATTCAAATGGGGGTGGGGCTAGGCCAATTCTTCTTCTTTTTCCTTCCTTTATCCCTTCCTTCCTTCCTTCCTTCCTTCCTTCCTTCCTTCCTTCCTTCCTTCCTTCCTTCCTTCCTTCCTTCCTTGTTTCCTCAATACCTCACAGAGGACTGTCCTAAGCAATGACTGGAGGCCACAACTACTTGGGAATTCTGGAATCCAAGGATGAGGAGGGGAATCACAAGAATCCCCTCCCTCTGTCCTGCTCCAGGCTGGTCAAAGAGACAACCTCAGCTGAAGGGAAGAAACAGAAGGCTTTGTTTTTCTGGGAAGCTTCGGGGAAGGGTCAATAAAGGGGATCTGAAATATCGGTGACAACCGCCCCATGGATCACCTTCTCCCATTCCACCAGCTGCTGCATAAAGCCTCTGTTGGGCCGAATGTTGTCTTTACATTTCTTCACGTGGGCCCAGGATCTCTGCAAATACAGGAAGAAGAAAGTTAAGTTTTGTCAAGAGGGTGGAGAGGGTTGTGGCAGTTTTCTCCCTTGTATTAGAATGAGTGAGATAATGTTCCCTGGTAACATTATTTTTCATTCTTTCACTTTATTTTATCATGCAATTACCAAGCATTTATTTTCTCTCCCTCTCACCCTCCTCCCCTGACCCAGTTTAAGAGGAAAAAACCCCCAAACCTCTGTAAGATACACATACATGGGTACTCGAAACAAATCCCTACGCGGACCATGTCTAAAAACGAACGCCTTGTCTTGCATCTTCGTCAGCTTTCAGGAGCTGTGCAGCGCGCTCCTTCCTCGGTTGTCTGGAATGACAGTTGGTCATTGCCTGGCATTCTGATTGTCTGTGATGTTGTGGTTATTCCAGAATTGGTTCTGCTGGCTTCACTTGGCATCAATCACTTGTCGGCTGCCACTTTGGTGACAGATGGTTGTTTGAGTTCATGCGGATTTCACCCAAGAAGGAGCTTTGGTGTTCATCCTTGGATCTTAGCAAGTTCCATTCAGGAACAAACTTTCGCCTCCATTTGACAAATCCAGTGGTATGTGTTTGTTAACGGCCTTTGGGAAGTAAGGGCTGGTTTTTTTCAAAAAGTATTTCTGCAAACATGGAAATCTGTTTTATTGTGTGTTTTGAGTGCAGCTTTCAATTTTCTTGTTTTCATCTTTTTCAATAAGAAGCAGTTCTGGGACAAGCTGACCTCCGAAAACTATTCTATTAAATGTTCTACGGACTATTTTACAAGGAGATACAATAAAAGTATGTGGATACAAGCTCTTCCTCTGTAGGCTCATGGAAAGCATTTTTAGTACAACTCCCAGTAGTAGCCAGAATAACAAATGTAATGGGTACTTCAGTCTGTTCCCATGTGAGCTTAATATCCCACACCAGGTTGCTACGTTGAGAAAGTTGTTTCATTATAGGTAGTTTGGAAAGACTGTGAAGTTCTGGTAAGATGACAGCAGTTAGAAACAATGTTCAAAATTGCTATGGATCAACATTATGTGCAGAAATTATGGGTAATAGTTTGGCCTATGAGAATAGTTTGGTTAGGGCAGCTCTTTTGGTAGTGGATAGAATGCTGGGCTGGGAAATCAGGAAGTCTAAATCTGGTCTCAGACACTTACCTGCTACGTGACCTTGGGCAAGTCACTTAACCCTGTTTGTCTCAGTTTCCTCATCTGTCAAATGAGCAGGAGAAGAAAATGGCATAAACCACTCCAGTATCTTGGCCAAGAAAACTCCAAATAGAGTTAGACATGACTGGAAATGACTAAATAACAACAAAACTGGTTCCATTTCTATATGTTTACTGGCTGAGTTCTCCAAGTTATTTGTAAGTCTGTATTTATAGTACAGAGATCTGTCATCTGTCAGTTCATGAAAGATAGCAAGCTTCTGACATATAAATTATAGCCACAGGGTCATGTCTTACTAGGTATTCAGTAAGTGGTGAATACTGAAAGCCTGGAATAAAGTGTTTCTGCCATTTCCTTGCAAAAATCAGCCTTGCTCATTAAGTCTTGGCTCCTTAAAGCATATTCCTTTTGTAATTTCTTGTGGTGATGGTCTGGCGTTGAATTGCCATCCTAAGCCCCTCATTTCCATAGGAGAGTCACTTGTTTGATGTTTCCCTGTGAATATACTGAATTCACATGGATGTGAGTTATCCAAACAGTGTCTTTTGTGTCCATTCTTTTATAGGAGCCATTCTACAGGTTCTAGCCAGAGGTAAGCCATTTTCATTTATCTGGGAGAAACCCAAAGGTGTGTACCCATTAACTACTTAACTACTGTGCCTTAACTACTGTGCAGTGATTGGTAACTGCTTGTTTCAAAAGTATTTCTGAAGATTTTTATTTTTTGTAACTGTTATTAGGGGCGGCCAGGTGGCTCAGTGAGTAAGAGCACTGGCTCCAGTGTTGGAATGACCTGGGGATCAAATCTGGGCAGAGATACTTAGCACCACACCCAGAAATAACTGGCTGTGTAACCTTGAGCAAGTTACTTAACCCTGATTGCTTAAAAAAAAAAAACAACTGTTATTAATCTGCTTCCTTTTTGTAGAGGAAATATTCATTGTTCCCACTTAAGGTGACAGAGCCTATGTTTCATGAATATTGGCTGGATTTTGCTAGGACATTTTTCAAATTCATTATAACCTATTTTATTATTCTGAAAATGGACATTAAGACTGCTATTGGTAAGTTTTCATTCTTTAAACCTAGTCTTTCCATTTAGATTTGATTTCAGGATGCTAGTAAGTTTCTTGGACATTCAGCCTTCTCTCTGTTTTCTCTTTCTTTTTGGAGGAGGGGAGGTAGGGCAATTTTGGTTAAGTGACTTGTCCAAGGTCACACTGCTAGTTTAGTGTTAAGTGTCTGAGGCTGGGTTTGAACTCAGGTCCTCCTGACTCCAGGGCCAGCGTTCTATTCACTGCACCACCTAGCTGCACACTCCCCTCCCCCCCCCGTTTTCTTAACGTGCAGTGTCTTTATGTTCCATATTTTTCCATTTGGATCAATGTGACTTTCACGTTCAAGCTCAAAGCCTTCAGTGGCTATCTTTTCCTTGGTATACTTTAAGATATAGCTCTTAAAGGTGAGAGAGGAATATAATGAGAGGAGATAGGGAGAGACAGAATGGGGTAAACTATCTCATACAGAAGAGGCAAGGGAAAATGGTTACAATGGAGGGGAAGAATAGGAAGGCAAAAGGGAAGGGGTCAACCTTATTCCCATTGAATTTGGCTTGAGGAGGGAATGAAATACACATTAAATAGGGGATCTCACCCTACAGGAGAGTAGGGGGGGGAAAGGGATGAGAGGGGGGATGATGGAAGGGAGAGCAGGCTGGGGGGAGGGAAGTTGGAAGCACCCACTTTTGAAAAGAGATGGGATCAAAGTAGAGAATAGAACAAGTGGGAGGTGGGATAGGAGGGAGGGAAATATAGTCAGTCTTTTACAATATATCTACTATGTTATTGTTTTGCATTAGCCACACATGTACAACCTATACTGAACTGCTTATCTTCCCAGTAAGGATGGGTGACAAGGGAGGAAGAGAATGAATCTGGAATTCAAAGTTTTAAAATCAAATATTCAAATATGTATGTATATATATATGTGTGTGTGTGTATACTATTATCAATACTATTTTACATGTAATTGGGAAATAAGATATACAGGCACTGGGGCATAGAGTTCCACTGGAAAAGTTGAAAGGGGTGTGGGAGAAAATATGGGAGAGAGCAGAATGGAGGAAGGGATATCCTGTGGGACTGCTATTTTGGGGGTGGGTGGGTAGGGGAAAAACAGGGAGAAAATTTGTAACTCAAAATCTGGCAGAAATGAATGATGTAAATCCTAAGTTAAAGCACTTGAAAAAAAAAAGATGTAGCTCTTAAGCCCAAATACCATTTTGATATTGTTGGAGAAGGAATTCACGAAATGAAGGAGCTCTTTTCTATGTTCTTTGTGGAGCCATATAAGCTGACCTTATCCATGTCATTGAAATGATTAGTAAGATGTTTTGGCTTGACTGTCTCTGATTTGGAAAGCAGACTTACTTCTGTTTAAGAAGGATGATAGTGAATTTCAGGCAGAAACATAATGGGTTTTCTCTGAACACAAGTCGTGATTGATAGCAGTTCCTCTGGACATTATTATGCTGGTGGCATGTTTTAAATACAAACTGGCTTTCCAGCTTGCGTAGTGAGTGCTGTCGTTAGTGTTTTCACTGTCCTTGGGTTTATTTTGCACAGTCCCTGCCCATGAACAAGCCACAGGTGTGAGACAGTAAAGGGCTTGGCCACCATCGTGAAGGCAGGTGTGCACACCAACTAGATAGAGTCACTCTTGTTGTCCCCTGTGACTGTGGGGAGGCCCTTTTGGCTCCTCAGTCAATATGTGGTTCTTTTTATGTATCTGCAGATTTGAGGGATTATGTACTATGAACGCATTGTATAGAGAACACAACATGTAAATGGCCTGCGCAGGCCTCTTAAAGCACACGAAGGCTTTTGGAAACCCCTGTGTTCAGGGAGCTGGTTAGTATTCTCATCTTCTGGTAGTGAACGGGATACTGTCTCTTAATGAGGATAAGATCATGTTTGTGTTGGGGAAAATGCTTTGCTAGTCATTCATATATTGCTGTGGTGTCCATGAGCCAAGAACCACAGCTCTATCCTGCCCCCCCACCCCCACCCCAGTCCCTTTCCAGGGATGCAGAACAGCTGGAGTTTTAGTCGCCTCCCTTAGCATAGTTTCTGTTGATCATTTATTAATGGTGTGTACACTTCCTGTTTCTTGTTTGGTCCAACTCTCAGTTTTGTTGTTTTGAACTCTTGGGACCATTTTAGAAACCAGAAGTGTTCTCCCCTCTCCTTCTTAGGAGGATCTCTCTCCTGATTTGTTTGCTTTTCTATCCAATGTAGTAAAATTTTCCCTCGACATTGGATTGTTTATTTTATTCTTCGCCCAGCTTTGACTCCTTGTATCACTTTAACTTTGGGGTTTTTTCTTTCCCTTCCTAATTAAGAGAACACAATTTCTGCTATACTTTTATTTTCCCAGTTCCATTCTGTAGGTCTCTTTTATTTTGCCTTTGATTAGGCAGTACCATCTTCAAGTTTCCTACCACATGTATGAACCAGATATTGATGTAATTTCCCAAAGCCCATCCCCAGTTCTTCAGCACTCTCCCAAGCTGCTAACGCTATGGTGCTGTTTGTCTGGTCCCTGCTAGCATTTCTTGATGACACTGTATCCACAGCAATGACTACTACCTAGACTGTAGTGTCAAAGTCCTGAAATGTTCACATGCTTTTATGTAGCCCATGGTGGGACACATTTTACGTGACGCATGCTCAAGGTGACATAGCAGATTTTAATTTAGAAATGTTCTGTTTTGTCACCATGGGTCTTCTGGCTGGATTTATGTGATTACACTCAGGACGGGCTCCTTGAAATCCTGATCTAAGTGTACTCTTCTCCTTTCCAGAGTCACCTCAGACCCTCGGGTTTTTGTCGTCTCTTCGGTTTTTAGGTGTAATTTCTAAAGTTTGGATTTCCAGTGGCTTTGGGTTCCTGAACCTTTCCCCTCTTTGGACTTCAGCAGCTTGCCTCTTATTTCCTCTAATCTAGGTTAAAGGGTAAAGTTGTTTTTTTTTTTAACTCTTGCCCTATACTGGTCAGTACCCATGCTGTTTGGAACTAGGAGCTGAGGGGGCTCTTGATAAAAAGCTTCTAACTGATAAGACCCATTTCACATTTGGCTGATATGTGAAAGTCTTCATGCCTTTATCCATTTTATGCATCCTCATCGCTTCCCTACTTGGCCAATCACCTCTCATACGTGCCGTTTCCCCTATTAGAGTGGGAGCTCATTCAGAGCACAGCCGTATTACTTTTCTCTTTGTATTCCCAAGGTTTGGTACAGTGCTTCACTAACAGTAAGTGCTCAATAAATGCTTTCTTCCTCCCTCCTTCCCTTCCCTTCCCTCCTCCTCTCCTGCCTACCTGCCTATTCATGTCTTCATCTTCTCAGCATTCAGAACTATGGGCACTAAACCATTGCCAGAAGGTGGAATTTTGCTATTTCCAACTTGCTTGGGTGCAGCTTTGCTTTTTGTGGCCAGAGAACTTGGGGAGACACTTGCTAGGCTGTCCTGTGCCAAGTTGACCACCAAGGCGGAGCCAGCCCACATTCCCTTTCTGTTCTGTTTCTTTGACTCTCAGTAGCAGGCCTGTGGTGGGAAGATGCTACATGTATCTAAGAAGTCAATACAAAGTCATTTCAAGGAAGAGTTAATAGTCACAGGATGAGGAGGGCAGAGACAAAAAGGCTTCAAAGTAGCAGATTCCCCCCCCCCCCCCGAGAGAGGCTCTTGATGGAATGGGCTGTACTGACATGCCTTTCCTAGTGTGTGGCCATCAGGTCAAAATTCTGTAGGATGGTTGAACTGGCGGGCCAGAGTGCTCCCTGGCCTCGGTGTCAAGAAGGCTCTGGGTTCGAATCCCAACTCAAGCACCTACTAGCAGTGGTTTCTGCTACTGACCTGGGCTGCATCATTGAAGTTTTAACTCCAATATAACTACACCTATACTTTCCCCTTGTCTTACAAAATGCAGAGAAACCTCCCAAGATATTCATGATATTTAACAGTTCCTGGGGGCCCATTGATACTGGGAACACAGTGAAAGTGGGGGGCATGTGCCCTTAGCTTGAATGGATTTTCTCAATGAAACAGAATATGAAAGTGATGTTAGACAAATAAGACTCCATTTCCAGGGACTCTGACCACAACAGCTCTCTCCTTCTCTGACCCAAGAACCTTACAGAAAATAGACATTGTTACCCCAGGCAGCGGAAAATGCCTGCTTATCTTCTGGGGGACAGACCTCTAACACAGTGAATAAGACAGAGAACAAGTAGGAAGAACGTGGAGCTTTTCACTGATTAACATAGAACAACTCTAGGTTAAGTCTGCTTTGTCTACTGACAGATACGTATAATAAAAAAGGCAGGAACATGGGACAGGATGGGACAGGAAGCTAAGACAATGGCCTTAATTTCTTTGCTTACTTTTAGCTCTGGCTTAAATTCACTTGCCAACCCAGATAGGATCTTGGAAAGAAAATGGGTTTTACCCCCCATCCCCACCCCCTACTACCTTCCACAAAACTTTTTGGGGTATTTTTTGGAGGCACCACGTCCCCTTAAAGGGCTAAGTGAGAGGCATAAACAATTTCCAACCCTAAATCAAATAATTGCTTTGGCCCATGGACTGTGATTTAGCCCAAACACGGGTCAAAGAAAAGATTGAAATTCTCCGTGAAGGACACTGCCTGGCTTCTGTTTAGCTCCTCTTCAGTTGGATATGGTCTCTTGTGATTGCTTGTCCCTCACTCTCGAGGAGGACCAGAATGATATCACTGAGTTAGAGTAGAGTTCCAGTGTGTCTCGTTGTGGTGGAGCGGACCAAGATGCGCTTGGAATGCTCTCCCACAGGTAGGACACAAGTCATTCATGTGAATATTTGGGGTGCGTTCTCCAAGTTTGCACACCCCACATTTCTTTTGAGTTACTTCAATTCTGCTTTGCTCATAGAGCACAGCACTTTCTCTGGTGTGGGCATGCCATGCTGGGCAGTCTTGTGCCAATGTCTCCCATGTCACACAATCAATTCCAAAGCTAAGAGAGACCCTGAAAGTGTCTTTGTATTGTTTCTTCTGACCACCATGTGAACACTTGACCTGTGTGAGTTCTCCATAAAAGTCTTTTAGGCAAGTGTTGCTTGACATTTAAACAATGTGGCCAGCCCACTGGAGTTGTGCTCTCTGCGGTAGAGTTTGAATGCTTGGCAGTTCAGCTCAAGAAAGGATCGCCTGGTACCTTCTCTTGCCAGGTGATCTTAGGAATCTCCCTAAGATAATTCAAATAGAAGCGATACAGCTTCCTGGTAGACTGCCCCGGTTTCACAGACAGACGACAATGAGATCAGCACGACGACTCTGTAGACCTGCAGTTTGGTAGTCAGTCTAATACCTCTTCTCTCCCACATTTTCCTTTGGAACCTTCCAAAAACTGAGCCAGCTCTGGCAATGTGTGCCTCAGTGTCATTATCTCTCTCTCTCTCTCTGCCTAGAAAGTACAGTGCCAAGGTAAGTGAGCTTATGTACAGGATTCAAAACTTCTCCATCTGCTGTAACCAATGGTTCCACATATAGGTGCTGTGCTGCTGGCTTACAGAATCCATTGTTTGGAACTCCATACCGAAACAAGCTTTTTTTCCCCCAGGGCTGATGACCTTGCCCACCAGAAGGTTTCTGGGGATCTGACAAGTTTACAAAATAAGGGAATTGGCAGGGACCCCAGAGAAGGGGCTGCCTGTTCAACCCCATGATATCCTTCCCCTAGACTGATGAAAACCACATACTTTCTGTGTGACAAGTACCCTATTTTCAAACTTAATTCAATTTATTTTGCCCTGTTTTTTTTTTTTTTGGCCAAGATGTCTTTCAAGGTTCCCATATTTTATTTTTTAGGATCCCAGTATATAGTAACTGGCACATGTGTCCTATAGCCCTGCTTTGGAGGTGACTTTGGCCATTTTCTAAGGGAGGAGAGTAGGAACCATCCACTCCATCTGCCCTTAGAGCTGCTGTGAGACCAATTTTAGCTTTTAACATTATCACAACAACCCCAAGTAACTTAGTTAACAATCTTATAATTTTCATAAGTGAGAGCTTAGGGCTGAATAAAATAACATAACTGGTTTTAAACAATTTTCCCACTGTCTTTTTGTTTCAAAAAAATTAAGATTAAAAATTTCTTTGTCTAACGCCATTTCTGGTTCAAAATAGTCACTCAAATTTTATAATATAAGAGAATTCTTACAGTATTCATTGTTAGGCCAAAATTATCCCAAGCAGCAGAGTAATGATCCATACTTTGTTGCATCTCACCTTCAGAGGCTGTATTGAGGGTACAATCATCTGCAAACAAAAAATCATACACCAACTCTCCTTTCACTTTAGTCTTGGCTTATAGCCTTTGAGGTCTCTCACAGCTTCTGTTTATAACTAAAGAGCTATCTTTCTGTTTTTATCAGTGAGGGGCTTTCTAGTTAGTGCATACTAGCAGATGGAGACAGAGATAATTGGTAAGTGATCTTTAAGAGCTAAAGACAAGAATATACTAGCAGAAAGAAGCTCAGTGACCAAGATAACAGGAAACCCCACTGGAATGATGCCCTTCAGAGATGACGCTCCCAGCAGAGAGAAGTATGACATTACCAGGGGCATCAGCAACCTGGAAAACACTGAAAGTGTCAGTTGCTCTGGTCAAGTGTATCCTACGCACATATATTCTATATGTGTGTATATTTCATGTGATGGTTGTGTGCTGTTCCCTATGTGTACATGGAAAGAATTTCCTAAAGAAAATGACTTTATTTACTATATATATATATTAATTTACTATTTATTTACATATGTCTAATATGTCTTGTGGTTCATTGATAAAAGCAGACACATTAGTAAGGGCTCAACACTTACTCATCTTAAGTGAGCTTTAACCAGATGTAGATTTTCTATAGTTATATAGGTCTATAATTATGGAGGTTTTTTTGCTGTTGTTTTTTAGAGGGGGGGAAGGCAGGGCAACTGGGGCTAAGTGACTTGCCCAAGGTTACACGGCTAGTTAAAGATCACATGTCTGAGGCTGGATTTGAACTCAGGTCCTCCTGACTCCAGGGTTGGTGATCTTTTCAGTGCACCACCTAACCACCCCAATTATGTAGAGTTTTGACCAGGATAGGGAAGAGAGAACTCTCCCAACCTTCTAAGTAATTTTCCAGTGTTGCAGATAAGATAAAATAAGATCCTATTTCACTTCCATCTCTGCTTGACATATATCTGACTGACGGGTCTATTGATTGTCAGTTAATGTAGATGTAAACATGGGAGTGGGCTGGAGCCAACTCTGACCAACTCGTGAAAAGCCAATTAAAAAATTCCAGTGTGATCAAATGTACCTCAGAAACCAGTAGCTGCTACAAATCAAGGCTTGGTTTATTGTTTGGTTGATTGTCTAGATTTAAGAAAGTGATGGAGAATATGCTAATGATGCAGATTAAATGCAAAGTGTATGTGCGTATATTTTTCTTCTGAGAGCCTGACTCCTAAGCATTCACCAGCCCACCTCCCTATTGCTGTTTAAACATCATTTAAGCTTGGCAGGAGAATACTAGAAGGCTCATGGGATGAAGTCATCACTCTCCTAGAGGAGAACAATAATAATAATTTTGTTGCTGCCATTACTATTATTATTGGCATCTATCTAAGGTTTGCAATGTGCTTTACATGCATTAGCTCACTGGAGTTCCACGACACCCCTGCTTGCACTCCGAAGAAAAGAAGGAAGAAAGTAGAAAGGTTGGTCTACGTACCCTTAAGGATTCTCTATTTCGATGCATGAGATAAGCCAAAATCATAGCACAACTGCGACTTATTCCCAGGGTAGAGAAAACAAGGACAACAGAGCCAAAATTAACATGGGCATCTGAAACAAAAGGAAAAGGCTCATTAGTTTTGGAAAATTAAATGCCACCTTGCCTTGGTTAAGTGAATTGACTTATGTTCTGTTTTTGCATATTGAAAGTACTCCCTGTGTCATGTATATGTATAATTGTAGGGTGATAGGAGCATATATCTAGAGATGGAAAAGACCTTGGATACCATCTAATCCAATCCCTTCTTTTTACAGTGGAGGAAACTGAGGCCCACTTTACCCAAGATCACACAAGTATTACATATCAGAGGCAGAACTGAACCAAGGTCCTCTGACTGACTGTCTTATCACTCTCTGAGACCATCAGTTCCAAGACAGCAGGGATGGTATCTTATCTAAGTTTTGTATCTTTTCTAGGACTTAACAAAGTGTGATTTATTAAGGAGAGCAGGTCATTGTTGAATAAACAAATGAATGAATGAATGAATGGACGATCTGTGTTGATTCTGGGAAATCACATTTCCTTTCCATCCTGGGAAATGGCACATGAACTTTCCCCATAAATGGATTCTGTTGTGACTCCCCTCTGACACACAGAAGACATGCGGAGAGGAAAGACCACTGTCCTAAGCTTGTTTAGTTAAATGATGGGGCTCTGGGGGCTGAGCAATTGGTGAGAGCTGAGAGAATGTGAGATTTCAAATCTCAGCTCTGCAAGAACTAATAAACTTCCGTGACCTCTATGAACTCAAGGTGACTGCCAAGGAGGACTGGCAAAAGGCATCCATGACTCTTGAACCTGAATATCGAAACAGGATTGGTAAGATTACTTCTTCCAACTTACAGGGATTGCTGTTAAGCAGCAGGACCTGATATCACCAAAGCTTTTTAACTGAAGAATGGGGGGCGGGGGGGGCACTCTCCAGGCAAAAACGGCAGCAAACTGTTGAACTGCATCTTCAGCTCCCTTCTCAGACAAAGGTTACTTTGAAGGATGTGTACTTATGGAGGAAAATGACGAGGCTGGTTTGGGTTATTCGAGCCTCTGTACTTTCCACACCCTCTTTTAACGGAGCCTCCTCTTTCAACAAGTTCCATAATCAACACGATTAATAGTATCAATAGTCTTTAATAAGTAGATATAAGCTAGCACCTACCCCCATTCTTTTGAAGAGGTGGGGGGATCTACAGTATGGAACATTGCATATGATGTCTTCACTAGGGAGTGTGAAATGATGGCTGTGCCATCAAAGGAAACTGCAAATGAAGTCAGGTGGGTAGGAGAATCAGATGCCAGCCATATCACAAACACCCGGTGAGAAGAGAATATCCAGGGTCAGATGCAGCAGAGGCCCAGAAGATGCTGCATCTTTTCCTTGTGTTTCCTCCCTCATTTGTGTTCTCCTAGCCTTGTATTAATTTTGATCTGTGCTCTGACAAGCTGGTGGTCTGGGTCCAGCTGATGGAGGTATGGCTCTCACAGAAGTAATGTCATTTCTCCTCACTTAAAGTATGTTTGATTTCACTTTTCATGATGTTGTTCAGGATGCAGTATGTCTAAGTCCTTGCCATTCTTTCTCAAAGGAAACTCATGCCAATGTGCATGTGAAGCTTCTAGACAGTCTCTGTGACTTCTGTTGGTCTTTACTCCCTTAATCCATATTTTCCAGTGTGTTCATCACTGTCCTCGCCTATTCCTAACTTTGTATTAATGTCACTAAGTAGCAAAGTTTCTGCTAATTTAATTGGGGATAGTGCGGTCAAGTCCTTGATATGATTTCTTATTCTCTTCATCCTTTGTTACAGATGAAGGTGCATAATCTGTGATTGCTTCCATGGTGTCTTCTTTTCAAATCCTTGTCACAAGCACTACAGTGTGAGATGAACAAATGTCCCACAAAAGGATATTTCTTCTTGCCTTTGGGTACCCAGAAAGAACAATTCTACTAACTGCTTTGTCTCTACAAGAACCTACCATTCTATGGCCATTCCCAACCCCTCCCCATCTTTTGGTTTATTTTATGACAAGAATGTCAGGATGAATATAACTCAGTTCCTCCAAGAGAATATTTACCAATCAGTCATTGGGCCAGGCTATCTTACGTTTGGAGTATCAATGGTTGTCGATCTTCACAGAGGGTCTAAACCCTGTATGATTCTTTCCCAACCCTTTGCCATCATCTTGCACAAGAGAAAGGGAACAAGATGAGAGACAGGACCATTTTGTGCTTTTCTTGGCTCACGGCATAAAGGGAATAGATTAGCCTGTGAGGGCCAGTCCCTGGGGCACGCACAGACATTCCTCTTCTGGCTCCAGTCTAAGTGACCGTGTGGACTTGAGAAGCCCATTTGCGTCCATGACTGACTCAGGAGTTTGCAATGGGAAATGATGGAGAGTTCTCCAAATGGCTGATGACCCCGAACCCAAAGGACATACAAAAGGGCCTCAGGCTCTTCCTTCTCTCAATTTCCTTATTGATTGCAGGGCACAGGACTGCTTGGAGAGTCAAGCAACGCGAAGAGCATTGCCCTGTTTCCCACCTGGCTGTGAGCACCTTTGACTTCCTGTATTTGTTTTTTCTTGATCCAAGTTAAATGAGTATTAAAGTGTCCACATAACCTTGTGAGTCTAGGAGATCCCATCAGAGGTCCCATGACTGGGCTGGAATTGAATGGTGGTAGTAGCATAGGCCAGTATGGTCCACCAGAGTGGTAGTGGCTACACAGCAATGGAGAGACCTATACCAAGCAGACAGATACACTGAAGGCAAATGGATAAAGATTGATAGTCACTGGGGCGGCTAGGTGGCACAGTGAGTAGAGTACCGGCCCTGGAGACAGGAGGACCTTGGTTCAAATCTGGCCTCAGACACTTAACACACACACACACAAAAAAAAAACTAGCCGTGTGACCTTGGGCAAGTCACTTAACCCCAATTGCCCTCCAAAAAAAAAAAGGGCAAAAATAAGTAAATAAATAAATAAAAGATTGATAGTCACTTGGGAAAAGGCAGTTTTAAGGGACCTGTCTCCTTATTTTGAAAAGCAATGTAAGCTATGAATTTGTAAGGTTCCAACCCACTGCACCCAGTAGACAGGGGAGCTGCCCATGTGTTCTCTGCATATATACCTCATTGCCATTGTACCCTCCCTGCATGACCCACAGAACTTGTTTATAGTTGTAGGAGTTGGGCAGTCACCCTCAACCTGGTTTAGCCCCTTTGCTGAGACAGTTGCTGTGCCTGCTACAGCTTCTTGGAGCCACAGGTGAGAGTGAGGGTAAGCGACAGGCCTCAAACCCTTCTTGAGTTAGGGAGATGTCTACTACAAGCATGTGAAGACTTTCCTCAGCAGACTGGGCAGATGAGAACAATTTGTTGCAAAGGCCACGAAGGTGGCTGAAGCACTGTGGAGTTGTTTCAGGCATATTTGACTCCGTGACCCTACTTGGGGTTTTCTTGGCAAAGATACTGGAAGGGTTTCCCATTTCTTTCTCTGGCTCATTTTACAGGCAAGGAAACGGAGGCAAACAGGGTTAAGTGATGTGCCCAGGGTCCCATAACTAGTAAGTGCCTGAGGCTGGATTTGAACTCAGGAGCGTGAGTTGTCCTGACTTCAGGCCTGGCGCTCTTGCACAACTCTGCCTCACTTAGATCCAATTCACATGCGAGTCAAGACGTGTCACATAGTGATGTCATTGGTCCTCTTCAAAAATGAAGGATGAACAACAACAGCAATCGTTAGGAATGGGTTCAGGAGCCCTCGTGTTTGTTAGGAGAAATCTCCCTCCAGGGCTATCACTGCGTGACACCCATTGCGTAAGAAGCGGAGATTTTTTTGAGAAACCTAACCCACGAGTATGTCTGTCGGTTGGTGAATAACCTAGAGCAGATGCTGCAACGGGCCATCGTGGCCAAAGAAGTAATTCCCAAGTGGCCCGGGTGTCTCCGCATCAGGCTGGGACGGCCCTCAGAAGGCCTGCTGCCAGCACAGCACCCAGACCATTTAGAGCAAGAACAACTCAGCCGAGAGCAGTCTTTAACACCTCCTGGCACCCGTAAGGTTTCAGAGGCCTCTGTGGGGCTGCTGGACACGTTGCTGTGGTTCATTTGTGTCTGACGCCTCGTGACCCTGTGAACCATAGCACGCCAATGACATCCATGGAGTTTTCTTGGCAAAGATACTGAACTGGTTTGCCATTTCCTTCTCTAGCAGATTAGGAAAACAGGTAAAGTGACTTGCTCAGGATCACACAGTTACTAAGAGGTTGAGGTCACATCTGAACCCAGGTCTTCCTGACTGCAGGCCTCATGCTCTGTCCACTGAGCCACCTGGCACACAGTCCTGTTAATGAAGGTCTTTTAAACTGAATTCACCTCTGGATCCTCAGCTTCCTCATGCATAAAATTAAGGCTCTGTAGAGAGGCAAGATGCACAAATGAGCTCCTTAAGAGCTGGGATGCTTCCATGCTCTTGTTTGCAGGCCCAGGGCCTAGCTTAGAATTGGTATCTCACAAATGCGTTTAGATAGATTGGTCCTGATAATAAGGGGAAAAGTCTTGCTTTAGGACTGACTAGAGGAAGTCTGAAAGGCCTCTGACAACACTCTACAAGCAGTTTCTGGAATTGTCTGCAGCTAGATGCTTACCTTTGGCACCCTGTTTTCTTACAGGGGTTACCCATTCTCCAGAAGTATTAAGTGGTACTCTTGTTAAGCTGGGCTGAGAAGAGGGAAAATCATTCCCTCTTTTTGGCCCCCACCTCTCTGTGGGTTGGGTCTACACTTCCCTCTGCCCTCCCCACTGGGAGTGGACTTTGATCACTCTCTCAGGTCTGCCCCTTGGGGAGAATGGTTTTCATTTCAAACTAGTGGTGGGAAGACAATGGAAACGAGATGCTGCACTTCACTCCCAATCTTTCCTTGACCCAAACTGCTGATGGCTTTGCTTAATATGGTTTGAAACCACACTTCCCCCAGGTAGAGAAACTGTGAATGTAGTGAGGTTGTCTCTCCCCCATATGGCACTGGGGTATCGATGTATAGTTTGAAAGGAGGTAGAAAAAGCATCTCTAGCCTCTCCTCCCCCTACCCTTCTCCAAGGGACACTTTAATTCCTGCCAGGAGAGGAAGTAGAAGGCTGGGGCCAGGAGCTTGGCCACCCTGTTCTCTTCAGAGAGAGGGGGTGCTGAGCTGCCAGTGTATCTGTCTGCTCCCTTAAATACTGTTAGTCTGGGGGATGTAGGAGATGGCAAACTTCTGACTGCTATTTGTTGTGTCTGTCCTTTGTTTTTGAAGAGGACCATGGCATCAGGGAGATGATGACATGACATGCAGTTGACTTTGATTTGAGTGAGGCAGGGCTATGCAAGGTCCCCATCCTTACCTTCTTCCCCAGAACCTTCTGGGTCCAGTGTCCAGACATCCATCAAGATGACTGGAGATGACCCAGGATGCAACAGGAGAACCTGGCCCTTTGAGGCTAAGGCCTTTTTTCAGGTTCTCATGTTGAGTGAGGTAATGCCCATGCTGTGAATAGGAGAAAATAAGGACCCAAGCTTTATATCCAAGGTTTGACTCCTTCCTACCAAATACCAGTTACATAATGAACACATATAGGAAGTAGCAAAGAAACTCATTTATCCAAGTCAGTGACAAAACAGAAATGCGAGAAATTAGAACTACATAGTGGGATACACACTGGACAGCCCAAGTGAAGGACTTCTCTAACCAGGGTGAGGCAACTCACCTCAACCACAAGAGAGTCACTGATCTTACACCATGCCCCAAGTCTCCAGCACAGCAAGCTGGGGAGGGGGCTGGGACACAGCTGCCAGCCCCTCTCACTGCAGCTTCTTCCCTTCAGCAACCTCGGGTGGGTAGAAATCCTCTGTCTCCTCTCTCAGAGATAGAAGAGAGCCGGGGAGGCCGGCTCTGCCCTGCCCTCGCCCAGGTGTGGGGATTCATCCCCATTCCAAAGGCCCTGGGGACTTGGGTCACATGACATTTGGTTGTTGATTGTTTTTAGTTGCCTCCAACTCTCCATGGCCCCTTTTAGGGTTTTCTTGGCAGAGATCCTAGAGTAATTCACCATTTTCTTCCCCAGCTCATTTTACAGATGAAGAAACTGAGGCAGACAGGGTGAAGTGACTTGCCCAGAGTCACACAGCTAGCAAGTGTCTGAGGCTAGATTTGAACTCAGGGCTTCCTCATTCCAGGCTGGGCATTCCATCTTCTGCCCCCCCCAGCTGCCCTACATTAGCTCAGTAACTCTTCTGTTTGGCCTAAGCCCCCATGGAGGGTGCAATGCCCCCATAGCATTGAAAATAATCTCTTTCTCTTTCCCCTGTGTATGTTACATCTACGGCTTTCCTTGCTGTTGCATTTACGCAAGATCCACATTGACAGAGCAGGAAGGCTACAGACAACCACTGTACCTTAGAGGAAACCACAGTGAAAACAGCAGCAGAACACAAAGCAAAAACTCCTTCAACACCAAGATGGGGAACAGACTGGTCTCTCCCAAGAGAGTGACAGTGGGCGGGGAGCCAAGGATGAGGTCTGTCCTCAGCCAGCTCCCCTTTGGGCTCTGGACAGCCTGGCTGCCCGTCCTCCTCAGGATTCTTTGGTTTACATTTTTCAGACAGTGCTGGTCTCAGAGGCAGACACGTCCCCACCCAGCTGAGACTGCCCTTGCAATGGTCTGCTGACCTGCTAAGGCACTGCCTTGCAGCAGGTGATGGGTGGTGGTGGTAGCTCCACCATGCCCCCTTCCCGCTGGGTGCCACCACTCAGTCTGTGTGATAACATGCTTCCCTCCAGTTCCACTGGCTGGGGTCCCACTCTGCTAAGGAGGCTCCTGGATCTGCCAGGAATGGGAAAAGGGAGCTTCTCCACCAAGGAGAGCAGCTGGTTCCCTGGGGGACCAAGTCAGGGGCTGCCCAGGGACTTCTGCATGCCAGCAGACACTGTCTCCAGCCTTCTATCACACTGGCACAGCTGGGACAGAATATAGTCCATCTGAGGTAATGTCTGCTAGAGACCAGAAGTGTGAGCAGATCACGCCCTGAATGACTTCTCCTCTGGGCTGGTGGGGCCCCCATGGCCATGCTTACCCATGAAGTGAGAGGCATGCTGGAAATGGGAGAAAAGGTCCTCTTCTGGGGAGTCGGTCACTTCAATATGAAGAAGTTTCTTCTTATCTTTCTCAAAGCTAAAGAAAAGGAATACACAGGAAGTGGGTCAGACTTACCTGCAGCTGTCATCCACTTCTGCTAAATTTGGTCACATTTATTAAGGTCTGTAGAGGAGGGGGTTAGAGGAGAGAGCTGGCTTCAGAGGGAGGAAGACTCAGATTCAAACCCTCCTCTAATACACACTGTCCTGGGACCCAGGAAAAGTCACTTCTCCCAGTCCCCCAGGCAGCTCCATGAGGCTCTGGGGTGCAAAGCAAATTTGGGGTACATAGCAAGGGTCAGGCTGCATTGACAGAGCTTTCTCACCATGAGTTTCCTTTGCCAATGAAATCACAGGTCTGGTCATTCCTCTCCCCGCCCCCCCAATGTATAAAGCACCTGGGCTTCCTTGCTGGCTTTTAGCTCAGCACAGTGTTTGGCACATAGCAGACACTTAATATTGGTTGATTGACTGATTGATGCCTGTTTTCCTCACCTGCCACAGCATCACGCTGAAGAAACCTCTTGTCTGGGACTCTTTCTCCTTTCCCTCCCAAAGATCACTGTTTTAGGAAGGAGACCAGATGTGCTGCACTCAGTCACATCTGGACTCTTCCTCCTTCTTCATGGCTGCCATATCGTTCCCCTCTATTCCTCCCCAGCCAGCTTTCCAGCTCCTCTTTGTGTCTTGTCTTATGTCCTTGAGGACAGGGTCTGATCTGCTTCTTTTATTTGTACCTGTGCTTGACACAAGCAAGAGCTTAATAAATGCTCTGTCTGTCTGTCTCTTTTCATCCACCTCTCTATCTGTATATTCATCCATCCTTCTGTTTTTCTGTCTGTCTGTCCATCTGTCTAGCTCAGGGATTCTTCATCTCATGTCCTGGTGAAGCCTTTGGACCCTCCTAAGATAATTTTTTTTTTAAATGCATAAAATAAAATACACAAGATTCCAAAGAAAACCAATCTATTGAGAATATGGTTATCAAAATATCAAGACAATAACAAATTCACAGCATCCCTGAAATCTCTCCAAGGACTGTGGATCCCTGATCTAAGGAAAGAACCCCGATCTAAGGTTGAATGAGAAGGGCTATGTTCTCACAGAGCTTACAGTCTAGTAGAGGGAAGAGAAGACTGTACATAAGTTAAAAAATATTAAATAGAGCATGAAGGTGCCTGAGAGAGATACAACCAAAGTGTAATGGGAATTCAGAAAAGGGACATTCAGATGTGCCTATAAGGAGAGACTAGCATTTGAGCTGGGCTTGGAAGGGTCTGGATTTCAATTCAATAGTCATTACATGCCTTTTGTGCGAATGGCACTAGGCTGGGCACAGGGAATACAAGGAGCTCTACAGAGTGATCCAAAAGTTTTTGTGTAGTTTTAAAAGCTTTAAAACTGCACTAAGATTTTGGGGACTCCCTGAATATGCAAGTAACTACAATACAGGTTAGAAAGGGATGACTTGCTGAGAAGACACCAGACAGAATGGCTCGAGAGGATGGACTAGGGGAGGCCTCTTTCTAGTTGAGGGATCAGGAAAGGCTCCCTATAGCAAGTGGAAGATGAGCTAAGCAGTGAAGGTGGAGAAGGACCTGGAGTCAGCACATTCTAGTGACAGAGGGCAATGCAAGGATAACAGTGACCTTTTAGATAACAGTGTAAAGTTTGCAGGCACTTCTCCTTTGCTCCTCCCAACAACCCTGGGAGGTAGGTGCTATTATTATCACCATTTTACACATGAGGAACCTGAGGCAGGCAATAGTTAAATGACTTACCCAGGGTCACACAGTTAAGTGCTTGAGGCTGGATTTGAACTCAGGTCTTCTTGACTCCAGGTTCACCTATACTTCCTAACATGCACAAGGACAGGAAATGGGAGAGGACAGGACAAAAGCAGAGATCAATGGGCTGCTCAGGCTGGCTGAAGAACTGAGGACACACATGAATGAGCTAAGGCTCTGAAGTCATCCCAGCTACTGACTCTGAAGATTGGAAGAGGCCTCAGTGACCATCAAGGCCACAGTGGGGCTGTTCAGGAATCTCTCTCCAACATCTCCAACAAGGGGTCATCCAGCCTTCACTTCCTGGGATCGAGGAGAGTCCTTGGAAGCCACTGAGTCCAGTCTCTTCACTTTACAGATGAGGAAGCTGCCGCCCAGAGCAGTAAAGTCACCTGCTGGGAGAGGTCCGAGGTCATCCTCTGGCTCACAGCTGACTTCTCTCTCCAGCGAGCCCTGGCGCCCATGCCGTCTCAAGGCAGCTCATTCTACTTTGGGACCGAAGTCACTGTTCGGAAGTTTTTCCTTCATTGAACAAAATACGCTTCTCTATAACTTTCTTTTTTCCAAGTGGGGGGGGGGGGGGGAGATCAATCAAAATGAGTTGACTCCCTCTTCCTCATCTCAGCCTGAAAGACAGCTCGCGGCCACACCGCCCCGTCTCCCAAGTCTTCTTCAGCATTTTTTCATTTCACTTTTCCTGACCGCACCATCACCCTAGTCATCTTCTCTGAACACGTTCCACATTATCAATATCCTTCCTAATGTGTGGCTCCAGAACTGAAGACAATGCTCTCTAGGTGGTCTGTGCAGGGCAGAGAGAGTGAGGTCACATCACATGATCTCGAGGGTGGCCGAGACGCCACACTGACTTATCTTGAGTTTGAGCATTTGCAGTCTACTGAAATCTCCAGACTGCCACCTAGCCATGCCTCCATCATCCTGTATTTGAACTCGTGCAGTTGACTTTTCTTTTTTACCTGAATGTATGACTTTATATTTATCTCTATTAAATGTCATCTTACGAGGTTTGGCTCCCTTGGTCTAGCTTGTTGAAGTCTTTTTGCATTCTAGCTCTGCCAGGCTAGTAACCCTGTCCAAAAAAGGAAATAAAGTTGGTTTGACTCATTCTTTTTTTCTTCTTTTTTTTTGGAGGGTAATTGGGGTTAAGTGACTTGCCCAAGGTCACATGGCTAGTTTTGGTATTAAGTGTCTGAGGCCAGATTTGAACTCAGGTCCTCCTGACTCCAGGGCCAGTGATCTATTCACTGTACCACCTAGCCACCCCCTTGATTCATTCTTGATTAAGTTATGCTGCCTCTTCCTTTTCTAAGCATCCACAATTGAAATGTTCATAATTAAAGAGCTGTTCACAAACATATGCATACACACACATACATATACTTAGATATCTATAATCATAGTCATATATTTTACATATACATTCATGTGCATTTATGTAAGACCATGCTATACTTATTTGTCCTCTGTTTCTCTGAGGGTGGATAATGTCTTCCTTCATAGGTCCAACTCTTTCCATATTTTTCTAAGTTCACCAACACATTGTTTCCTGTGCCAAAACAATATTCCAACCTTATACTATCTAGTTATTTTAAACAGTCTAAAACAATATTAATATGACTGACATATAGCATAGTTTCCCTGTTTTTCTCTTTTAATTAAATCTATTTGAACTTTAACTTTGTCTGAGATCATGATCACCACCCTTTTGCCCACTAACAAACTTGACTCCAGATCTTTATGTGTGTGTGCATCTCTCATTTCCTATTCCTACTGACTCTACTTGATTTCTTCCCGTTACCTTGCCCTCCTATTGCTTAGCCTGCCCCGCCGCTAGGACCCCTCCCTTATCCTCTCCTCCCTCCCTATCCCCTATACTCGTTATTTCTTTCTGAAATGAGAAGATTTTTATGCTTCTCTAGATTTTCTCTCTGTAACCCATTCCCTAAGAGAGCAGGGTTCCAGAACTACCAACTCTTCTCCCCCACCTGATTCTCCTGTGTCAGTGCTTCCTTTCACGCCTCATTTGTATAAGATAATTACTCTTTCTACCTTTTCCTAAATGGTTTACTTCTCGTATCGCACCACATTCAACTCTACCCCAATCTTTTTTTCCAAACTACCCAATTACTAATAACAATCTTAGACATGCAGTTTACATTTTCTCATATAAAGAGTAAATAGTCTGTCCTTATTTGAGTCCCTTGTAATTAGTCTTTGATGTTTAACTTACATTTCTCTGGGATGGTATATGGGAAATTTTCTATTGATTTCAGATCTTTTTGCAACAAAATACTGAAAATCTGGCCATTTATTGAATTTCCTTTTATTTGGTCAGAATTATACTTAACTTTGCAGGATATGATATTTTTGGCTGCAACTCCAATTCTTTTGCCCTTTAATATACGGTGTTCCTAGACCTGCGGTCTTTTAGTGCCACTGCTGCTAGGTCTTGTGTGATTCTAATTATATGCATACATATAATTCTAAGTATATGGTCCTATCATATTTGGATTTTTTTCTTGTTGTTTGTAACATTTCCTCCTTGAACTGGGGGTTTCAGAATCTATGATGCTCCTGTGGGTTTTCCTTGTAGGATCTCTTTCAGGTGGTAATCAGTAATTTTAAAAAAATTTCTACTTTCCCCTCTTGTTCTAACACTCCAGGCCAATTTTCTTTAATTATTTCTTGTATTATTGTATCAAGATTCTTTTTTTGGTCATAGCTTTCAGGGACTCTGATTATTCTTTATGTTTTTTCTTCTTCATCTGTTCTCCAGTTCAGTTGTTTTTCTTATGAGATGTTTCACTTTCTCTTCTATTTTTTTTATTCTTTATATTTTTTTGTTATTTATTGCTCTCTTATGACTTTGCTGGCATCCCTTTTTCCAATTCTAATTTTCAAGCAGTCATTTTCTTCCTTAAGATTCTGGATTTCCTTTTCTAGTTCACTGATTTTCTTTACATAAACTTGTTCTTTTTTCTTTATTCTTTTTTCTCAATCTTTCTCATTTGATTTTTATTTTTTATTTTTAAAGCAGTTGGGGTTAAGTAACTTGCTCAAGGTTACACGGCCAGGTGTTTCTGGGTGGGTGCTAAGTGTCTGAGCCCGGATTCGATCCCAGGTCATCCTGACTCTGGGGCCTGTGCTCTTACTCACTGTGCTACCTGGCCACCCCCTCATTTGATTTTTAAAAGTCTTTCTAAAGTTTTTCTCTGAATTCATTTTGGGCAGGTGACCATTTGATATTATTCTTTGGGTTAGGAGAGGCTTTTTTTTGCTTCAATATCCTTCTGTGACAATGGACCTGGGTCTTCTCTATTCCCACAATAACTTTCTGTGGTTGGGTTCTTTTTCCTTTGCCTGCTCACTTAAAAAAATTATATCAGTCTGTTATTGTAATGACCTCTAGTCCTGGTGTATTGGGGATGGTGTCTCTGGAAGAACTCCACCTTTCTCTAAGTGTCCACAGCTAAAGGCGTCCCTGCCCCACTGCAGCACAGCAGGATCTGGCTTTCCTGGTCAGCAGAGGTTTACTTCATCTTCCCCCCTCTGATGCCCAACTCCCCACACTTTCTAGAAGGTGAAAATTCCTGTGGCTTTCTGCCCTGATTCTTGTTTTTTTACTGCTCTATATTCTCCCCTGAGGCTCTGTTTTGTCTTGTTTGTGGGGGAAGTCTGCAGAGCTCAGAATTTTCTGACCTACTCTGCCATATTCCCAGAATCCTCTCCTCTAACTGGGCCCTTTAGATAGAATTTAGGACATCTAGGTGGTACCACAGTGGTTAGCGAGCAGGGCCTGGAGTCAGGAAGACCTGGGTTCAAATCCAGCCTCAGACACTTACTAGCTGGGTGTCCCTGGGTAAGTCACTTCACCCTGTTTCCCTCAGTTTCCTCATCTGTAAAATGAGCTAGAGAAGGAAATGGCAAACCATTCCGGGACATCTGCCAAGAAAACCCAAATGGGGGCACAAAGAGTCAGATATGACTGAACAAAGAAATTGCCTTGCTAGTTTTCACTTATCTTTAGAAATGTCTAATTTCTTTATTTGTCTCCCAAAAGAAATTTTTCCAAAAGAAATACAGGAGACAGAATGGTTCCTTGGCATGGTGACTCAGCTGGATTCACCAGACATCAACAGGAGGGAGGCTGGTCACATTCCAGAAGGCTGAAGGAATGCCAAAGTAACAGGGAACAGGGCAAAGAACAAAGAGATGAACAGATATAAAAGTACAATAAGGCCACTATTGGATGACAGATGAGCTTACTCCCTGGAGCCTGGATTAAGCATATGTAGGACTCTACCAACCAGATTATAATGAGCAAATAATGACAGGACATTTAGACTGATGAGCTTGAGTAACATTTGGAAATGGGGTGAGGAGAAAATGACTCCTGAAAACATAATGGAGATGTGAGTAGTGAGGAATGTAGCCTTCTGGATACAAAGTCCTGCATTCTGAGGAGACCTTGGAATCTGAGTCAGGTTTTGCGTAGCACACAGCCTTATCTCAGGTTGCTAGTTTAGAGTCACAGATTATATCTAGAATTGACCTTGGGGAAATTTAATCTAACTCTCTTCTTTAGCAGATAAGAAAATTGACACTAGGGGCGGCCAGGTAGCACAGCGAGTAAGAGCACCGGCTCCAGGGTTGGAATGACCTGGAGATCGAATCCCGGGCTCAGACACTTAGCACCCACCAAGAAACACCTGGCCGTGTAATCTTGAGCAAGTTACTTAACCCCGATTGCTTAAGAAAAAAAAAAAAAGAAAATTGACACTAGGAAAGATTGTGACTTGTCCAAGGTCACACAGGAAGGGACAGAATTCAGGACTCCTGGCTCTCAATCTAGAGCCCTTGTCAGAGTACTGCAGCATTCAGGCGCTACCTGAAAGGGAAATTTTACAAAGCAGCAAGCACTGTGATCATGGTCCGAATAAAACAATTCAGCCCTGGAACCCACAGCTCAGTGCTGCGTGGGCATAATCAAGCTACTAAAACACATTGAACTTTTCTTTCCTAACCATGGAAAGCTATAATGAAGGAGACTCAGGAAGCAACTGGAAGTGCTTTTACTGGAGGCGGGGAGGGAACAGAGAGAGAAGAGTCAAGAATGGCTCGGTGATTTTGATGGGCAGAATGAAAGTGCCATTAAGAGAAATGAGGAAGTTAGCCAAGAAAGGAAGAGGACTGAGACAGAGCTTGGTGGATAACTATACTTAGTTATTTATAGTCTGTTATTGTAATGACCTCTAGTCCTGGTGTATTGGGGATGGTGTCTCTGGAAGAACTCCACCTTTCTCTAAGTGTGGGAGGAGGAAGGGGAACTAGAAAAGAGAGAGAGAAGCATCAGACGGAGAGGAAGGAGGAGAACCAGGAGAGATTAGTGAAATAGAGATCCAGGGAAGTGAGGTGACGGAAGAGGGAGTGGGCAAGGAGGATGAAGGCTGATGAGAGGTTACTGGATTGGGCAATGGGGTCAGGAATGTGGAAGACTTTCATGGTAAAGGCATGAGAGATGAAAACTGCTGGATGGGTTTGGGGAACAGAGAATAGCCCTTGCGGGATCAAGTTAGGTGCAGACTGTGGAGGGTTTTGAATGTCAAATTAAATTAGACTTAAGGTATTGAGAGGCAACAAGTCATGGCTGAGCATCTTTGGGCAGGAATGAGATATGATCGGAGCAGACCGCGTACTGAACAGCTAGGGAGAGCTGGATTCACACCACATCTCCAACCCCACCCTCGACAGGCGGCTCACCCTTTCTGAGCCTCAGTTTCCCCATCTGTAAAACAGTGGAGTTGGACTTGAGGACTTCTGAGGTCCCTTCCAACTCTAAACCTGTGATCTATGACCAGATATGGGCAATAGGAAGATTGATACGATAGCACAGGGTGG
Source organism: Petaurus breviceps papuanus (assembly GCF_028583685.1). Lineage (NCBI taxonomy): Eukaryota > Metazoa > Chordata > Mammalia > Diprotodontia > Petauridae > Petaurus > Petaurus breviceps. The sequence goes on along the minus strand of NW_027185798.1, from coordinate 7,268,647 downwards.
ATTAAAGGAGAGAAAGATTGGAGGTCTGGAAAAAACAAGGGCCTGAGTTATAGTGGCAGTAACAAGAATGGAGGAGAGGGGCCTGATGCAAAGACAGTCATTTTCTTTTTTTTTTTTGAAGCCATCGGGGTTAAGTAACTTGGTCAAGGTTACAGAGCCAGGTGTTTCTGGGTGGGTGCTAAGTGTCTGAGCCC
>NW_027185798.1:7182766-7268443 GCF_028583685.1 Petaurus breviceps papuanus | reverse complement strand
CTGGAGCCGGCGCTCTTACTCGCTGTGCTACCTGGCCGCCCTGAGAGTCATTTTCAAAGGCAGAATTGCCAGGCCTTGGTGATTCCCCAGGTGTGGGGGATGAGTTATGACCAACTCAGTCAAAAGCATTTATGTTAATTATGTGTCAGGCACCATGCTGCATACTAGAGATGCATATACAAAAATGCAACAGGCCCTTCCTCAAGGAGGCTCCATTCTACTTGGGAAGGGCTTCCAGCAAACTCTGCTGACTAGGAGAATGATGATGCCACACACACATACAGGGAGGCCAGGAGGGAAGTAAAAAGTGAAGACCCAAGAGGGCTGTGGACGGGAAGGGTCATCAGGAAGGAACTGAAGAGGAGGAGCAGGGAGGGAGACAGAAGAGGGGTCAGAGAGGTGGGCAGGAGGAGAACCAGACAAAGGCCACCTCACAGATGCCAAGGAAGGAGAGACACTCCAAGTGGGGGCAGTGAAGTGGGTCACATGGTGGTGTCTACCCAAAGGGCAAGAGAAAGGTCTTCTAGCCCAAGTACTGCCATCATGTGACCTGGAGGCAAGGCAAGGCTTTGGCTTCTTCATCTATGAAATTAAAGCATTGCATGTGATGATCTTTACAGAAACTGATCTTTTCATTTATGATTCCATGAGCTCTTTCTAGCTCTAAAGTCTACAACTATGAGTTCAATGTGTGCCATGTCAAACAAAAAGTCAGCACTTATTAAGTGCCTACTATGGGTCAGACACTGAGCTAGATGATGGGGTTATATAGGGGTACAGTGTATAGAGTGGTGGACATGGAGTCAGGAAGGCCTGAGTTCAAACCCTGTTTCAGATACTCGGCCAAGTTACTTTTCCTTGATGGGTCTGAAAAATGTCAGGGTTGGCCAAGGTAGTAGGGTGGTGTATCCAGGGAAAAGAATACCAGATTTGGAGCCATGACCTGGATTCAAATCCTGACTCTGCTATTGACTACCAGTGTGATTTGGGGCAACTGATTTCACCTCCCTGGACCTTAGTTTCCTCATCTGTAAAATGAAGGGAGCTGGACTTAGATGGCCTCAGAAGTCCCTCCTAGCTTCATCTCTATGAACTTAGGATACATCGGGCTGTATGTGACATTTTGGGTTTGTGCCAGGAGCCCCTTGGGGCTGTGCAATAGTAGCAGCAACCTAAATTGGCTCACGGCCTCCACTCCCTCACAGGACTACTTCACCTCTAACCTAGACTGTCCCAATAATCAGATTAGTCTCTCTGCATCCAGTCTTTCCCCTCCATAATCTAAACTTTATACAATTACCAGTGATTTTCCTACCATGCGGATAGGCAGCAGAAATGACCCAGACCTGCTGAGATCCCTGGGATTTCAAGTTTTCACTTATCTTCCAGGCCAAGGAAGTACTGCGTGTTTTGGGGACATGGGCAAGGCTTAAAGAGAATGACAGTAAAGAGTATTTAAAAAGGTGTGTGGGGAGGGGAGAGAGAGGGAAAGGAAAAACAGAAAGATAGAGAGGGTGAGACAGAGAGGCAGGAGCTCAGACACTCCTCCTACCCGACACTTCTAGGGATCCTTCCAGCTGCTATTGATTCCCCACACCATTACCTTGCATTTATTTTTATTATTCATATTATTATTTATAGGTATATTTTATATGTTTGTTTGGCATTAGTAGCTGTTGGTATTTTGTATCTATCCATTATATATTTGTATCTATATAAATACTTTTGTATCTACTTATATGTGTGTAAGGGAAGCTAGGTAGTGCCATAGTGTTCAGAGCACTGGGCCTCATCTTCCAGTCTTAGACACCTGCTAGCTGGGAGACCCTGGGCAAGTCCCTTCACCCTGTTTGCCTCAGTTTCCTCAACTATAAAATGAGTTGGAGAAGGAAATGGCAAACCACTCTAGTTTCTTAGCCAAGAAAATCCCATATAGGGTGACTAAGAGTCAGACATGACTGAAAAGCGACAAATACATGTACATGTTGCTCTCCATAGAACGAAGCTCCTTGAGGGCGGGGACTGTTTGTTGTGTTGTGTGTTGTTTTTTTTTCCTCTGCACCCCCAGACTAAGCACAGAATGTGGCACATAGTAGGTTTTTCATAAATGCTTGCTGACTGTCTTCCAGCTGGAGGAAGGTGGGCTGGACCCAGCCTGATTATTTTTTTATTTTATTTTTATTAATTCTTTAATTTGTTAATTTGTTTGTTTCCTTTTAGTTTACAGGATTCAATTCCACAATTCCTTGAATTTCACATTTTGTCCCCCTCCCCTTCCCCCCATGGCATCTTATAATCAAGTATAGGATCTGTAGATACTTTCACATTATACAATGGTCAGGTTATAAGGATGGATTGTACCCGCTGGGATGAAAAATGGTATAGAGGACATAAAATCAAATAGGAGAACGAAAAAGATCAGGTATTTTGCTTCCACCTGGATATAAATTTAGTTCTTTCTAGTTCTTTCTCTGGATGCACGTTTTTCTCTCCATCATGCGTCTTTTGGGATTGACTTATATCCCTGCATTGTTGAGAAGAGTCCAGTCTATCAAAGTTGGTCATCACACATACGTTGTGTCTGTAATTGTGTACAAATTCCTCCTGGTTCTACTCTTCTCACTCAGCATCAGTTCTTTTAAGCCTCTCCAGGTAAATATGAAGATCGCCTGCTCCCCGTTTCTTATAGCGCAATAATATTCCATAACATGCATATACCACAACTTGTTCAGCCATTCCCCAATTGTGGACATACCCTTAATTTCCAATTCTTTGCCACAACAAAAAGAGCTGCTATAAATATTTTTATACATATGGGTCTTTCTCCCATTTCTATGATCTCTTTGGGATATAACCCTAGGAGTGGTATTGCTGGATCAAAGGGTATGAAAGTATTTATAGCCCTTTGGGCATAGTTCCAGATTGCTCTCCAGAAAGGCTGGATCAGTTCACAGCTCCACCAACAATGCATTAGTGTTCCAGTTTGCCCACATCCTCTCCAGCATTTGTCATTTTCCTGTTTTGTCCAGCCTGATTATTTTTCATGCAAACCTAATTTCTGAGTCGTGCCCCAGGCATTCCGGAGTGAGTGCTACTGCTATGGTCTACACATGCCACAATCTTCCAAAGGGCTACTGTCCCCACCCTGGCCACTAGAGGAGGTTCAGCCTGCAAGTGTTCAGACAATTCCCTTGACTGGTTTTGGAATTTAAACTAGGGGATGATACTAAAATATGATATTATGATTATATGATATTAGAATATGACCAATGATATGAAACATTGGAAATCTATAGATCTTGCCCCAACCCTGAACCTGGAATCTCTTCTCTCAGCCAATGACAAAGGCACTTTGAATCTCAGCTAAAATCCCATGTTTGGGGGCAGAGCCAAGATGGTGGAACAGAGGTAGGGACCCTCCTGAGCTTTCCCCCAAAGCCCTCCAGATACTTGTAAAAATGACTCTAGACAAATTCTAGAGCAGTAGAACCCACAAAATGACAGAGCGAAACACATCTCCAGCTCAAGGCAGCCTGGTGGGCCAGCAGGAAGGGTCTATTACAGTGGGCTGGGGATGGAGTATGGTCTGGCCGGGCAGGCACGGTCTGGCCACGCAGGCCTCAGGGCACTGAATTGCTGGCACCTGTGGCAGTGTCCAGTCTTAACCCACAAGCACCCGAGACACCTCAGAAGGTCTGTGGGCCCTGAGTGAGAGGAGCACGGCATGGCCCCAGCCCCAGGGTGGTGTTGGTGTGAAGCAGAGGGCAATTGCAGGGATCTCTCTGCTGGTGCTGAGGCAGGAGTCTCCTGCTTTGCCTGTGCCTGGATCTGAGTCACAGTCCTGGGGTGAGGAGGAATGCTGGCATGGCAGAGCTTGTGGCAGCTGTGGAGAGGGCATCCTACTCACAGTTCCAGGGCAGGAAAGACTGCTTGTGTTCACTCACAGACAGGAGAGAAGTAAACGCCTCTGCTTTGATCACACTACTTCGGAAGAACTGGAAATTTACAGGCCCTTAGAAGTACCTCTGAAAAGAGTGAACAGTACAGCCTCCACACTGGAAGCAGAGTCCTACCTCAACAAAGAGTTAAAAAGCCAGGTAATTGACTGGGAAAATGAGCAAACAGTAAACATAACGAAGAAGATCAAAACATATAACCAGAAGACAACAAAGTCAAAGCTCCTATATCCAAAGCCTCCAAGAAAAATATGAATTGGTTACAGGCCATGGAGGGGCTCAAAAAGGATTTTGAAAATCAAGTAAGAGAAGTAGAGGAAAAATTGGGAAGAGAGTTACATAAAGGTTATGTAAGGTTACATAAAAGTTATGTAAGAAAATCATGAAAAATGAGTCAACAGTCTGGTAAAGGAGACACAAAAAAATACTGAAGAAAGAAACACCCTAAAAAACAGACTAGGCCAAATGGTGAAAGAGGTCCAAAAAGCCAATGAATGCCTTAAAAAGCAAAATTGGCCAAATAGAAAAGGAAATCCAAAAGCTCACTGAAGAAAAGAATTTCTCAAAAATTAGAATCAAGCAAATGGAAGCTAATAACTCTATGAGAAATCAAGAAATTATAAAACAAAACTAAAAGAATGAAAAAATAGAAGACAATGCGAAATATCTCATTGGAAAAACAAATGACCTGGAAAATAGATCTAGGAGAAATAATTCTAAAATTATTGGACTACCTGAAAGCCATGATCAAAAAAAGAGACTAGAAATCATCTTTCAAGAAATTATCAAGGAAAACTGCCCTGATGTTCTAGAACCAAAGGGAAATACAGAAACAGAAAGAATTCATTGATCACCTCCTGAAAGAGATCCCAAAAGGAAAACTAGGAATATTGTAGTCAAATTCCAGAGTTCTCAGGTCAAGAAGAAAATATTGCAAGCAACAAGAAAGAAACAATTCAAGTACTATGGAAACACAATCAGGATAACACTAGATTTAGCAGCTTCTACATTATGAGATCAGAGGTTTGGGAATATGATATTCCAGAGGTCAAAAGAGCTAATATTAAAACCAAGAATCACCTACCCAACAAAATGGAGTATAATCCTTCAGGGGAAAAATGGACATTCAATGAAATGGAAGATTTTCAAGCATTCTTGATAAAAAGACCAGAGCTGAATAGAAAATTTGACTTTTAAATACAAGACTCAAGAGAAGCATGAAAAAGTAAACAGGAAAGAGATATCATAATGGACTTATTAAAGTTGAACTGTTTACATTGCTACATAGAAAGATGATATTTGTAACTTGAGAACTTTCTCAGTATTGGGGAAGTTGGAGGAAATACACACACACATATCTATCTATATCTATACATATGTATATAGACAGAGGGCACAAGGTGGGTTAAATATGAAGGGATAATACCTAAAAAATAAAATTAAAGGGTGAGAGGGGAATGTACTGGGAGAAGGAGAAAGGGAGAAGCAGAATGGGGTAAGTTATTTCACATAAAGGCAAGAAAAAGCTTTTACAGTAGAGGGGAAGAGGGATGGAGGTGAGAGGGAACAAGTGAGCCTTATTTTCATCACATTTTGCTTATGGAGGGAATCATATACACACTCATTTGGGTATGGAGATCTATCTTATCCTATAGGAAAGCAGGGGGGAAGGGGATAAGAGAGAGGGGATGATAGAAGGGAGGGAAGACTGGGGGAAGGGGTAATCAGAATGCATGCCAACTTGGGGTAGGGGGAGTAGAGAGAGATGGGGAAAAATTGGGAAATCAGAATCTTGTGGAAGTGAATGTTGAAAACTAAAAATAAATTAATTAATGAATTACTTGCCTTCTCAATGAGGGTGGGGAGGGAGGAAGGGAGAGAATTTGGAACTCAAAGTTTTAAAAACTAATGTTAAAAACTGTTTTTACATGCAACTGAGAAATAAGATATATAGACAATGGGGTATAGAAATCTATCTTGCCCTACAGGAAAATAGAAGAGAAGGAGATGAGATAAGGGTGTGTATGTGTGTGTGTGATAAAAAAGAGAGCAGGTTAGGGGAAGGGGTAATCAGAATGCATGCTGGGGGGGAAGGGAGAAGGGAGAGATGGGAAGAAATCTGAAACTCAAAATCTTGTGGAAGTGAATGTTGAAAACTAAAAATAAATTAATTTTTAAAAATTCCCACATTCTACAAGAAGCCTTTCCCAATTCCTCTCAATCCTACTGCCTTTTTTCCTTCAGTTATTTCCCATTTAGCTGGTCCATAACTTTATATGTGTAGTTATTTACATGTTTTTTCTTCCATTAAAGTGTGAGCTCCTTGAGGGCAGGGGCTCTTTTTCGCCTTTCTCTGTATCCTCAGGATGCCTGGCATGCAGTAGGTGCTTGATGGATGTTTGGTGACCGACTGGCTGAAGGTACCGTGGACATATCTTAGTAAACACAGAAAAATGAAGAAAAGTATGCTAGATGCTCCCAAACGGAGGTTTCCTGTCCCAAGCATGTTCCCCAAACCCTCTCACCCCCTCAGGTCCCTGAGGTGCTGAGATCCTGTGATGGGAACGCAGATTGGGACGATCTTCCCTGCCCCAGGCTAGCACGCACCTGGAGCCTGGGCAGGAGGCTTGTCTTTCAGGAGATACTTCTTGATTGGCCAGTGGGTCCAAAAGGTTGTTACATTCTCTGAGCCAGGAGAAGGCTATATAAGCCCTGATGTGTAGCTTTGTTTTGGGACTCACTTTGAGAAGTGTTCTGTGATTTGATCTGAATTCTGGGAAGCCATTGTTGAGAGTCCCCCGGCTTTGAAAAACCCAGATGTGGAAACCCAGATGTTGACTGGGTATGGATGTAATGGTTGGACAGTTTGGAAAGCTGTCTACTTGATGTTTCTGTCTTGATAATTCTGCCTGTATACTTTGAGGTTCAGGGTGCTGACCTTTTCTCCTGAACAAGGTAAACGATATATGTCTGACTGATTAAAGTAAGCTTGTTAACCCATTTTGAGTTGCTTTCCTTTATCAAAGCAGATCCAAGAACCTGTATGGGCAGCAAACCCTGAGGACGCGCTTGGGGTGCTTGCCGCTACAGATACCTATTCCCACAGGCTGTGGAGTCAAGGAAGGGTTTGTGTGTCTGGGACCCCCCAAGACATAGAAGAGAGAAGGGCTACCTTCCCCTCCACCTCACTAGCTGATCTGCCAGGCCCTCTCAAAGTCTGCAGGCACTGGTACCGCTGACTCATGGTCATGGCTCTCCTCTGGTCCTGGTCTTCAGCACATAGATTCTCAGGCTGTGGCAGTTCACAGCCATAGACAATCAATTGCCGTTAGTCCATCAATCCCTAATCACAGTCTGTTGCTGAAAGCATCTGTTGAGCTCCCTCCATTTAAGCAGGAAGTCAGATGTCAAGTGCTCAGGCCAATCACAGAAGCCGTCCCTTCTCTGTGCCTGGCATGGTCACCAGATGCCTCTCTCTGAGGTCACAGAAGGAAGAAAGATCCCAGACTGACACACATGTTTAGTTCTCCTCATTCCCTTGTCCTCCATCCTCCAAGTGCCTAGTGGAGTCTTACAGACTTTGCTTCACTTGCCTCCCCCCTCAGTGGGGGCACTTCCAGGGCTCCTCAGGTTTCCACAGAGATGAGAAGAGATACAGAGTTCCAAGGACATTTCTTGTATCCTGACATCCACATACAAGGGCTTCCCACTGCATATAACTGCTTTCTCTTATCCCAGTTTCACTGATGACAACGAACAGCTGTTCTGACTGATCCTGTTTTCATTTAACTGAGTCATTCCTTCCCGGAGTCAGTCTGAGGGTCTTTTAGGGCCTCTCTGTCTTGGGAAGACCTGCCTTATCTCACCAGCACTGTCAGCCCTAATGAAAACATCTGCTTCCTTTTGGGTAGGCAGATACTTAGACATGATTTGTACAGTCATAGAGAGAGAAGCATCTGCTTCTCCATTGGCTTCCTGCCCTCTCCTCTTTGCCATAACCAGAGGGGAAGGATTGTGGTTTAATTAGGAGGCTTAGGAAGACAACTGATCACGCCTCATCTTCTGCCTTCCCCACAGTGAATTCTTCACAATCCCCTCCCAGTCCAAGGACACTCAACAGACAAAGAAAAACTTACGCAGCCACCAGGCTAGACCCTTAGCTTCGCTGTAGGATCAGCTGGGCAGAGGAATAAAAACAAAGGCCAGTTCTAGCTCATAATACACATTCCCATAGTGCTAGCTTCCACTTGCACTCTCACTTCATCCCAACAAATCCATGAGACAGGCAGGGGTTGTTGTCTCTATTTTACAGAAGGGAGACTGAGGCCCAGAAGGTTAGGTGATTTGCCCAAGGTCACACAGCTGTCATGTGAGCAGAGAAAGGGCTCTAACTTAGGTCTTGGTCTTGCCTTTCCCATCATACCTTCAGATTTTCATGACTGGTCAGAGGGAAATCTCCACAAAACAACCTCTCAGGCGATTGGTTTTTACTCCTTTCATCTCTGAGTCAGTGAGAAACATCTGTTAGACTATGAAAATCATTCCATTCCTCAGGAGGGAATGGAGGAACATTCAACATCCTCCATGATTCATCTCATACCAGGAGCCTTTGAAGAGTTTGAGGTTGGTATTGTCAGGTACAGCTGACAAATGATGCAGAATTCCAGAGTAAATTCTGGTGGGAAATTTGAGCCCAGCTGTTGGCTTACTAATGCTACAAGGACTAGTTAGAATTCCTTAATCTCTATTACTGTGGATCATAGGACCATAGATTTAGAGCTAGAAGAAAATGCACAGTCTAGTCCAACCCACTCATCTTATGAATGAAGAAACTGAGGCTCGAAGAGATTAAAGGACTTGCCCAAGGTCTTTCATGAAGTGTCAGAGCCAGAATTTGACCTCAGGTCCCCTGAGCTCTCTCCACTGTACCATGATAGGTTCTGGCATTTTGACTGGGTGGGAATTCCCTCCACCAACACAGATTGCAGCCCAGCTTATAGTCTTAGAGAGTTGTTGGCGCTTAGAAAAGTGCAGGGATCAGTCAGTGGTCACAGAACCAGGTGCTGAGGCAAGGTTTGAACCTGTCTTCCTTCCATTAAGTCCAGCATTCTATCCAATATACAACAATGCCTTTCCATTGATGATTAATTATCATAATATGGTGAAACCTCAACTCTCTGGAGTCCTTGGGGTATGAACTGTTTTGGACAGCTGGGTTTTCTGGTTGGCAGGCACAGTGCCCTGTTAGCACAAGTGTTTAAGTCTTCTCTTTCTGAGGGTGCAGATTACAACCCCCATCCCTGACTTCTCCTTGTGCGAAGTGTGGGCACCAGGAGAAACATAAAGACTCAATTCTGGAGGCAGCTCAGTTCCTTTCTGTTCAGTTATAGATCTAGTCCAATTTCTGTCTTGTGTGAAGCTAGCCAATTATAGAAATTAGAAGAAAACCTTATTGCATTGTTTGAACCTAGGTCTGCATGGCTGGGAAGGTGGGCCACCTTAACTAAGGACCTAGGTTATGTTGACCAGAAACCTAGTCAGATCTGAAGACTGATGCAAGTTTTCTCACAATTATACATCTCAGGGGGTGGCTAGGTGGCACAGTGAATAGAGCACTGGACCTGGAGTCAGGAGGACCTGAGTTCAAATCCGACCTCAGACACTTAACACAAAAACTAGCCGTGTGACCTTGGGCAAGTTGCTTAACCCCAATTGCCCTCCAAAAAGCAATAAATAAATAAATAAATGTGAACTATTAAAAAAAACCACAATTATACATCTCAACCAACCCATGTTTTACCTGAAAACTGGTCAATCAGCTACTGTTTCCTTCTTCCTTTGATTAAACAGACACTTGGAGGAGGGGAGTGGGACACCTTTTTTTCCTCCTGATTTCGGGAAATTGTACCTGTTCACTCTCTACCTCCCAACTCATAAAGCCCCTAGCCTTTCCTCCAGTTAGAAATCAGATTACCTAATCTTGTATCCTGGTTTATATCCGAGGCCTGGTCCCGATTTGCCATGCAATTGGTATGTATTGCTTAGTAACTCAACGTGCTTGGAAACTGGAAGCTTTTCCTCAGACATTTCATCTTTTGCCCACCACAGTTTTTGGTGAAGCCAGCCAGGTTGAGCGAACACTGTGCCCCTCAGGATGAGTCTTTCAGAAAAACCCCCTTTTCTCCATGGGATTTCTTAGTGGAAGGCTGCCCCCCAGAGTGTAGACATCCCCCTCCATTTCAGATTTCACCTGGCACACCATTCTGTGCAATGTTTACCTGGTCCTCCCACAGAGCCTTCAAAGAGGAGCTGTCAGATGTCCAGGAGGCCTTCCCTAAGCCATCAGCCCTTGCTCCCTGCTCTGGCTGTGTGTGGGACCCACCTGCTTCTTCTTCCCAATCACATCTTTCCCTGATGATGCTTTGTACAATGGAGGTCATCTACTCCATAGGTCATCCTTGGCATGATGCACCCTGCTTATACCTGCCATGTGTCTGTCTCTCACTGGCGTATGGGTCACCTGCAAGTTTGGGAGATTGTGGTATTTTATAAAGGAGAATAAAGTGAAAGAGCCAACAGGCTGTGAATGAGAGATAGAAGGTCTTTCCTTAATGACCTTTGGAGCATGGACTTTGTGACCTATCTTGTCATTAAATGACACTCCCCCCTCCCCTTACTGCTCTCGCCTCTCCTCTGAGGCTATCTACAGCTAGGCTGGGCAATGGATAGAATGACAAACCCAGAGCCAGGAAGACCTGAGTTCAAATCTGACCTCAGACACTTACTAGCTGTGTGACCTTGGGCAAATTCCTCAACCCCAGCTTGCCTCAGTTTCCTCATCTGTAAAATGGAGATAATAACAGCACCTAACCCAAATGGGACACTATTTGTAAAATGCACATAAATACTAGGTATCACATTATTGTTGCTATTGTCCCGTACATAACTTGTTTGTATGTATAGTTGTTTGTATACAGTCTCCCGCCTTAGCTCCCCAAGGGCAAGGACGGTACCTGGCATTAGTAGGTGCTTACTAAATGCTTACTGACCTTAATGAAATACTTTTGGGGCTTATTTTCTTAGTCTCAAATATGATTGACATAGGGGAAGCGATGGGACGGGGGAGAGACGCTGCAGCTGGTGATTTTCTCATCAGGTCATCAGGAAGGAGCAGTGGGAAAGGGCATGATGAAGGTGGGGCTTCGGGAGAGGAAGAATGTTCTGTACAACTCAAGTGCTCCATTTCACCCTGACACAATGATGTCCTCACCGACTCTCATGCACCATACTGATCTGAGCACAGACTACACCTCAAAGGAAGACGGGATCTCCTTGAAAGAGTCAATAATCGATACGATGAAAAACAACAGTGGTTGCAGGCTACACTCACGTCTTATGCGAGCCAGTTTTGGGGGGTTTGGCACCAACAAGTCACTTCCTCACTTCCCTGGCTTTTCTCATACTGTCTCTAGCCTGCCTGGAATATACCTCCTTCCTTCCTTTCTCATCCTTCAAAGCCACATCATAGTCATATCTACATTTTTTGTTTTTTATCTTTGAATATGTTGTTTCCTCCCAAAGAATGTAAGGTCCTTGAGGACAAGAACTTTCACTTCTATCTCTGTCTCCCCAGTGCCTAATATAGAGTGTGACACATAGTAGTAACTGAAGGGTATTTGTTGGTTGACAGGTCTAGGGAATGATGGGCCAATGAGAGATCATTCAAAGTACTCAAGAGAAATTTGAGGAGGGAAAGATCATTTTCAACTGGGGGTTGATCAGGAAAGAATATTAAGAGGTGGACAGGACCTCAAAGTCCCATCTTATCCAGAAGTTCCTAAACTTTTTTCTATCATGGCCCCACTGGGCAGTGAAGCTGACAGACTCCTCAGGACGAGGTTTTGAAATGACTGAAGGCAATGTTAAATTTCAGTCAGAGGTCAGTGAAAATGAAGGTGTAATTTTTTACCCTCCATGTTTTATAGATTCCCTGAAATCTATCCCTAGGCCCCACGGTGGGGTGATGACCCATGGGCCCTGTGGCCCCTAGAATCCTGGATTTAGACCAACCTGTAACTGAAATAAGACTTCCCTCTACAACACCCCTGACCAATGTCCATCCAGTGTCTCCAGTGATGAAAGGATTGGGGGCAGGAATGTGGTTTGGTTGCTGCGGAAACTTGAGCTAACAATTTTTACCATGTCAAGGTCCAGTTAAAGTGAGTCTCCAACAACATACAGAAATCTCCTGTTCTCACATCACACTTATCCCAGGGACAGGTTCATTCAAAACAAATTTGTTTGCTGCTCCACCCAATCTTGAGTATCAGTCTGTGAAGTAAGGCTGGAATTTATAAAGATTCTTCTTTCACAGGCCTTAACATCCAGGAAACAGCATTAGTCCCTCCCAAGTTACTTTCTCAAGCACAAAAGGAACAGTCTCTTTCTTTGGGGCTGAGCAACAGAGGTCTGTGGGGTTCAGGTTAGCTCCTCTGAGTATGAATCAACTCAGCTATCTCTGCGTTGGGAAGGCCAGCATTCAGTCTACTGCCCTGAAACTTTACTAGGTCATGGGCTAAGCCTATGGGAGATGCTTCTGGAATACTTAATGTGGGTATGAGAAAAGCACCAATAAAATATAGCCCAAGAAGAGAGGGGATAACTCAGAAATCCTATTCAGATGGATGAGGCCATTTCAGGGTTTTGTGGCAAGTTCATAAGACCATGGAGGTAGAGCTGGAAGGGACATCAGAGGCCACTGAGTCTAACCTCCCCATTTTACAGATGAGGACGTGGGGAGTCAAGAAATGAAGTGACTTAACCAAGGACACACAGCTAGGAAAAGGCAGAGACCTTCCTCTCATTCTTCTTCACTGCCAATGTGAGGGCAGGATTGGGGGGGGGGTTTGCAATGTTTCCAAGGCCATGTTTCTGTGAATGTCCCTGATTTCATCTGGCCCAGTGACTATCCAGTGACAGGGTTAGCCTACCTAGTGTAGGATGTCCCAGCTGCTTGCTCTGAGGCCCACTTTCACACAGTGTGGCTTGAGACAGACCACTCTAAGGAGTAGAAATCAGGAAGGGAGAAGAGGAGGGAACTCTTCCTAAGAATCCCTCAGGCCGAGTGCTAGGCTATAAGGCAAAGAGAGAAACAATGGCCCCAGAACTGACCTGCAGCCCACCACCAACCTGACCTTCATCATAGACACTCACTTATCCTTAGGGTTCATCTGATGGCTGGACTGTAAGGTTCAGAAGTCTGGTTAACAAAGAATCCAGTTTGGCTGGAAGAGAGAGGGGACCTAATACTAACATACAAGCTCATCTTTAATGTCATTTCCATTGATAAACCCTATCTGTTTCTTATGCTGAACTGTCTGACAGAGCCATGGATTTTGGTGGGAGAACTTTCTTTTCTGGGTCTTCTATGGCTGGGGCTTCAGGGGGGAGAGGGGGAAGGGGGCAGACCATTCCCACTCAGGATGGAGACAGGGTGGTGGCACTGGAACTTTCCCAACACTTCAGCCCATGCCTTGGTGGCTTCCAGGACAGATCCTCACCACAACCCAAAAAACAACCTTTGCATTATGGGAATGGACGACTGGTCATAGTCTCTCCTCTTTAGCCACAGCCAATCACAATTTCTTCAGTCTTTTGATAGGGACATTTCCCACAAAGAGGCAATTCAGTTTAGCAAACATTTATATGAAAAGAGCATTGAACTGGCTTCAGAGTTTGAAGCCTGTTGCTTCCCTTCAACCTGGTTGAGCCCGTCTGCAGAGACAGTTTTACTGGAGTGTGGCCACTGCGCATATTATAGCTCTTTGGAGCCACAGGTGAGAGTTGGGTGACAGGTGGATACCAAAGGTGGGCGAGCAGCCCTGGAAAGGGCTCAGCAAGTCCTCTCACTAGAGGCGCTAATCCTCCTGAACACCCTATACTCTTGTGTACATCATGATGGAGTGGAAATGGCTCAGGTCAGGAAGGAGGGAGACCCAGAGACCTCAGTACCCTCTTGGTCCTACCTGTGTGGGGTCCCAAGCTGGACCATAAAGTGGGGCTGAATCCTCTAATTTCCTCTTTAGCTCCAAAATTTTTCAATCCTTTGTATGTGACTCCTTGCTTTTCTCTCTATATTCTCACTGTCTAGCACAGTGCCTGACATATAGTAAGCACTTAATAAATGCTTGTTGTGTGGGAAAAATAATAATTCACCCTTCATTTGTCACCTATTCAGTGAGTAGCAACTATGTACAAGGAGCCATTTACAGAAGGTGCTGTGAGGTGTGGCTGCGAGTGTCAATAAGACACAGGAACATACAGCCTAGATGAGGGGGGAACCCAAACCACTGCATGCACAACATAGTAAGCCATCTAAGCATGGCATGAACAAAGGATGGCGGGGATCGAGGGATGACCACGCCCAGGGTGGGGCTGGACGGGAGCTACTTTATCTACAGATAGAGGATCTGGTACCTTATGCCCAACTCTGAAATGTCGGCTGGGTCTTGAAAAACAGATGGAATTTTGACTGGAAGATATGTGGCTTGGGGGGCAGCATCAGCAAGAAGGCACAGAGAGGAGGGAGCCTGTAGAGGAGGGACCTAAAAAACCCCTACAAAAAGCAGACAGGAACTAAAAAATCCTGGGTGTCTGGAACCTTCTAGTACAGCCGCAAACCACAAGCTATCTAGTACATTTTGATCACTCCTGACAGCATCATGAGCTCCAGGGGAGCTCAACTTACTAACCTTCTGATAGACCCAAGTCAACGTGAAAAGGCTTTAAAAAAGCTTGGTTTTAGCTTTAAAAAGCTTGCTTGCTTCTTTCCCTTCCTCCCTTCCTTCCTTCCTTCCTTCCTTCCTTCCTTCCTTCCTTCCTTCCTTCCTTCCTTCCTTCCTTCCTTCCTTCCTTCCTCCCTCCTTCCCTCTTCCTTCTTTAGCTTTAATAAGCTTTAAACTGCACTAAGACTTTTGGGACACCCTGTATTTCGTTTATTCTGTTTTGAAAGCAGAGAAATATATTTTGGTTTTAAAAGATTCCCTCCAGAAATAACTATAGAACATTTTTAAAAAGATTATATACTTAATGTGGTAAGATTCATTCATTGGATGAATTGGAAATTTCATTTAAGCAGAATCCAGTGAGTGAGCCGTTTTTAGAAGGATACTAGAGGGGAAAACTGACTCTGCTTCCTACTATTAAACGGATCTTTCAAAACTCCTCTTGTAAAACGATACTAGAGTCAGTATCTCATTGAGAGGCAGGTGTAACATTTCAAACATGACAATGGATAGAGAAAAAATTAAACCCACACTTCCCTAGAAGCTCTCTTGATAACAAAAGTACCATTAATTAGATCAGTATTTCCCTAGGCTATTATAATTAGAGGTAATACCAACTGAGGGAACTATCCAGTACTAAAACTCCCAGGGATGATGAGTTTAAGGACAAAATTGCAGCTTTTGAAAAGACATGAACATACATGCTAACTGAAATTGATCTCTGGATTATAGTTTGAGTATCATTCTCCAGAGAAGGAATTTCGAAAATTAGATTGAAAGAATTACTTAACAAATTGACTAATTTTTTTTTTCTAGACAGGGAATAGAAAATATAGGCATATAACCACATCCAGAGAAAGAACTATGGCATCTGGATGCAGATTGAAGCATACTACCTTTACTTGTTTTGTCATTTTTTGTTTTTTCTTTCTCATGGTTTTTCCCTTCTGTTCTGATTCTTCCACAACACTAATGTGGAAATATGCTTAGCATGACTGCATGTGTATAACCTATATCAGATTGTTTGATGTCGGGGAGAGGGAAGGGAAGGGAGGGAGGGAAAAAATTGGAACTTAAAAGTTTACAAAAATGAATATTGAAAACTATCTTTACATGTAATTGGAAAAAAATACTATGCGGGGGGAGAAAGAAATATAGGCATATGCCAATGAGCATCAATCAGTTTCATGGATACTTGGCATTGGTAAAATGATGCTACAGAGAGCAGTTAGCTGTATTGTCAAACTTGTGCCTCAAACAATCAATGAACTATCAATCAATAAACAATAAACAAATGTTTATTGACTGATGCCTCTCCAATTGACTTCAACATCCTGCATTAGTGATAGAAGTTGTTCTGGATGAGCTCTCTGAGTCCTTGAAATGCTAAGATTCTCTAATTCTGTAGGGACATATGCATCTGTCACTAAGCATATTATAAATTAAAAAGAAGAAACCCTGCCAGCTTCCTACAAAACCCAGAAAAGTCCTGTTACTTACAAGGGTGTCCTTTCCAAACAGACATTGACGTGAGCTTTGACTTTCAGGTGCTTTTGAATTTGAGAACTGCAGGCCTGTCGCAAAGTTCCCAGGTAGACCTCTCCAGGCACTATCTCTATAGGATATGGCTCAAATGCATCCAGTTCCTGTAGAGGGAGAAGGAAAGGGCTGACTTGTGGATGAACCATTGTTTTTATGTAGCTCTTTAGGACTGTGTGTAGGATCTGCACAGGCAGGTAAGTCTTGTTCCTGCAGTGTTTGTACCTGTCTTTCTTAAGGGAACACTCAAACCTGTCTGCAGTAGTTCAGACATATGGAAAGCCATACACCAGGCAATGGGAGTCATTCAGCTGCAGAGAATCAAGGAGGATGTGAAGGAGCGGGGTGATGCCCAAAGGTTTGCTTGCAGCACAATGGGAAAACTGTTGTTTATTTCCCCGTGCATCTCTCTGCTTGTTGCCTGGTGCTGGTACCAACCCTGCTTTTCCTCAGAATACTTCTTTTTACTCCTGGCCTCTCGACTTGGCAAACGGTATCCTGGTTACTGGCTAGCTTGTTGCATGACTGTGCTAACCTCTAGAAAGTTAGCTAGAGCTAACTTTCATAGGTAGAGCAGATTGTCAAAATTTCCATTGTAAGCATTTACACCTTGGAAATAGCAAAAAGTATAAACTGGGGTTTGATTTACTGCTTTGTTGATAGCCCAAACTTATGAAGTGATGAAGAGATTGAATGATGCAGATTAAATTTAAAAGTGTCATGCATATTTTTTTTCAGAGAGCTGGTTGTTAAACATTTACCAGCATGCTCCTGAATGCACAGGTATTTCTTGGCTTCAACTTTCTCTTGTTCCTTGGCTAGGAAGATTTCAACCTACATCAGAGATCTTTCTTGGCTTCAGACCACAATAGGTTGTATTTCTGATAGGAAAAAAGACTAAAGTTTTCAGCTTAGTTATGGTTCATTGTTCTACTTGGTTTCATTTCTTCCAGAAGTGTGAGGAATACTTTTTTTTAAGTCATTTTTAATTGTTGCTTTCTGTTTTTTATACCATCATAGTATCCCATGTATTCCTCACCCTTCTTTCCAAGAGCCATCACCTATGACAAATAGTGGAGTATGCTTTTTGTTTGTTTTTCTTAAGGAAAAAAAAAGTCAGCATATCTGATTGATACATCGAGAGTCTGAAAACATGTACCATGCATGACACCTGTGGACCTCCCACCTCTACCAAGGGGTAGCTTGGTGTCTTCTCATGTTTTTATTCGAATCCCACTTGGTCTTTTAAATTTTGTTACATTTACTTTTGATGTTTTGGTGCATCATTGTTCTTCCCATTCACATTGTTGTAGTTACTGTGAATATTGTTTTCTTGGCTCTGCTGACTTCACTTTGCATCAGTTCGTATAGCTCTTTCCATGTTTCTCTGTATTCATCATGTATTCATCACACATTATTTCTTACAGTATAATACTATTCCATTATAGTCAAGTACTACGATTTGTTTAGTTATCCCCCAATCAAAGGGCATCTACTTTGTTTCCAATTCCTAGCTATCACACAAAAAAATGCTGCCATAAATATTTTGGAATAGATGGGCATTTTTTTCTTATTGATGGCTTCCTTGGGGTAATAATAATGCTTCCTTGGCACAGTAATAAAGACACTGGTTTAAAGGATATGGATATTTTCATCCCTTTATTTGCCTAATTCCAAATTGCTTTCCAAAATGGTTGTGCCATTTCACAACTCTACCAACAATGTATTAGTGTGTCAATCTTCCCACAACACCTCCTCCCCAACATTGACTGTTGCCACTTTATCATTTTTGCCAGTTTGCAGGGTGTGAGGTAAAACCTCAATGTCATTTTGATTTGCATTTCTCTCATTATTAGAGATTTAGAGTATTTTTTTCATGCGGCTGTGAATCCTTTCTAGTTCTTTTGAGAACTATTTGTTCATATCCTTTGACCATTTATCTACTGGGGAATGGAAGGAATACTTCTAGGAGAAAAAGCATGTTAACAGTGGAATTCATGTGGGGCCAGTGAGAAAGGATAGTGTAGGGATCATAACAGGTGTTTTGAAATATCACTCATATTTTTTTTGTTACCTTCCTCCTTTGTTATCTGGTAAAACTAGTTTTTCCATGTAGATAAGAGAACAAAAGCCTCTTAAGACCAGAGGATTATAGATCTAGAGTCATCTTGTACAAACTCCCATTTCATAGATGAGGAAACTGAGGCCCAAAGGGGTTAAATGACTTGCCCAATGTTACAGATTCCCAAGATCGCCCCAGAACCTGTAACTTTGCAAATTCAGTGGTCTTCCACTGTACCTGACCCACTAGATCTGAGGGACCTGGGGACTCCAACTTCATGGGGGGATAGAAGAAAGCTGGTAGTAGCCACTGGTCAATCCCAATCACTAAATCTTTGGAAGTTTGTGACTCTGAAAAAGTTAAGAAAACTCCAGAGAGGATGGGTCTGGGACACAGCTGCAACCAAACTAATGGAACCATTTCTCTAGGTCAGCCAGCAGCAAGCTTAAGGGAGATAATCCCCAAGCAATGAGACACATGGTGCCTTCAGCAGCAGGGGGGAAGCAGAGCAGACTGACAGGGATGGGAGAAAAAACCAACACAGTCCTTGCAGCGCAGAGTGCAGGCCACACATGGGGGCTGCAGGAGAGTAACTGGTCACTCAAACCATGAACTGAAAACAAAGAGGAATAAAATGAGTCCCTGGTGACAGCAGATCAGACATCAGTCTGGATGCAGAGAATGTGAATGTTAAGAGGATGTCCTCTGGTGTGCCCATCCCTGTGTGGCCATCTGTGGGCATGGCCACAGGCTCCACCAATCACAAGAACAGCTTGGCATTGCTATGAGCAGCTTGGAGTTTGGGATGGGATCTAGCTAGGGAGGAGGTGAATGGCTGGTCATAGGCACAGCTGGTTGCCCCAGACAGAGGTCAAAGATCTGCCAATAGTATCACAAAGGATCTCAGGTCCTGCACATTTTTAGGATACGTGCCTCCTTCAGTGGGCATGAGGGCATGGAAATGTCCCTTAAACCAGTAAAGGGACTATTAGAATTGAATGCCATTTTAAAAGTTTGACAATATAGAAATAGACTCCCTAGAGGAGGTAACAAGACAGTTCAGTTCACAGAATAGAATCATAGAGCTGAAAGGAACCCTGGAGACCACCTGGGTCAAGAGACCCCCTCTGACAGCTTGGAGAAGCCTACAGACCATATCTTCTCAGAAAAATGTTTTTATATAATTGGAGGAAATGCTAAATTTCAGTTAGACATTAGTGAAAATAAAAATGCCATTTTTTTTCCCATCCAAGTCCACAGAACCTTTTAAATCTATTCATGAATCTTTTGGGAGGGGGTTTGTCAACCCAAGTTAAGAAATCTCAATCTAGGTCAGCCTTCTCCTTTTATGGACTCTTAGAAGGCCAGTGACTTGCTCAGGACATAGGGTATGGCTTCTAGTAAATGTGTATTAATGAATAAATGAATGGCCCAAAATGTGCGTGTGAAGGCAAGCTATCAAGCCATTTGGCTCAGCTTCTTTATCTGTAACAGAAGGGTATTGGGCTAGCCAGGCTAGGAGATTCCAACACACACATTCTCTGATTCTGCCTGCCTCAATCTCACAATATTCAGACCACTACAATACCCCAAAGTGGCCTGAGGCCACCAGCTCCAAAACCTACTGCAGAACTGCAGAAAAATCAAAGGCCTGCTCAACTCTAAAATATGAAGAATGTGGACATAGTGGACCACCCACTACTTATAGCAGTCTGAGCCTCATGGGGGCAGCTGGTTAAATCTAGAGATACCACTATCAACACATTGGCATTACAGAGCTCTTGGCCCTCCATGGGGACAGCTCTGCTAGCAAGCTTCAGCTTAGCAATACCAGTTACATTTGTCTAATACTCTGATGGATCTTGAATTTCATTAGAGCACATGCTCCCTCTACCTACAAGAGGTTACAAGCCCTCCAAACCTCCTCCTCCTGGGTGATTGTGGTTTGCAGGAGAAGAACCTTTGAGGCCATCAAGTCCAACCCCCTTGTTCTATAGATGAGGAATGAAGGCCCAGAGAATGTGCATGACTCAGTCAAGGTCATGCAGGACCTAAATAGCAGAGCCAAGATTTGAATTCAGGCCCTCTGACTCTGAAGCCTTTACCTTTGCTTCATACCTCACTGCTCCCACAGTTTATATGCAACATGTTAAAGACCTTCCTCCAGCTTTTAGGATATGTTGTGATTATCATTTGGCCTATCCACCTGCTATCTCTCACTGAAGTAAATGTATCCTAAGAATATGTTATAATTCTCTAAGATCCTAAGGAAGATATAGCTATGGAGATAATGTTCAGCAATCTGAATACTGACATCAAGCAAGGGGAAAAATGGAAACATATAGTCATCTAAGGGAAATGCTTTGAATAGAGTCAAAATAAAAGGAGTCCTTGATGACTGAGATTTTTCAGATGCTCCTGTTTGCAGATGACTAATTGACTGCATTGTCAGAGAATATCACAAAGTCTCTTTGGTGAAACTGACACAATGGCAAAAGAGCTTAGTTCAGTCATCCACACTTGTAAAACAAAGTGGATGCAAAATGAATGCATCAAGTAAGTCTACTGTGTGTGTGTATACATACACACATATGCATATGCGTATGTGTGTGTATGTGTATACCTTAGGTTCTACATATGAATGATGCTCTGGGGTAGGTACTGGACCAGTTATTTGACTGGTGTAGGGTGCCCCCAAAGAGGAACTTCCTCTATCAATGCAGGCAGGCTCCTTCTCTGGAACTTCATCTTAGGGAGTTGCCCAGAAGAGGCCAAGTGACTTGCCCATTTATGTGTCAGAGTGGGATATGAACCCAGGTCTTCCTGGCTCCAAGATCAGGGTGGGCTAAGCACTAAACAGGAAGAAGAGACTAGTCTGGGTCACATTTGGGAAATTGTACAACATATTCCTTAATCTGTTTTTTTCCCTTGGCAAAACAGTTTTATTTTCCTATCTAACTACTTGAGCAGAAATTGAGAGACTTTGCCCTCATTGTATCTTATGCTCATTTACCCTTAATAACACTGGATGGAGAAATAACAATGCTCACTACAGAAAAAGGCAAAAAATTATTGAGTTCCTTGTTGAGATTCACAGGGCAGGTGGTTGTGTTCCCAGATTACCAATCTTGATAGCCAAGGGTGGATACTCACAGTCTTTAGAATTAATTAGAATAAAGTCACTGAGAATGTATTAACGCATGCTTAGTTCTCCATTAGAGTCCTTCTCTGATGCCACATCATGATAACAAAGTGTCCTTGTGTTCTTTTTTTTAAACTAAATTTTATGTTTATTTTTAGTTTACATCATTCACTTCCACAAGACCTTGAGCTACAAATTTTCTCCCCATCTTCCTCCCACCCCAAAACAGCGATCCCACCACACACCCCCTCCCCCAATCTGCTCTCTCCTATATCCTTCCCCATCCCCCCTCTGACTTTCCAGCAGGGCAAGATGGATCTCCATGCCCCAGTGCCTGTACATCTCACTTCCAGATTCTTTCCCTTCCTCCCTCGTCACACACCATTACTGGAAAGATAGGCAATTCAATATAGGCTGTACACATGTAGGTATGCAAAACATTTCCATATATTGTGAAAGACTGACTATATTTCCCTCCATCCTATCCCACCCCTGTCACTTCTTCTATTCTCTACTTTGACCCTGTCCCTTTCCAAAAGTGTGTGCTTCTAACTTCCCTCCCCCCCAACCTGCCCTCCCTTCCATCATCCCCCCTCTTATCCCCTTTCTCCCTACTCTCCTGTAGGGTGGGATACCCTATTTAGTGTGTATGTCATTCCCTCCCTAAGCCAAATTCAATGAGAGTAAGGTTGACCCATTCCCTTTTGCCTTCCTGTTCTTCCCCCCCATTGTAACAGTTTTCCCTTACCTCTTCTATATGACATAATTTACCCCATTCTGTCTCTCCCCATCTTCTCTCATTATATTCCTCTCTCACCTCTCAATTTCACCTTTTAAATATCATCCCTTCTTATTAAATTGGTCCTGTGCCCTCTGTCTATGTATACCTGTACACATATATACACACTCACATATGTATTCATATGCCCATTCATATGCCCATATACCCTCCTATATAGACATATATATGTATGTATACATACACACACACACATATATATACATATACATTTATATTCCCTTCAACTATCCTCATACTGAGAAAAGTTTCTTAAGTTAACAATTATCATTTTTCCATGTAGGAATGTAAATAGTTCAACTTTGATAAGTTCTTTATGATTTCTTTTCCCTGTTTACCTTCTCATGCTTCTCTTGCTTCTTGTATTTGAATGTCAAATTTTCTATTCAACTCTGGTTTTTTTCATCAAGAATGCTCTAAAGTCCTCTATTTCATTGAATGACCATATTTTCCCCTGCAACATGATACTCAGTTTTGCTGGGTAGGTGGTTCTTGGTTTTAATCCTAGCTCCTTTGATCTCTGGAATATCATATTCCAAGCCCTTCGATCCCTCAGTGTAGAAGCTGCCAGGTTCTGTGTTATCCTGATTGTGTTTTCACAATATTCAAATTGTTTCTTCTTGGCTACTTGTAATATTTGCTCCTTGATCTGGGAACTCTGTAACCTGGCTATAATATTCCTAAGAGTTTTCTTTTTGGGATCTTTTTCAAGAGGTGATAGGTGGATTCTTTCAACCTCTATTTTGCCCTCTGCTTCTAAAACATCAGGGCAATTTTCCTTGAATTTCTTGAAGGATGATTTCTAGGTTCTTTTTTTGATCATGGCTTTCAGGTAGTCCAATAATTTTAAAATGATCTCTCCTGCGCTATTTTCCAGGTCAGTGGTTTTTCCAACGAGATATTTCACATTACCTTCTATTTTTTCATTTGTTTGGATCTGTTTAATAGTATCTTGATTTCTCATAAAGTCACTAGTTTCCATTTGCTCCAATCTAATTCTGAAGGAATGATTCTCTTCAGTGAGCTTTTGAGATTCTTTTTCCATCAGGCGAATTCAGGTTTTTAAGGCATTCTTCTCCTCATTGGCTTTTTGAGCCTCTTTTGCCATTTGACTTAGTCTATTTTTGAAGGTGTTATTTTCTTCAGTTAGGTTGCTAACTCTCTTTTCATGATTTTCTTGTATCATTCTCATTTCTCATCCCAATTTTTCCTCCCCTTCTCTTATTTGGTTTTCAAAATCCTCCTCTATGGCCTGTAACCAATTCTCATTTTTCTTGGAAGCTTTTGGTGCAGGAGTTCTGACTTTGTTGTCTTTCTGCTATTCCATGCTTTGATGCTTTTTGTCCCCAAAAAAGGAATCCAAAGTTGGATTGCTGTGCTTGCTTTGCTTCCTCATGTTGCCACTCAATTACTTGACTTTTGAGCTTTTTGCCACAGTAGATCTCTGATTCCAGAGAGGAGAGCTTTGTCCCAAATCACTGGGGTTTTTGCAGCTGCCGAAGCTATTAGTTGGCTGCCCTCTTTGAAGCCTCCACACACTCTGGCTCACTGGTCACACACCCCAGAACCTCCACCGTGGACAGCAATCCAGATCCAAGCAGGTTAAAGCAAGAGTGATTGCCCCTCAGAATGGTTGCTTGGACCCCCTAAAATTTGTAGGCCAGGAGCTCTGAAGCAGGCACACAGCTGTGGCCCCTGTGCCTCAGCCACTGCTCCCTCTGGGGGCAGAGGCTGGACTGTTCCCAAAGTCTACACTGACCTCTCACTTTGTCTTTGCCCTATGGGTTGATAATTCTGGAAACCACCACAGCTGCTGGTGATCTATTCTCCTGACATCCCCCTAACCGAGGCTGGTCCGGCCACCCTGAGGCTAAAACCAAGGGCTCATGTAGGACTGGGCTCTGCTCCCACTGGGCTGTGAATAACCCTTTCTGTCCACCTGCCAAGCTGTCTTCAGTGGGAGGTTTATTTCTGTCACTTTGTGGGTTCTGTGGTCCTAAAGTTTGTATAGAGTCATTTTTATAGGTATTTGAGGTGGTTATGGGGGGAGCACAGGGAATTTTCCTGCTTCTATGCTACCATCTTGGCTCTCCCCTCCCCCCTTAATCTGTTTTTTTTTTTTTTACAAATTTAATAGCTAACAACAAAACAATCTAGCAACCTGCCAAAATATGGAATAAAATCTTACCTAAAATCCATTTAACTCAGTAGAGCCAAATGAATGAAGAAACAACAAACAGGCAACAAGTTATTTTGTTTTCTGCCCCTTCCAGGTTTGGTTACATTATGTGCTTTATTTTGATCTGTCTTTGCTATTCATTGCTTCGTGTGGATCTTCCAATATTTCCTTGTTGATAATTTTTATGGTCTCATAGTCCATTACATTAATGTACTACAATTAATTCAGCCATTTTCTAATCAGCAGAGACGTAGGTTATAGGTTGTCCCCATTCAGGAGGTTATTTTCACAGTCTTGTAGTTCAGAAAATCCCAGCTTTTGGTAGCCCTGTCTTTCTTTGGCAGGCCCAAGGGTGGCCATGCTCCCCTTCCTTCGACTGGTGCCTCCTCCCTTTTCTGAATTCCATCTCCCATACAAGCTTACTGTTTGATACCTCTACCCATGACACAAACAGACACAGATTAGGGAAACCTGATACTCTCTGGCATCCCTGAGCTGCCCTAAGACATGGATGGCAAAAGACCCAGATGTCCCATGTGTCAATGTGGTGAGAAGTTGGTGTCGCTATTAGCCAAATCCTGGCACCAGTCCCTTGAGGGACCACTGGCCATGCCCTGCTCATGTTCTTTCTCTGCCCTACCTGTTCCTGCTGTGGGAATCTCAGAGGCTCTGCCCTATGTGTGGATCTGTCAACTGCTGCTCCAGCTTAGGGTTGGATGAAGGCTTGTTGACCCTTCTTCCCCCTCTATTTTCAGCCTCAAGTGCCTTCTTTTAAGCCCCATAGTCATAAATACACCAAATACATACATACGTACATACACACCACATACGTACACACATACATATGTATACACACCACATACGTACATATATACACATGTATGTACGTACATGCAGACACATACATACATATGCACACATACACTAATACAAAAGGGAGTAAATGAATAAATGGAGACAAAAGGGTGGATAGACAGATGTTCAGTGGCTCCTGGAGGAGGAGCCAGCCATTCCCACCAACTGCCAAACAACTGCCGCTCACAGGTCAGGTAAGCCAGTGGGAGGGAACATGGGCCAGGCAAGCCACACCATTCCCACCAGGACTGCTATCTCCCTCGGACCTTAGCAGAGATAGCCCAAGAGCCTTGGGAAGAGCCAAGCGTGTAGCCCAGTGCTCTCAGCCATTATCCTTTAAAACAGCCCCTGTGGCGCTGCAGCCTGGGCCTACTAGGGCTACGTCCACAGCCTCTGAGGACCTAGAGGGGGAATGTCTTACCACCAAAGGCCTTGGCTCTGCCCAGTGATTCAGTATTAGAAAATGCTAGGATTTTGCCAGGGGACAAGACCTTGAGAGAGTCCTGACCATCAGCTTTGCTGTTGCACCCTAAGAATCACGGGACTTCTCCCTGGGGCTTGCAGCTGAAGCTTGTGTGTCGCCTCCTCCATCAGAAGGTGACCTCCTGCTGAGCAGGGAGTGTCCCTGCTATATCTTCCCTAGTGCTTGTATCCCAGTGCTCTGGTATGTTTATTCATAAAGGGTCTACGGTTGTCAGTACGGGCTGGTTCATTTCAGTCATCTGAGAGGCCCCTGCTGTAGACCCTTCCCCTTCAGACCAATAGGTCTGAAAATTTTTGTACAGATAGCTCCTTTTTGGTTTGTTTGTTTTTATGGCAGCTTTAGGATGAAGTGGTAACAGTAATTTTCACTGGTCCCAAGTTATCACTACTGAAAAAGCCTCTCTAATAACTATTCTCAGAATGATGTGTGTCAGATAACTCCAGTTAGGGAACACGATGGCCTGAGGTGAGTGGCCCAGGGAAGGGATAAATGTTGGATCCCAGGATCTCTAGCCATGCCACATAAGTACTATGTGATCTTGGCCAAGCCGCTCTTTCCTCTGAGCCTCCTCTGAGGGCTTGTTTATAAAAATCTCGTTTTGTTCTCAATCTTGGGATTCTCTGACTTGGGTTCTAGTCCTGTCTCATTCTACTCTGTAAAATGACCAAGTCCCTAGAGTCTTTATAGATTTAGAGATGGAAGGGACTTGAGGCTATCTAATCTGGCCCCACACTTTATAGGGTAGGAAGCCCAGAAGTAAGGCTGTGCAGACGACAAAACTGGGATTTAAGCCTGAGTCTGTTGACATCAGACACTAAACCTCTGATTCTAAGAAGCAGGTTATTTTATGGGGAAGCTCCCCCTCTTCCCACCTTACCTGAGGCATTGAGAAAATCTTCTGAGTCCTGAAGAAATGATAGGAAGCTGAGAAACGCTCATAGCCCCCATTCAGGATGTAGACAGGGTGGCGAGTGTACTCCGCCAAGACCTTGGCGCCCTCTATGGCAGCCCCCATCTTAACGTTGTCTAAATGAACAAAGACCCAAAGCAAGAATCAATCCTACTTCTTGTCTTTTCTGACTTTACCCTATTCTTATACATGTTGTTAACAGGTGAACACAAGGCCTAATCTATGAAGGCTGAGCATACGGTCCAAATGGCTAATAGCAAGCAAAATGCAAATCCAAGCAATTCTGGGCTGCTACCTCATATCAGGCAGACTGGTAAAGAAGAAAGAAGGGGCTGCAGGAAAACCAGGCTCACTGGTGCCCTTGTGGTGGTGTGGTGAAAGCAGTTTGGACTGTGCCCCCAAATTACTGATTGTGCCTACACACAATCCTTTGACCCAGTTACTAACAGGCCTGTTTCCAGAGGCACTTGATGGTAGCAAGCGGGGGGAGCACTGGGCCTGGAGTGAGGAAGAACTGGGTTCAGATCTGGTCTCAGACACTCACTGTCCAGCCCTAGGCAAATCATGAACTTCTGCCTGCCTCAGTTTCATCCCAAAGTTGTTATGAGCATTAAATACAATAATATTTGTAAAGTGCACTGCAAAACTTCTCAAAGCACTACATAAATGCTAACTATACTTATTAACCTAAAGAGATCAAAGAAAGAGGAAAAGGACCTATATTGAACAGAAATCTTTCTAGCAACATTTTCTATAGCAGCTCCAAAACTGGAAACTAGGGGGTGCCCTCCGAATCCGGAAAGACAAGACTAATAATGGCATATGAATGCAATGGAATATTACTGTGCCCTAAGAAAGTATGAAATGGGCAAAGCTGGAGCAAACTGGGAGACTCCTATGAGCTGAGGCAAAGCAAGGTGAGCAGAACCAGGAGAATGATTTCCAGGACAGCATTTTCAAGACAAAGC
The DNA here is from genome assembly GCF_028583685.1 of Petaurus breviceps papuanus. Classification (NCBI taxonomy): domain Eukaryota; kingdom Metazoa; phylum Chordata; class Mammalia; order Diprotodontia; family Petauridae; genus Petaurus; species Petaurus breviceps. The sequence continues at coordinate 7,240,765 of NW_027185798.1, read as the reverse complement.
ACTTTGCAAAGAACTCTGCTTGATGCAGTGAGAAGCCAGGAGTGCTTCTCCTCTCCCCCCTGCCCCGCCCCCCCGCCTCCCCTCCCCCCCTGCCTCTGTCAGAGACTGGAGGACAAGACAGGCGTCAATGTGGGGATCTGCTTCATGGGGCCGTGCACACTTGTTCTGAGGATTGTTACTGGGCTTCCTCTTATTCTTCAATTGGCATGCACATGTGTGATAAGAAATGGCTGTGAAAGTACACAGACAAGTTTTAGAATAGCTAGCTGTGTCATCACTGTTAAAAAGACCAAGCACACATACATGATTTAGTGTCACAATCAGTCTGACCCATTCTTAACGATGTGTGTGATTACTATTAGACCAAGGGAGAAAGGAACAAGCATCAATTATAGATCTTCATGATACACCACTCTGTGCTGGCTTCCTGCTAAGCACTTTACAAACATTATTTATCCCCACAACAGCTCTGTGTGGTGTTATTAGCCCCATTTTACAGTTAAGGAAACTGAAGTAAGAAGAGGTCAAGTGACTTGCCTGGGGTCCCACAGCTATGAAGGATTTGAACTCGGCTCTTCCTACCTCCATCTACCGTGCCTCCTAACCAGGTTCAGGAGAACCTGGCCAAGAATTTGACAAAATAACCACAGTTAGCATTTCTTTTATTCATTCACAATTTCTGGGGTCAGAGGGCAGCACTGAAGTGAAAATATTCAGACCATATTCTATCTTTGGGTACTAATCTGCTAGAAATGATTTCATTTCATTTTATTTAAGCCAGTCTCTAGCTTAAATGTCATTTAAATGACTTCTGGCTTGCAGAGATTTCAAAAGGCAGTTTCCCAGTGCCCACCCAACACATCTCCACCTCAAAATAATTTTAGATAACATTTATAGAAATCTTTTTTTTTTTTGTTTTTTTTTGGGGGGGAATTTGGGGTAAATGACTTGCCCAAAGTCACACAGCGAGTTTTTTGTGTGTGTGTGTGTGTGTGTGTGTGTGTGTGTGTGTGTGTGTGTGTGTGTGAAGTGTCTGAGGCCAGATTTGAACTCAGGTCCTCCTGACTCCAGGGCCAGTGCTCTATTCACTGAGCCACCTAGCCACCCCTATTTATAGAAATCTTAAGGAAGAAAACCAGGACAGTAACAATACAGTTCTGGGTTAACATTCAGAATGATTGAGCAACCAAGTCACCAGGAGGAGTCAAGAGGGGCCTTCCTGAGATCTTTATCAGAATCTATCCTGAACAGAAGTACCTGATGGAGAGGATGCCTCCCCTTCAATGGAAGTGAACACTACCTTGGGGTGGGTCCTCCAGGGCTGGGGAAGGCAAAGATTCTTATCACCCTTAATCTATTTCCCTAAGAAAACCCTTGGCTTTTGCTCTTGCTTACTTTCTAAAAGTGAAAATCTGGGGAAATACTATTGCTTAACATTTCTAAAGAAACTATGAAAGTGGTCCCCTGCCTTACTCCACCGGGGACATGTGTCAAAATGTCATCTATAATGTTGGAGGACTGAATGGCTCTGTGCTTCCCTACATGTGTAAGCCACAAACTGTGTACTCAGACAGCCATCCTCTATCCAGATGCCATAACCTTCAAATCAGGAAAGGAAACCTCAGGGGCAGGGGGTGGGGGTGGTGTGTGCCCCAGCAGCACTGGCCAGGGGGTCACAGGCAGAGATGAGAGCCCCAATCAGTATTGCTGGGCAGACTCAGGCCTTGTAGATGCTGCTAACTTTTACAACAGATTCCCTGATTTCCTTGACCAGTGCTGAGGCTACAGCATGAACTGTGAGTTGGTGAAAGTCTGTTTGACTGCTTTGGTCTGGAGACCAAGACTGCCAAAGGTTTTCAATGCTGTCATACTGAGGAATTCATGAGGAAGGTGGCCATGGGAGCGTGGGCAAGGGGACGGATTTGAGAGATACTGTGGAAATAGATTCAATCAGATTTGGCAACTGATTGTCTAGGGGAGGTCTGGAAGAGGTGAGAATCAAGGGAGACTAGCAAGGTGGTGGTGCCCTCAACAGACACAGAGAAGTTTGGTGGAGGAGTCAGATGTTTTTCAGTCGTGTCCAACTCTTTGTGACCCCATTTGGGGTTTTCTTGGCAGAGATACTGGAGTGATTTGCCATTTTCCTTCTCCAGCTCACTTTACAGATGAGGAAACTGAGGCAAACAGGGTTAAGGAACTTACCCAAGGTCACCCAGCTAGTGTCTAAGGCTGGGGATACAGGACTGAAAATCAAGAGAGGGAGAACTGGGAGTAGTAGTCTGGAAGAAATGAGGCTTAGATCAACATTTTTCTACATTTTAACCTTAACGCTAATTCTTACCACAGTAAGCTACAAATGGATATATGACCTAGACATCCAAGGTCATGTCACAAAAAAAGAAGAGAATGGGAGGAGATTCCCTGCATAACTACGGATAACAGAAGAATTTTTAGCCAAACAAAGGATCACAGGACATAAAATAGATAGTTTTGATTATACAAAGTAGAAAAGGTTTTGTACAGTTAGAAGGGAAATAATTCACTAGGTTAAAAAATATCTTTGCAGCCAATTTCTTTGATAAAGATCAATTATCCAAAAACATAAGGAACTGATATAAATGTCAAAAGAACAAAAGTCATTAAGTGGTCAAAGGATACAAAGAGTTTTCAGCCAGATTTCAGGAAGAAATCCAAACTATCAAAACCGCCCCCCCCACACACATAAAAATGCTTCAAATCTCTTCTAATAAGAGAAATGCAAATGAAGACAACTCAGGTTCTACTTTATACTTCTCTGTTGGTAAAGAGAACAAAAACAGACAATGGCAGCAGGAGAGGTCATGGGAAGACATGACTGCTGGTGGACTGTGAACTGGTCCAGTCACTCTGGAAGGCAATCTGGAACACTGCCCAAGTGTTATGGCACTCAACTCCGAGTACCTGTGACCCAGGAATACCACAATGGAGCAGACAGCCCAAAGAGATCAAATTAAAAGGGAAAGGACCTCGATGTACGAAAATGCTGATAGTGATACTTTTATTATAGCAGAAATAAATAAGCTGGGTACCCATCAATTTGGGGATTGGCTAAATAAAATTTGGTATATTAATGTATAGGAATATTATTGTTTTATATGAAATGATGGAAGGCAAAAAGAAATCTGGGAAGACTTATAAACACTGGTGTAGAGTAAAGGGAGCAGAACCAGGAGAACAATTTATTGTAAAGACAATTTTTGAAAGAGGTAAGAACTCTGGTCAATGAAATAAGCAATCGTATCTTTGGAAGGATGATGAAAATCACACGTCCTACTTGGTGGTGGTGAGGTGATGCATTATAGATGCAGACACTGCTATTGCAACGTCAATCTGTTTTCTTTGATTATACTTTCAGTACAAACGAGGGAATTTATTTGGGGAGGTAGAAAAAGTTGTCTGGAGAATTGGGGGGGGTGTAGTAATATAAAAAAGAGAAGATCTGAGTAAAGAAAGTAGTGTCACTGAAACCTTAAAAAAATGCAGAGGAGAAGGGGCTGGAGGTCAGAGGGGACATGGACAAACAGGACAATGTCGTTACTACCACAAGTTATATGCAGTAGATATGTGGTTTCATGCACAATATTCTGGCCTTTGGGTGTGGAAGCACTCATATTTAATGATCATTTTCCTGTTCATAATAAAGAGAATTTAATTTTTTAAATGAGTGGAAGGAATCTGAGAGGCCATAATTAAATCTCCTGATTTAATAGTAAGGAACTCGAAACAGAGAAGTTAAATGACTTAGGATCATAGAGTCATAGGGCTAGGGCCAGCAGGGACCCTGGAAACCATCTGGGCCAATGTTCTTACTTTACAGATGAGGAGACCGAGGCCTAGGACAAGGCTTAGGACGAGGGTGGGAAGCCTGTGGCCCTCTAGGTCCTCAGGTGTGGCCTTTGGACTGAGTCCAGGTTTTACAGAACAAATCCTTTTATGAAGGCCTGGAGGCCACAGGCTTCCACCCCATGATGAAGCTCTGAGGTGCCATCTTAGCCCAGTCCTCAGGCTCCAGAGCCCCCACTGAAGGCTGCCTTCTCCGAGGAGAGTCATGGAGACAGAGGGAACTGAAGCTGCTCCAGGGCCTCCGATGCTGAGAAGACACAGGGATTTCCCAGCCCTGGTTTTTTCTTCGGACTCCCACCTCCTCCTCTCAGCCCCAGATGCCAACAAGGGAGCTGCACAGACATACCTTCTTCATCGTCCTCAGAGGTCTCAATATTGTCTTGTGCCTGTAGTTCAAAATTCACCTCCAAGGAGTTCGTTGTCCCATCATACACGATGCAGTATTTCACACACTCCAGATCCATCGACTCTGGAATAACATAATCACCTCCTTTCTAACAAAACAACAAGAGAACAGGGTGAGTGGGTGTGATAGTAATGGAATATAAAGTTCCCCCTGTATTGGCTTGGTTTTCAAATTGATTGTGTTAAAACCCAAAGCTTGTTAATCCCACCTGTGGGTTGGACTTGTTGATGTGAAAAGAAAGTCTTGAACTGGGAGGAGCTGGTGATGTAGATTTGGAGAGACACAAGAGAGAGGCAGAAGAACTTTTTGGAAGCAGCACCTCATGGAGGCAGAGAGAGAGAGACTGAGAGAATTGCTGGGGGCCACTTTGAATTGCCCTGGACTTTTGAGACCTGCCTCCTGAGCTGCCAAGGACTGAGGAGACATGGCTGTTTTGCTGGTACTTTGTCTGTCTGTTTTGATGTTCTTTTGCCAGATTTGTCCACTGGTGAAAGACAGTCCTGTTGAAGAAGTCCTGGAACCTGGCTGTTGGCTAAGAGCTCCTGAGACTGTCCTGCAGACAGAGTGAATACTGTCCACTGGTGAAGGACAGTGCTGTTGTTGCAGGGATCTGGGAACCTTTCTGTTGGTTCAGAAGCCCTGAAGAAGGATTTTCTTGTTGTATGTTTACAGAAATCCTGGGAGAGGGTTTTGCTAATGTTTTCAAGGGTTCTAGGACTGTTCTACAGACAGAGGATGAATTAATGAAGGGACTGGCAATGTATCTTGTGGCCTTGCTAAGCCTTGTCTCCCCAGGAACTAAGATTGCTGAGAACTTGCCTCGTGTCAAGATGAAGAAAAGACCTCCATTTGGGTATTAAGTGCTGTGCTTAAACTTGATGTAACTCTGGGATAGATTCAATTGTGATCCAGGGGTGGGGAACTTTTGACCTTTTTGTGTTCTATGGCTGAACAAATGAAAGTACTTTACTTATGTTTGGAAACTAATCTCCATTTGAGAAGAGGGGCTTTGTGGTGGACTAAATGAAGGTACAGTCTAGGGGTGGAGTAGTATTTAGAACAGGGACTTTGTAATTGATTGAATGAATGGAAGGTCCTGGGGTGGGGTAGCACTTGGAGATTATTTAATCACACTTAGTAAATGCTGTATTTTGAATGATGTCATGTTTTGACCTTCTCTGTTCTTGGTTTGCCACTGAATAAAATGGAGAGCACCTATGCTGGTATTCTGAACCTTGGGAAGTTGCCTTTCCTTGGCATTACATTACAGTGGGCTAACATTGTGAAGTCCTGGGCAGGAGCCAACCATGCTGTGGACCTCCCCTGGGTGGGAAGCATTCACAGACTGTCCAGAATGTTTGGGGAAGCCTCAATCAATGGTGTCGCAAGAGAAGCAGTGAATTTAGGGAAGGCTCATGGCATTCATCATAGGACCTACAACTGAAAGAAACTTGAGCGATTATCCAGTCTAACTCCCCAACCAATGAAGAAATCACCTCTAACAACATACCTGGTGGCTGGTTGTTATTGTCTTGCTCAAACACTTTTGGTGTCAAAGAACTCACTGCCTTAGAAGGCATTTTCACTTTCCAATAGCTCTAATTGTTAGAAAATTCTTCTCTGAAGCCAAGTCTCCTGTAACTTCCCCTGAGCGGTCCTAGACTAAGGTGGATCCCTCCGCCATTACGGCTTCCCTAAGCCTTCTGGGTAATTTCTTCATACAAAAATCTCACAGTCTGTCATGTATTTAATAAACGCTGATGATGGATAAGAAGGAGCTCAGTGAAGACGAATGAGATTTGTCTTGGTTGGATGTCAAAAGGAAGTAGATTCTAAAGAAGAGATTCCCCTAGAAAAACAGGTGGAGGTTGGCAGAGCTGTTCTCCCACCTTTTAATTCCTCGCTTGCACATAGTGGGGGGGAGCTATTCACTAGAGTAACTGCTGGAGCTCTGTCAATGATGGGCGCACTGCCCTCTCCTCCTGGGAGGTGACTGGTCTTGCTGTTGCTATTCAGTCCTTCAGTTATGGCTGCCTCCTCATGACTTCATGAACCTCTCCATGGGGGTTTTTGACAAAGGTACTTCCTTCTGCAGTGTGCCCCCATTTTACAGATGAGGAACTGAGGCAAACAGAAGAAAAGTGACTTGCCCAGGGTCACACTGCTAGTAAGTGTCTGACTCCAGGCCTAGTGCTCTACCCGGTGCCACAACTCGCCCTCTGTGAATGGGAGAAAAGGTGCCCGAGCTCTCTCTAGCTCTGACTCTTTCTGTTTCTCTTCCCTTCCACAAGCTGGGCCGCCATCATTGGCCCTGCTCTCAAATGCTCCCTCTACCCCCACACTGGGAATGCTATGGATGGGTCAGGGGGTGAGCAGAGGAAGAGAGAGGCGCGAGGGCGGACTCTCATGTCCAATTTCAAGAAAGGCTAGGGAGGAAAACACACCTGATTAAGGCGTCAAACAGCTAGTGCAGACACTTTTAGACCACATGGTTTCTTTCTCCAACTCTACTTTGAAAAAGGTCATTGACAAGCTTTGTTCCCGCACATCACACAGCCCCAGTGTGCTCTGACCTGAATATCTCTCCATGTTCCATCAACCAACAAGCATTTGCTATGTGTCAGGTGCTGGGGATAAAAAGACAAAAATGAAACAGCCTCTCTACTCATGGAGCTGAACTTTAATTGGGGGAAACAACCCCTATATCCATGCTTTTGCGTCCATAAATGTGTATACATACATACACACATGCGTGTGTGTGCATGCATGTACATATGTGTACACACACGGGGGTCTGCAGCCATGTTCTGGGCCAACTCTCCCGAGAGGCACTCACAGGCTGGGTCCCGCTGTATTCAGAGTTCTAGGGGTAACCCTGTGGGCTGGACTTCCAACATCATCATGGAGGAGGCACCGGCATGGGGACGTCCTCTAGTACAGAGATGACTCACAGGGTCCGGCACCAGACAGCCTTCCTGGAGGCCACACCTGGCATGCCTCTCTCCCTTGGGCATATGCCTCTCCACATCCACCTGTCCTTGGGATTTCTCTGCTCTCAGAGGGATGAGCTGCTAATTGGGCCAGCGACAAGGCCATGTGTAGAGAGGACAGAGGAGAGACTTCCCAAGAGTGATTCTCAGGGCACCACCTAGCTGCCCTGATAGAGGACTGGCCTTGGAGTCGGGAGGACCTGAATTAAAATCCAGCCTCAGATACTTTTTTTTTCCTGCTTTTTGGAGGTGGGGGGGAAGGCTAGGCAATTGGGGTTAAGTGACTTGCCCAAGGTCACATGGCTAGTTTTTGTGTTGAGTGTCCGAGGTCAGATTTGAACTCAGGTCCTCCTACTCCAGGGCCGGTGCTCTATTCACTGTGACACCTAGCCACCCCAACAGCCTCAGATACTTGACACTTACTAGCTATGTGACCCTGGGCAAGTCACTTAACCCCAACTGCCTCCAAAAAAAAAAAAAAAGGAATGATTCTCTTGCAGGGGTCTGATTCTTCTACTTCTTGTTCCAACTCTGGAAGTAGCAATCCTGCCCCTCTGGCTCAGCCGCCTGCTGAAACAGCTCCAGAGACTTCAAATCCCTTCTTGACCCAATTCATACTTAAACTCATCTGGCTCACACGTGAAAAAAAAACTTCATCTGGTTAACTACATTCTGTGATTGCATTAGCTGAGCTGAAGGGTGGGGGGTGAAATCACAAGTCCTTCCCCTTAAAAACAAAAATGAAAGCGTCCCAGCCCTCAAGGATGTTACATGCTATTGGTGATGATGGCATGGACATATATGAGCGTATACAAAAAAATATGTATAATAAACAAGAGGCCTGAAACAGGCGAATAAAACAGCGTTAAACAAGCAAGCACTGACATTTGGCTAGTAGTTGTATTTGGTCTTTGGTCCTGGCTTTGTTTTGTTCATTCTGATCAATTCTGATTTGATTTTTTTTTTACTCTTTTAAAAAATTTTTATTATTTTAATTTTTTTTCCAAATGCTTTATTAACTTCTGGTTTACATCATTCGTCTCTGCCAGATTTTGAGTTAGAAATTTTCTCCCCATTTTTCCCCTACCCACTGCCCCAAAATAGAGGTCCCACAGGATATCCCCTCCTCCAATCTGCCCTCTCCCATATCTTCTCCCCTACCCCTTTAGACTTTTCCAGTAGGGCATGGTGGATCTCTATGCCCCAGTGCCTGTATATATTATTTCCCAATTACATGTAAAATAGTATTAATAATAGTGCATATATATATATTTTTTTTAAAACATTTGATTTTAAAACTTTGAATTCCAGATTCATTCCCTTCCTCCCTTGTCACCCACCCTTACTGGGAAGATAAGCAGTTCAGTATAGGTTGTACATGTGTAGCTAATGCAAAATATTAACATAGTAGATATATTGTAAAAGACTGGCTATATTTCCCTCCCTCCTATCCCACCTACCACTTTTTCTATTCTCTACTTTGATCCCATCCCTTTTCAAAAGTGAGTGCTTCCAACTTCCCTCCCCCCCAGCCTGCCCTCCCTTCCATCATCCCCCCTCTCATCCCCTTCCCCTCTACTCTCCTGTAGAGTGAGATACCCTATTTAGTGTGCATGTCATTCTGCTTTTAAGGGACAAAAAGGCTGCATGTTCACCAAAGTTCCTAGAAGTGTCTGCGACCTAGGAGGAGAAACTGATAGAACACTCTCATGACATCACCTTAAGCTCATTCAACTCCTGTAGCAAATGGAGAATGCAGAAATTTTCCCCAGCTATGTCTTCAGCTGAGACCATCCCTGGCAACAATGTTCTTCTTCATTCCAAATGCTGCTGTCCCTTATCATTAATGGTGTGCAAGACTTACTACTGAATGAAATGTGGAGGCACCAGAAACATGTCAGTGGTGCCTGTCTGCTGGCTCCCTATTCATCTCTACTATTAGAAGTAAATTACATGGGGCGGCTAGGTGTTGCAGTGAATAGAGCACTGGCCCTGGACTCTGGAGGACCTGAGTTCAAATGTGGCCTCAGATACTTAACACAAAACTAGCCACGTGACCTTGGCCAACTCACTTAACCCCAATTGCCCTACCTTCCCCCGTCCAAAAAAAAAAAAATTACACTACATTTATATAGCCCTCTGTGGTTATAAAGTGCTTTACATCCATTATCTCCCAACATTTTAAGATCATTACAATTCAATTCAATTCAGTCCCACAAGCATTAAGTGCAAATTGAGCTGGGTGCTTGAGATGTTAAAAAAAACAAACAAAAACCCAGAAATGAAATTGTTTTCCTGCCCTCAGTGGGCTGACATTCTACTGAGAGGGACACCAGATAAACAGACATAAATCTATGCAAAAATACATATTTCCAAGAGGGGAAGATCACTGACAACTTGAGGGGAGGGGGAATATAGAAAGTCTTTGAGTAGGAGATGGCAGCTGAGCTTGTGAGAGGAAAGAAGTCAGGGATTTTAAGACAGGACTGTGAGAGTGGAGTGTATTCTAGATAGCCTGTGCAAAGGCATGGAGGTGGGAGATGTTATATTCAGACAATAGCTAACGGGCTGGTCTGGATGGAACAAAAAAATGAAGGGAAGTAATATGAAGACTGAAAATGAAGGTAGAAGCATTATGACCTCCATTTTATGGATGAGGAAACTGAGGCTCAGGGCAAGGAGAAACCAAGGGAGACCCAGGGCTAGCTACAAACAGCAAAGTTCCACACCCCCCCCCCCAGCAGATTAGACAGCAGCACAAAGTACCTGCTTCATCCTCTGGGCTGTGATGATGTGGCTTTCATCATACTCTCGTTTGGTCCGGACATCTGAAAAGGGAAAGCATTTAAGCAGTAACTCAGGCTGGCACAGCAGGGCTGTAGCCATCACTATTGACTCTATCAGCTGAATGGCCATGTGACATTTGCTGTGCCCATTCCATGGTCCAGCCAAACTGGTCTGCTTCCTGTTCCTCATACATGGTGTCCCATCTCTCACCTCTGGGCCTTTGCACAGATGGGACCCATGCCTACAACATTCTCCTTCCTCACCTGCACTCCTTGGAATCTGCAGCCTCAGCCAAGTGTCGCATTAAATGTCTCATCCTACATGAGGCCTTTTTGGATCCTCCTAATTGCTAGTGGTCCCCTCCTGGAAAGCACATTATTTACTTTGCATGTAGTCTTTGGTGGACATACTGTTTTCCCTCAGCAGAGCACAAGCTTCTTGAGGGCAGGGCCCGTTTTCCTTTTCCTCCTTGGCACAGGGCCTAGAACTTCCTTGATACTTATGGAATGGAAGTGAATTCTCAACACTCTCTTTTCTCCTATCCTGTATTAGAAAACAGGGCATTTCGATTCAAAAAGTGAAAACTCCATCATGACCCGGTGTCTCTGCTGGTTTCTACCTGCATTATCTCTCTCTTGTTGAGGGAGGTCATGATGGGCTCCATCCCATCAGACATCAGGCTTGAATCTCTACAAGAGATCCCCAGGTTTCAGGTGAGACAATCCCCCCCCCCCTTCACATGCTTTCTTCCCTGCAGCTTTTCCAAACTGCCTTTAAAATAAATCCTTCCAGAACCTGTTTCTTGTTGGACTAGGAATTAGAGGGCCTGGCCTTACTCTTTGTTTGGGGCCTGTCATTAACAGAGCAGTTGAGGCTGGGGAGGTCCCAGATCTCAGGCCTTCAGCTTCCTTAGCAGAATGAGTGGGTTGGATGTGATGACCTAAAGATCCTCTTCCATATCATTATCATTCTGTGACACTTCCTTCCCACAGAATCTTTTAAAAACAATAGCATTGGTTACCTTCGAAACAAGGACAGACAATATGTTTAAGCTCCTGATTTCTGGAACAGTGAGGGCCTAGGCGGGACTCCCACAGGCACGGAATCCACTCTCCAAAGGCTAGAAGGATGGATCCTGGCCTCACCACAACAGCCAATCATGGGGTTGGACTCCCACCTTGAAGGGCCCCTTTGCCCATCACGGTCCTCCTGCTCTCTGGTAATCTCCCCACCTTCCCCCATCTGCATGGGGCGTTAATCACCTCATCCCAGCCAGATTTACAGGGCCCCCTAGGAAGATCCTCTCCTTCCTCCCACTCCAGCTTGCTGTATATACTGAGCAGATGCCTTCCAGGAGCAGTGATGTTCCAGCCTACATCCCTGGCATTCCCAATGTCTGTGGAGGGCACTGCCGTCTTTTCAGGGATCCAGGTTTTCAACATCAGGCTTCTCCTCAAGTCTCCACTTTGACCCACCTCACATATCTAAGCAGCTGTCAAATCTCCTTGTTTTTATCTCTACTACATCTCTTGCATAGGATTCCTCTTCTCTTCTCAGGTGATAGCCCTTGGTCCTGGCCTTTCTCAGCTCTCTTGGACTATTGTAATAACCTCTGAATGGTCACCCTGTCTCTCCTCTCCTTAGGCCATTCTCCATTCCACTGCCAACATGAATTTCTGAAAGCACAGCTCTGACCATAATCATCTGCCTATTGGTTCCTCATTGCCTCTAAGTTAAAATATAAACTCTAGCTTTTAAAGCCCTTCACAACCTGGCCCCAACTTACACCCCCTATTATACTCTAATGGACCAGCCAAACTGGACTTCTGACTATTTCTAGCAACGAAACACAAATACTACTAAAATATTCAAAAAGGAGCAAGAAATTAAAACCTAATGCACCCAAACCAGTATGTATTTATTAAACACCTACAATATGCCTAGCACTAGGCTGGGGGCTGGGGATACAAGGACAAAAAAATGAAATAATCCCTACTTGTAATGTGCTTGCATTCTAATCAGGGAGATGAGAGGTAGATATGAATTTATATTAAAATTTTTCTGTTAAGGTGAAATCAGGGACATTTCACTGTTGGTTTTGTGTTGTATAGGGTGAATACTGGCGAATAAGAAAACCTGACTCCTGATTAACAGCTGTGATGTTTACTGATTGTTATGACCTGTTGTTTGTGATATTGTATCTTTCTTTCAAAAAAAATTTCCATATTAGTCATGTTGTGAAAGAAAATACAGACCAGAGAAACCCAAGAAAAATAAAGTTAAAAAAAGTATGCTTTGATTTGCATTCAGACTCCATCAGTTCTGCTACTATCTTTCAATAAAACTGTATAAAGAAAAAGAAATTCTCCCAGCACAGCCTCTTTGCTCACATTCTTTAGGCACTTTGCCTAGGGTGGCTTGTTGTGACCTTGGATCCCAAACTCTTCCCCTCAGAGAAGAGAAGCTGTCCATACTGGCCCTTTTGGGAGCCAGGGTGGCCCAAGCTTCTTCAGTGAAATTGCCATGATCTGAGTTGGCCTTTGTTTTGGGATTTCTGGTCCCTCCCTGGGGAGATGCCACGGGGACAGGTGGGACAAACTTATTATGGTCCTTGCTTATGGTCCTTCCTGGGGCACAACCTCCACCTCTGTTTGGCATATCCACTCTAAGTCACCACAAGGCCCTCTTGATTGTCCCTTTGCTGGTAAGCACAAAGTTAAGGTTAATCACATGGTCCTCACCCTGTGCTCATTTAGGTCAGTAGCTGGCCTTCTGCTTGAATCAATCAATCAGTCAACAACGGTCTGGGTTTTATCTAGCCTGCAGCTGCATTTGCTTCTGATCCTCCTTGGGGTGCTGGGGAAGGACATGAGGCAGTGGGGGTGGTCCCTGGTGCTGGAGAAACCTTTCCAACTGTTAACACAGAGTCAGAAGTGTTCTTTCCCTTTTATTGAAGACTATCAAGGAACTGAAGATGTATCAGGCTGTGAATTCTCCACACTCCCAAATTCCATCCATCCTGTGTACTCATGAGTTGCTGAAATTTTGGGGTGAGAGTGTACAAGATCAAATGTCAGTGCCTTCAGGACTTTCAGTAATCTGGGATGATTCTCTGGATCAACCCCCTGGCTTCTGATATTACTTCTGGGGTACTTCCTAGACTGAGATTCAAGCAGTACCTCTCCTGGACAGTGGGAATGAGTTCTTTATAACAAGGCAGGTAGGCTGGTGGTCTGCCCTCCATGATTAACTATAGCCCCAGGGCCCTGGCTGTTGAAGAAGCATGGCCACTGAATGATGACCTGCAACTTCCTGGGGAGGCCCCTTATTATCATTCCCAATTCATCCTTTCAGCAAGAAAGCTTTAAAATGTCTTATCTTCTCTTGGTTAGCAGCAGAGAGGTCCCAATCACAGTGACCCCTCTGGGACCCTATGATATTCTACTGTGTCAGGCAGCTGACACACTCCTGCTATCCCATATACTTTATCGAGCAGCCCTTGGCATTCCCCTGAAGGGTCTACACTCAGGGCAGACCAAATCCTCTGGTTGTGCACAAATTTTCTACCAGCAGAGTAATCATGGTCATCATTCCAGGATTCAAGAAGGTAATTTACAATGACAGTTCCATGATGTCACTTCAGCAATAAACAACAAAACTTCAAGGACACTTTGGCATAAGAGTATAACAATCACTTAATTGTTGGTCTGCCCTGTAAGAGATGTACTGTTAAACTCTGTCATAAAATTAAAGCCTAGAAAGAAAAAAAAAAGGAAAAGAAAAGGTGTTCTAGAATAGTTCTGAAGTTCTAGAGCAGGGAAGCTTAGCTTGACCAAAATAGACTTATTCGATTAAAAAAAAAAGAGAAATGGATCCCAGATGGGCCCCAACAAAACAAAGCACCCCTTTTGGCTCTACCCAGGTTCACAGTACTGTCAGGATTATCATCTATTTAAGTCCACAGAGCCCCCACCAATGTACCTATCTATGCTGTGTGACACATGAAATCAGAGCACAAGGAATTTAACTGAAACATAAAAGGAATGTAAATCCAAGGATGTCAATGAGTTAGTAAACATTCTTGACACCTACGCCCTAGTCCACCACCTCCAATTGTCTTCTGGAAGGCTCTCCAGCTTCCTAATTAATCCTTCCATCTCCTGGATGGGGAGTGAGGGCCAGATCACACTGAGTACCAGGGCTGAGAATCAGAGTTCAAAGCTGTTTGGCTTAATCACTGTCCTTTCAATCTCAGTACAGCAGTTGATCAAACACTTACTTCTCTTGGCACAGGAAGCTAGAAAATGCTGCCTTCTTTTGACTTGGGAGTCTAGAGTGCTGACTTTTTAGGAGCTATACAGGAAACACTCCTCCACGGTCCTCTCCCTGCCACGATCATGGCTGTTGTCCCTTCTAGGTCATGGCAATCCCATTTCTTGTCCTTCTAACTCTCCCACTACAATGAAATGCCTGCCAGGTACTTGGAAAAAAAATCTTCCCAAACTAGATGACATCATTATGTAGTGAGTTCACACCCACTTTGGGGGAGTGTAGATCAGAAAATTTCCCCCAGTGAATGAGATTCTTTTGGCCCCAAGTATTGTAGAAAATTGACAATCCATAAACATATCTTTTCAATTAACAATACTTTATTTTATTACCATCATTGTATTACCATCATTGGACATCTTACCAGAATATAAATTCTAGGGTTTGGGGCATCCCTAATAACTTTGGTCTTCTGAATTAACTTTACCTTTCGACATCTCCCTGCCACTGTGTGCATTTTCTTTTTTTTTTTTTAAGCAATTGGGGTTAAGTAACTTGCTCAAGGTTACATGGCCAGTTATTTTGTGTGGGTGTTAAGTATCTGAGGCTGGAATGATCCTGATCCCGGGTCTCCCAACTCCTGGCTGGGCTCTTACTCACTGCACTACCTGGCCGCCACTGTGTGCATTTTCTATATGAGAAACAATGAAGTTCGTGAGGCACACAGTAGCAGGGAGATGTTGAAAGATGAAATTACTTCACAAGACCAAGATTAGTAGGGATGTACCCAAACACTAGGGCTCAAAACAACCTAGAAAAATATACCTTTTGCATGAACTTAAACCTCTCTGGACCCCTGGTTTTCTTGGACTTTTATCTAACCTTGGCCCAGGTTCCTTTGCTTCCCACTGTGGATCCTGACACTACTATATTCTGCCTCTAAGCCCAATGTGCTCGCCACCTCAGGAGAATTGACTCATCTCCAGAAACTCCCCATTTGCCTCTAGCCCTTCCCACAGATATGACCTTTACAGACTGCCTCATCCAGACCAGCCTCATGAGCCAGCTCACTTTACCGCACCACTCTCTGCAGGCATCTCTGTCATACCTGCTGACCATACCTATCTCTGCGCCACTCCTCTCCCTTTGCTCAAGCTGGGCAGGGAAGAGATTATTGGACCTGGTCTTATCCATTTCTGTATTCATTCTCCATGGCATGGGCAAGTTTAGGACCCCATATGTACAAGATGCTCAATGAGCAATTCTATACAACAAACGAATAGGAGAGGCGTGTCTGACTTACCTAGTAAATAGAGATAGTTGGTCTCTGCTAATCTGGAGTGTTTTGCTTCCTGATTCAAGATGTTGTAAAGTGTTGTTGGCTCACACAAAGTGAATCCAGCCATTCTATGGGGAAGGGACAATAAGGAACTTGCATAAATAAGTTTCTATCTTAAAAAAGTAACTTACTAGGAAGCAATATATCAATTAAAATCTCTACTTTTTAAATTATTCAGAGATGCAAAGAATCATTTGAATATCCATAAGAAGAAATTTCAAAGAATTAAAAATGCAGTATCTTCAGTGAAGAATAAAGGTTTAAAAAATATTTTATTAAGCAAAATGTACTTGCACTATAGGGCAGCTAGATGGTGCAGTGGATAAAGTACTGAGCTTGGAATCAGGAAAATTAATCTTCCTGAGTTCAAATTTGGCCTCAGACACTAGCTGTGTGACCTTGGGCAAGTGACTTACCCCTGTTTATCTCAGTTTCCTCATCTGTAAATGAGCTAGAGAAGGAAATACCAAACCACTCCAGTATCTTTTTGAAGAAAACCCCAAATGGGTTCAGAAAGAGTTGGACGTGACTGAAAAAAGACTGAACAACTTTAACTATGAATATTAAATACACATATATACATACACACATATATGCATATGTATGCATATATGTATATGTACACACAGTACATATATGTATAAATATAACTAGGGAGAGTATAGAATGGTCAAAAAGATATTTGGGGATCTAGAGTCAATGATAAGCTATATTTTCAAGTCATTTATCCAAATCCAATATAAAAGTTTTGTTAAAATCTTATTCTCCATACTGCATATACTGTTAGACATAATCAAGATGTTTGTTGGGTTAAATTGCTTTTTTCTTTTTCTTTCCTAATACTTGTTATAGGGGATGACTCACTGCATTGGAGGAGAAGGGCTATGTCTGGAAATGAATGAGATATAACAAAAGCCATCAGTAAAAAATAAAATTTCAAAAATTCTTATTCACCAAGGCAATAAAAAATAAACAAAATCCAGGTTTACGAGGAGCCTAGATCCCGGTTTCTAATTCCCCACTGTTACTTTCTTTTTTTAAGGCAGAACATTTTGACTTTTTAATACTTTACCTCATCTGCCATTGGAATCTAGTTTTGGAGAGGTTTTCTGGTTAACACAAACAGAACGCAATTAAAAACAATAATGTAAGCTTCTGGAGAAGCTTGTTTCATTTTTTGGACTTTAAAATGCTTTAATGACTGACTGATTTAAGAAATAATAAGTGTCCGGTATCCATTTCTTTGCTAAGATGTAACAGGATCTGGGGTGTGGCCCCGGGGCTCCGGGCTCCGGCCTGGGGGCCTCGGGCACAGCCCCGGGTCACTCGGCCTCTGGGCCCCGCGGCTCGCCTGTCCCGCCTGGCGGGAGGGCAGCCCTTCACCTCTGGGCTCTGCACGGCCATTTATTATTACTGTTATTAATTATTGTAGGTAGAGCTCCCCTCCTCTTCCTCCTCCCTCCCTCTCCTCTTCCTCCTCCCTCCCACTCTCCCTTCTGCCTCTGTCCTGCCTCAGGCTCCGCCTTCGTCGCGGCTTCTTCCTCCGCTTCCGCCACCAACTGGTTGCTAAGAACGGTTGCGAGGTCCAAATCCCACCAGGCCTCCCAACTCTCGCGTGACTTGAATCTCCTCCGCAACGTCCCTTTCAACCTTGGCAGGCAGGCCGGCCTGCAAGCAAGGAGGACGGGAAGGAGGGGGCAGGGAAACGTCCAGGAGATCTCGCGGGATTTGGAAGACTGACCTCGCGAGATTGGACATGACCCGGCCAGGCCAGGGTGGGAGGGAGGCGTGGCCCGGCGACTGCGGCAAATCTCGCGGGGGTTGGAGTCCGAGAGCTGAAAGAGACTGCTGCGTGCTTGCGTGCTTGCGTGCTGCGTGCGTGCTGGAGGTCGTTGGAGTCATAGGCCGCTCTCCTTCCCGGCACCGGCCCCGCGCCCTCCGTCCATCCCCAGTATGTTGTCGTCCTTCGCCCGCCCCGTGGGCGCCGCCCTCCGCCGCGGCCTAAGCACCTCGGCGCAGGTAAGGAGGCCTCGAGGCCAGGACGTCCGGGCCGGAGGGGCCTGCACTGCCCTTTACAGAGGGGGAAATGAGGCCCGGGGAGGGCGAGGGAACGTCCTAAAGTCGGAGGACAGAGCTGGGGGCGTGTGGGTCTTCCGGGAAACAGGCCCGGGGAGGGGGAGACACCTTTCCAAGGTGCTTGCTGAGCCCAGGGCCTACACCTTCCAGCCGAAGGAGAGCTCTTGTCCTGGGGCAGTCAGCCCATAAAAGGGAACTTGGGGGAGGGGCGAGGAAAAGGGGGCGTGGTGTGGGAGGTGGAAGCAGGGCCCCCTCCACCCCGCCAAGGGGACTCCCAGGGGCAGAAGGGGGCTGGCATGGGGGGTTCTTCTGTTATAGCGGGGCTGGGGGGTAGTAACAGGTCACATGATCACTCATGGGAAGGATTCGAGCTCACGGCTTTTTTTTTTATATTTTATTTCTTCCCCAATGGCGTAAAAAAACAATTTTTAATATTCTTTTGAGTTCCAAATTCTGTCCTTCCCTTCCTCTTCCCCCTTCCTGAGATGGCAAGCAGTGTGATACAGGTGATACATGTGCAGTCACCTACAGCATTTCCACATTGGTCATCTTGTGCAAGAAGACGCGAAGAACGACACGTTCGCTTCAGTCTGCATGCAGGTCTTCTCTGCACTTTTCCTCAGGAGGCCTTTGGCAGTGTCCCTGATCGCTGCATTGCACCTCGTGTGCAGCTCCTCATGGGACAGTGTTGCTGTTGCTGTGGAGCCCTTTACTGGTTCTGCTCACTTGGCTTTGTATCAGTTCATAGAAGTGTTCCAGGTTTTTCTGAAGTCATCCTGCACCTTTTAGTAACCCATTACAATAACATACCACAACTTGTTCAGCCATTTCCCAATTGATGGGCATCCCCTCTATTTCCAGTTCTTAGCCACCACAAGAGCTGGAGCTGCTATACATTTTTTTGTGCAAATAGGCTATTCCCCCCGCCAAACAAAACAACACCACACCACCTATACCAGCATTCTTCTACTCTGACTCTCTTACCAGCTGGCAGCAGGCAAATCATTGACTACTCTGGGCCATCTATTACATGAGGAAATACAACAAATGAGTGTCAGATTTTAGATTTGAATCTGAGATTTTCTGGCTGTAGCTACTGAGTGGGGGGGGAGAGGGGAGGGGTGTAAAGGATTCAAGGTGTGTCTTATTTGAGTGGAGAGGACATTCTGGAGACCTCTAAATACCTTTTGGACACCGGGACATCCCTCCTAAATCCTCCCCCCCAGCCAGTCTTTTGCCACTGTTAATGCCTCTTGCCCGCAGTAATTTGGGATAGGGGTTGCTTTAACTACCATCTTAATTCCTTCCTGGCCTATAGGACTCAGTGGGGAAACTATCCCAGAAACCCTGGTTTCTCTTTGGAAGTTACCAATGCTTTTTGAGGTTATTGTTGAGAGTAAATGAAGCTTTATTGTAAGGGGGGGGGGGAAGTACTGTCCTCGATCCTGGAAAGATCAGCCTATTTTTAACTCTTACCTTTCTTAGGCAGGTTATTTCCCCTATCTGGAGCTCAGTTTCACATCTGTACAATGAAAGCTTTGGACTTGCTCTCCAAAGCCTGGTCCTTCTCTGATTTCACATGATAGCTCCAGGTCTCTGGATAGGAGTCCTTTATCAAAAAGTAGGCTAGAATTAGAATCTTAGGGTTTTACTTCTTGGCTCAGTGAATGAATGATATATCATTCTTAGGCTTCTCACCCTCAGTTGACTTGCATTTGAAAAAATAGTGCTTAGGTGTGAATGAACTACTCAGTGACTTTCTGTAGTGAGTAACTTTTATTTGCCCTAGAAAGGATTTTAAAAAAAATATAATTCTGCCCTGGTGGAATTAATGATCCAGTTTAAAAGGCAAGATGAACATCCCTGAAATGATTAGCAATTAAAAAATAGGATACAATAAAATCTACCCAGAACATATTGTTATTTCTATATAGCTGAATATTCCAGGTAAATTTCAGACCACTTTAGATGATATTCATCTTCCCAAAATTTACCATAAAATTTTTCGCCATGTTAAATTCAAGGTATAGAACGTAATACTTTCTGGATGACTCAACATTATACATGAATGTTGTTTATGCTGCTTAGTAATGTGTACTTTCAGAGTCTGAGAAGGTACATAGGGCACCTTATCTCTGCACCAGGATCATTGGACTTATTGATTTCCTTTGTTCTGTATTATTTTTCTGGGTCCACCTCCACCATCAGTGGCCCTTATCTTTTAGCTATGAGGTTCCTAGCTAGAGCAGACAATCGCTTTATGATTTACTATTAATCTGCTGTATACTTGAAAGTCATATAATTAAATTTGTTAAAATTCTTAGTGAAAATCGGCCCTGAATGAGGAATTTTCCTGCCAGTAAAGTCCATAAGCTTTAGCAAATGGGGTTTTGTATTTTGACTGGTAGGGGGCCTTTCTTTTCCTAATTATTGACTTGGCTTATGCTAGTTGAAGTTATTAGACTGCTAAGTTCTTTTAAGGCATATTTGCTGAATTCTAAGGGTGAAGGGAAGAGATGAGGACCCCAAGGAGAATTTAGGTCATGTATAAACCAAAGAATTTTATATTTGAAAAAGGTCTTGTTTTGATTACTTTCTCTACCACTAACTAGCTCTGTGATCTATAACTGGCTCTTTGGAGAGGAGAGAAGAGAAGTAACCAGAAAGGTTGTGTTTGGAACCTAAAGAGTAGGTAGGTTCTGACCCTTTTTGGGGGCTTCCTCAAGTGTAAGTGGTGGCTGAAGGATTAAAACAAACTTCAAATAAACAAAATGGTTCTCTTCAAGTCACCAGTCTTGATTCTGCCCTTTTAGAATGTAAATGGGGCGCTCTCTTTGGACATGTTGTAACTGGCATTCAGGAGTGTGTGTCATGCAGCTCCCGTATCACTTTCCTTATTAATGTTTGCCAAGTTGAAATGTCTGAGACAGGCTGTAAGGACTATAAAGCAGAGAGGCAGCAGCATTTACTAAGTTTTAAAATGAAGCAGTCTTTATCATCTATGACACCCAGAAGCAGGTAAGACATGTTATAGGCATTTAGTAAACGTGAATGAGTCCATTCCCTGCCCCTCTTGCCTTCTTCCTTTACCTCCCCTAACACATCCAGGATGGTTAAGGAGAGCTCCCAGCACTGTGGAGGACTGTTGGCCTGCTCCAGTATCTTTCCCAGAAGCCTCCTTGATCAGATGTCAAAAACACTACCAGTTGGTTGTGCCCTCGCCCCTGTGTTCCTCTGCCTGAGCTGCTTGTCTGCTCATGGGGCTTGAGCTCTCCTAATTGTTCTTTCTGAAGAGATGGAGTACTCTGTCATTGTGCCCTCAACCCTCTACACTGTCATCTCACTATTTAAGTAACCTCCGGACCCCCGGGTTTTATCGTCTGCCCCCACTCTTGCACCCCTAGGACTTCAGGACTTTTTATCTTCCTGACAACTGAAGTTTTATGCACTGTCTCCCCCATTAGTGTGAGGTCCTTGAGGGCGAAGATTGTCTCGCTTTTTCTGTTTGAATCCCCAGCAGTTTAGAACGGTGTTTGGCACACAATAAGTGCTTAGTACATGCTTCTTCGTTCATTCGTTTCTTGGGACCCTGCTAAGCTTTGCATTTTGATTAAGAAAGTTTATTACTGCTACGGGATTTGTCAGGTAACATCTTTGAAGTATGAATTCATTTACTGATACTTTCATTTACTTAATTTGTTTATTTAAATGGTTCCTTAGTGTTGCATTTAGCCAAGTTTTTTACATGCAGTAATAGGGATGTTGTAGGATATAGTGGAAAGGACCTTTGACTTGGAGTCAGAAGTCCCAGGTTCAAGCTCCAGCTGTGGGACCTTGGACCAGTCACATTCTTTCTTCTGGTAGTGGTCAGGAATGATAATACTGGTACTTCAGTTTGTCTCATCAGTTGTGAACCCTTCCTGATTAATGCTGATAGAGGGAGAATGGGTCTGTGGATAGAGAACAAACCTGGCAGCCTGTTGTGGCTCCCAGCACCTCCTGGCTGTGTGGCCGTGAGCAAGTCTTCTGTCCTCTTCTTGGCCCCAGACAAGTGTCCTCAGAACCCAAAGTTGCAAACTTTCTGCTGTTCTGCACTGGTGAAGGGAGTTTGCTCACCAGGAATTCTTCACCTACATGGTGTAAGTCCCAGGTCTGGACCAAAAACCCCAAATCCCTGTTTTTCACTGTTGTCAATAGAGATTACTTTGGAAACCTGAGGTAATAAGCATTATAAGGGGGGACAGGCTCCACCCACAGCCTTGGTTCTTGAGAATGCAGATGAAGTAAGGAGGAACTTCGTATTTGCAGCATCTCTCTGACCCTTCCTCATTAGGCCTCAGTTTTCTCATCTGGAAAATAAGAATCATAGTACTTAGACCCACTTGTGGAGTGGGTGTTAATGTGCCCTGGCTAGGGAGGCTCTTCACACCACCACACGTCAAAATGCATGAGCTACCTTCTTTCCCAAGCTGCTAGAGTGAGAGGACCTGAGTGCAAGTCCTGGTTCTATCACTTAGTGCCTGGGTCAGCTTGGACAAGTCATTCACACTCTCTGGGCCTATAAAGTAAGGAGGATGGATGCCATGACCCGAGGTCAAGAATTGTCTCTAGGATAAAATGCATATTCCTCCCCAGCTGGTTCCTTAAAGCCCTTACTCATCTTTCATGCATGTGCCTTTCTGGAATCGTTTCTCAGTCGTGTTTCAGCCCCACTGGCCCTAAGCTAAGCATTCCATCTCCCACCTCCATGCCTTTGAACAAACCACTCATACCCCAGGTCTGGAATGGTCTTGCTCCTCACTGGCTTGTTAGAATCGTCCATTTGGACCCGAAGGGACTCGAGGAGCCACCTAGTCCAGCCCCCTCCTTTTACAGATGAGGAAACTGACTGTACAGACTGGAAGGTAGCAAGAATCAGTCGGAATCTGACTCCGAGTCCTCACATTCCAACACTCTGTAAGCAGGTGGTTTAAGTATTCCTCAGTTATGTAAAAAGCAGAGCCAGGGATCTTTTCACTTTTCCGTTTCCCTCTCTGGAGTTCCTGTCTTCTGGGAAGCCTGCTCTGGTCCTCAGATCACTATCCCAGGGAGAATGGCTGCACCTTGAGGGTACAAGGGTATTTGACTCTGTAGCCACTGCCCGGGCAGTGCCTGCCTTACACGCAGAGGCTCCTCAGTTGTTGCTTGTCAGTTGATTTCGGGTGTTTCACAGACTCCTTGATAATTGATCTGCTGAGCTGGGGAGAAGGGGAGGTCACATGGACTTGAGCTAGCTCAGTTTTATTTCTGGCCAGTTTTCTCTGGGGGGACAGTAGGCCTCGGGGTCAGGAAGACTTGGGGTCAGGTTGGTTTCTGACACATACTTGCTCTTGAAACTGGGGGAAGTCACTGGATTTCTCAGGATCCCAAACAACTAAGAACAAGTGGTTGACGGTGTGCATTGGGAAAAGGAGTTTCTGGGTTGGGAGAGTCTCTCTACTATTGACACCTTCAAATCAAGTCTAGGGCTTTGTTTTAAAGCACCTTCCTAGTCCTTGCAGTGGATTGACAGGTAGGTGCAGAATGGAGCTAATTGTCCTGAGTTAGTGTGTGCTCCCCAGCTGTGGGATTCTTACTACGGGACAGGGTTTTGGACCATGGTGTCAGACCTTTTATTATAAATAGAGCAGAAGAGTGTGTGTTTCCTTCACCTTAAAGGGGTAGAATGAACCTTTTTGGTTTCTGTCAGCCAAGGATTCCGAGATTAATGAAACGGTGAGGAAGTGGGACACAACCTTATGGTAGCCTCAGTGGAACAATTAGGTGAAAAATCTGTGGCCCTTAGGGCCCAGTGCCGAAGCAGATGGTGCAGTGTCATTTCCACCAATGAATCCGTTTCTGTTTCTGATGTTGAACCCCTTGGTGGAGCCAAGGACTTTGGTGGCAGCAGCTGCTGAAGGCTTGGGAGCTGCTGCTGGGTCACATCTTCACAAAGGTTGTAACCAAGATAGTGTCACATTGAATAAGACCATCATGTGGTGGTGTTTAGTCATTTCAATTGTATTCTTCATAACTCTGGCAGAGACACTGGAGTGTTTTGCCATTTCCTTCTCCATCTTATTTTACAGATGAGGAAACTGAGGCAAACAGGATAAAGTGACTTGCCCAGGGTCTCACAGCTAGATTTAAATCAGGTCTTCCTGGTTCTTTATCCACTGCACCCCCTCACTGCCCATCTGTGTGACCATCATATAGATGCTATTTAAAACAACAGCTCTTTTTCTGGCAGGACTTTGCACCAAAACATTTTCTACTGAACAAAGCTAAGGCTGTTAGATATTCTTTTTTTCTACTGAGTGTGATGCAATAGTTCCATGTAAGAATTTTTCTGCCTTCTGAATCTGTTGCCATTGTTTCTCTTTCCCTCTTTCCTTTTTCTAGAATAATGCAAAAGTAGCTGTGCTAGGTGCTTCTGGAGGAATTGGACAGCCGCTTTCGCTGCTCCTGAAGAATAGCCCTTTGGTGAGCCGCTTAACACTCTATGACATTGCCCATACTCCTGGTGTAGCAGCCGATTTGAGCCACATTGAGACCAGAGCAACTGTAAAAGGTACTGCCAGTGAGCCCACAACATCTGTACTGGCTTTCCATTTTGAGTGAATGAATGACCCTCTTACTTTGGAGTCAGGGCGCTTGAATTGGTCTGGGTCTGTACTTAGTGTGGGAATTTTAGTTTTAATCAGATATTCACAATCCTAAAGCTTCATTGTTAATATAGATCTAGTCTTTAAAGTTAAATGCTTGAACTGTGCTTGAGCTTTAACAAGCAGAAACCTCCTTAAGTAGTAATGTCTGAAAACATTTTGTTGCATTTTAGTTGAGCTAGTTTCCTAAAGCTTATGATATGAAAAATTAGTTAGAATCCAGGCTGCCCTTTTCACCCCTTTCTGGGGCTACTGTAATAACCTTTTATCCATTACCGACTTTAGATATTTGGGGCCATTCTGGGCTTGCAGTTAGAGATGCCTCTCAGGGGACAGTTGAGGCATCACATTTTTTAACAGAGAGAATCTGGTTTGAAGTCCAAATTTATTTCAAGTCTCAATTCTTGCAGTTCCTAGTTTTTTTAGTGGACAAGTCATTTTTAATTTCCTCATCTGTGTTACCTAGCTGGGCTATTGGTGAGGAATGGGCTATATTGGCACATGTTACCTAATGGTCACCAGCAGTGAGGCAGATAGTGTTCTAGAAGCAGAACTGAGTGGTGCTGATGATGCCTTCCCCTCCCTTTCAGCATCTCCTCTTGGGGAGGTAGGTCGAAGGGGGAGTCAAGAATGAGCTGAGCCAGCACAGTGGAGTTGGGAAGGGGGGCGCTAGACCCATACTGGTAGGGGGTGATGGGATGGAGCTGGTGCGGGGGCCTTAAAGACTATTGTGAAATAACATTAAGTGGGGTGCATATGTAAAAATGTGAACTCTTGCTCAGAGCATTTGGGTGTGCTGAAATTTTGCCCATTTCCTATACAGATGTGAGTTAGCATCCCTGGGTCAGAAAAGGGTGTGGTTATTTCAGTGAGCTGTGTTTCTTTCTAGGTTACATGGGACCTGAGCAGCTGCCAGATTGCTTGAAAGGCTGTGACGTTGTCGTGATTCCTGCAGGAGTCCCCAGAAAGCCAGGTACGTTGGGTAGAGATGCTGCATGAGCCGCCAGCAAAGCCTCCCCACCAACCCCAGGGTCAGACTGAGACCCAGGATGGCATCAATGGCAGAAGAGGAGGTGATTCAAATGCCCAGCCCCTTTGCTTTGCTTACTTCCAGGAATGACTCGTGATGACCTTTTCAACACCAATGCTACGATCGTAGCTACTCTGGCTGCTGCCTGTGCCAAGCATTGCCCAGAAGCCATGATCTGTATTATTGCAAACCCGGTAAGCATCCTTCTCCCTGGGCAGCTGGGTGTCAAATGGCAGGCAGGCCTGTCAGAGAGAGGGCTACTGCCGGAATGGATTCTTCTTGGGGGCTTTGTCTTTGTTTTGGAGTTTGTTTGTTGATTTGGAATTAAATTTTATCTTCACATAGCCAGACATAAACAGATCATACCTTGGAGTTAAGCAGAACCAGAATGTGATTCCAGCTAATTTAGCTTAGTCGTTCTTTGGTTGTCCAGCTAATAGTGGTCTGTTGTAAGATGAAAGCTTGTGTGTGTTAACTTGGGTGAAGTAGGCTTGGGATGTAATCCTTTGTCTGCTTGCTACTTGACAGAGTTGATCAGGGCTGTGGTCTCCTGGCTCTGTGTCACTTCATGTCAGGCTCCCAGCTGTCTCTGAAGTCGTAATCACCTTGTGGTATCTAAAGTCATGGCATTCATTGCAGCCATGTGTACTGGTACTTGGAATGTGTTTCCCTAATGTTTGTTAGGTTTCCATAAATGAGGACTGACTTGTCCAGCTCTCTATGGCATTAGATTCCCTTTAATTCTTGGATGGTTTATAATAGGTGTTATCTCCCTTAATGTCACATAGCCAGCCATTTCTCTCTCTCTCTGCTACCTCTTTCAGTTTTTGCCCTTTGCTGATACTGTCTGATCTTCCTCCTGCATGATTAGTTATTACTCTTTAACTCATCTGTGCCCTGCTGCTGCTAACTTGGTGGGAGGAGTCTGTGTGCTTGGCCCCTCCTCAGCCCTCACTAAAGCCTCCAGGCACATGTCGGCATCTTCCCCCAGGATACTTGTGGAGCAGGAGCATTCTGCTCTTTCCAACATTTGGGTTAAAGTAGGACTTTAGTATCGTAGAAAGGATCTGAATGTAGGTATCCACTGAAGGAAGATGGCCTTTTATCCAGTAGCTAGAGAGGTTCCCAGGCCTTCTTGATGGTGGAAGCCTGCTCTTCCACCAGTCTCTTAGTTATTCCTCATTGAAGTCTGAACTGCAGCCACTGGAAGGATTTTCCATCGTAGCTGCTAGATTTTGAAATGCCCTGCTGTGCTTTGGGATGGCATTCACAGCTTCAGACTAACCTGGACTGAGTAGGTTATGATGAAGACACACATTTTAAAATTGACACCTTTTTAACACATTCGTTTCCTAAAGGCCATGAAATGTGTCTGAGGCTGTTTCTCAGCGCCAACACTGATGGTTCAGGCATTGGGACGGGCATCCCATGTGCCAAAATATTTTCTCTTTAGTGTAGCAAGAAGAGATGTGGCACTCTCAGCTTTGTAAAGACCAGGTTGGCTTAAACTCAGATGCTTTTGAAAGTTTACCAGTCAGTACCTGATGTGATGTTTTGTCCCCCTCATCTCTAAACTCTGGGGAAGTGACTTATTGTCTGTTCCCTTTCCTAGGTCAATTCTACCATCCCAATCACATCTGAAGTTTTTAAGAAACAAGGCGTGTACAACCCCAACAAAATCTTTGGTGTAACAACCCTGGATATTGTCAGAGCAAATACTTTTGTTGCAGAACTGAAGGTAAGACTTAGTTCAGCTCAGACCTTCCCAGTTTCTCTTAGCCAGATTTAGGGAATTCTGAATTAAAAATTTAACTGGTCTTGATTGGTTTCCTTAGTCTTTGGGGATTAAGGAGACTCATTTCATAAGTCTTAGGACCACATGACTTCATTAACTTCATGTATCCAAAAGGTTTTTGCAGCTTGCCAGCTCTAGTGAGCTTCTATGGGGTGGGGGTGGGTGACAGCTTGGATTGGGGAGACTCTAAGGCTGGGGAAACGTGCGGAGCTTGCAGCTCTCTGCAGAGAGAGACAGTGACTTCTGTCACATGACACCCATGTTTCCTGGCTCCCCTGGCAAAAATAGCCATTTCTTAGTTCACCAAGTGGTAGATGACAGGTATATCAGACAACCTTTCTTAAACCATAACTGGCCCCTTAAATAGCAGTCTTTCTTGACCTTTTGCCTGTCATGGGTTTCATTGGCAGTCTGGTGAAACCAATGCTTCCCTTCTCTGAATCATGTGCCTAAATGCATAAAATAAACTATATTGTATTCCAGAGAAACCAATTATAATGAAATGTAGTTATCAAAATATTTTCTTAAAAAGCAAGTTCACAGACCCAGGTTAAGAACCCCTGCCTTGGGGCAGCTAGGTGGCGCAGTGAATAGAGCACTGGCCCTGGAGTCAGGAGGACCTGAGTTCAAATCTGGCCCCAGACACTTGACATACTAGCTGTGTGACCTTGGGCAAGTCACTTAACCCCAGTTGGCCTCCAGAAAGCAAAACGCGCCCCCCCCCCCCAAAAAAAAAAAAGAACCCCTGCCTTAACGTCAGTTTCTTTCATTCACCTCTAGCTAACTTTTTTAGGTGGTAGGACTGAGCTTTGTGGCCTGACCCTTTACCTTCTGAAAGGAGTTTGTTTTTGATAAAGCTCTATGGATTTTGGCTCCTCGGTGTTATCAGGATGAGTAGGCAAGGCTTACAGAAAAGTTTGTGCAGAACCTTAAAATTGAACGTGTTTAAAAATTAACTGAGCTTTACATTTTCACCAGGGCCTAGATCCAGCTCGAGTCAATGTCCCTGTCATTGGCGGCCATGCAGGGAAGACCATCATCCCCCTGATCTCTCAGGTATGTGCTTCCTTGTTGGTAGTGGCCTCAAAGAAATTTCCTCTAATAAAATTGCTTGGGAAGGAGGAAGCCGTCTCCAGTCTTTGCTCTGAGGTTGATTTCTAAAGGGATTGTAGCTTCTTGGGTCAGAGGTGTCCAGTCCCCTCATTTAAAGGTGAGCAGAACAAGGTCCAAATATGTGAAGGGACTTGCCCAAGGTCACAGAGAATCATGGGTCTCAGTGGGACCTCAGGGACCGCCTGGGAGGGACCCCAGGAGAGGCATGAGCGGCCCAGAGTCACATGGGTGTCAGGTGAGATTTAAAGCCATGGTCCTTTCCATGCTGATCTTCCAGGATCAGGTCTGGACTGTGTCTCCTTAGTGAGGCTTGCCAGTTAATCTGCGTTGGTCCATGTTAGAATTAGATGTAGACTTGTAAAGAGCAAATGGCTTCCTAGGTGAGCACCCGTGGGAGAGAAAGGGTTCTGGGCTGCTGAGCCAGCCCTAAGTTAGGGCTTGTCTTCGTTGTTGAGTCTTTTCAGCTGTGTCTTACTCCTCATGATCCCTGTGACTAATGAAACCCATAAGAGAGTTTCTGGATAATTAATAATCAGTTTATTAGTTCGGCTAGCTTGCAACTGATAAATTGATGGCTTCTCTTGGTAACCAGATAAAATACTCCAGGGGAGACTCTGAAGCCCCTTAAATCCCTTCTGAAAGTGAACTCCCTTGATAAGTGAAACTTAACTCTGAGTGGTGGGTATTTAATGATGGAGTAAGGAGGTGGGCTGTGGGCTAAAAGTTTTCAGCTCCTGCTGAGAACCGAGATTGAGGCTTGATCATGAGACTGCAGCCTGGAGGCATCTGGGCAAGGGAAACCATTTCCATTTGGACCTCTCTGGCTAGTTTTTTCCTTCCTGAGCTGGGTGAGGCCTAGGAGTAATATCTTCACCCAGACATGCTCTTCAGAGACTGACTGACCTTTTCAGGAGTTAGTTCTTAACAGAAAGGAAGGAAAAGGGTAGATCACAAATTAATAATTAGTTATTAACAGGACAGTATAACATTAATTTCTCTCACCCCATTTGGGCTTTTCTTGGCAAAGATACTGGAATGGTTTTCTATTTTCTTCAGCTCATTCTGAAGATGAGGAAACTGAGGCAAACAGGGTGAAGTGACTTGTCCAGGGTCACACAGCTAGTAAGTGGCTGAGGTCAGACTTGAACTCAGAAAGATGAGTCTTCCTGACTCTAAGCCCAGTGCTCTGTACATTATGGTGCTACCTAGCTGCCCTAACTTAGTGCCTAGCTTATCATGGTTCCAGAAAGCATTGAATAAATTAGTTATTTGAAGATTTTTTTTTTCTAGATAAAAGAGTCTCTTCTTCCAGTAAAATCTTGCTCTAATTGTGGTACAGATCCTGAGCCTTGAACACCAGGTCCTGTCAAGCTGGAGGTTTTGCATATGGGCCTGGGGGTGGCCTCTAGGGCTGTTGTCTGAGAACCAGCCTGGTTAAGTCTGGAGGAAGGAGCCCTTCACCTGATGGGCCACAGGCTGACTGGGTCTTACTCTCACAGCAGTTTTCAGAAAGCTCCTGGGTCAGGGCATTTGTGATCTGTGTCCCAAGGTGTGTCCACCACTGCTGAAATCCCAGGTCACTGGAGTAAAGGAGAGGGACAGGTGGCTTGTGTTGGTGAAGTGAAGGATCAGAGTCTGTTGACCTGGGAGACTCAACCCTTTCTTTTCGGATAACCGAGCCTCTTTGGTTTCCAGTGCACCCCGAAGGTGGAATTTCCTGAGGATCAGTTGAAAACCCTGACTGGAAGGATCCAGGAGGCTGGGACAGAAGTTGTGAAAGCTAAAGCTGGAGCAGGTGGGCTCTCACATGAAGTGTCTGTGGGGGCTCCAGGGCGGTCTCTGCTTATCTGTATTATGGCAAGAGAGCTCTCTGGGGTCGGGGAACGTTATCTGGTGACTTGTCTGAGAACCAGCTAAGTCTCGAGGAACTCTTCAGCTGATGGACCCCAGGCTGAATAAATGAAATAAACAAAGCAAGTTCCGAGTGCTTCGGGGAGAGGGATGGGGGGTTGGAGGTAGAATTGAAAGTGCATAGTGCTCATCATGAGTGCTCAGGACAAAGGGGGAAAGCCAACTCAGTTTTGACTACTGAGCATTAAAATGTTCTGGTGGCAGTTTCAGAAAAGACTGCTTTAGGTCTGATTTCTACCTTAATCTTGTTGTTGAACGATTAGCCTGGACTAACCTCATTGTACTCTTTTAGGTTCTGCTACCCTGTCCATGGCCTATGCTGGTGCCAGGTTTGTCTTCTCTGTTGTGGATGCAATGAATGGGAAGGAGGGAGTTGTGGAATGCTCCTTTGTCAGATCAGAAGAAACAGAATGCTCCTATTTCTCTACACCCTTGCTGCTTGGGGTATGTGCCCTCTGGCAGAGCCGCTACTTCTGGCTGTAGAATTTCCTTTGTGGGATACTGGTCACTGAGTAACATAGACTTTAAATGTCTGGGGATGAAGGGTGTGTGCTAAAGCAAGGTCCACAGAGGCCCTGGGTTCTCAGTAGAACTAGACTCATCAGACTTAGTTGATATTTAACAATTTTTTGCTGCCTTTTGGGGTAGCCCATTATATAGAAATTTCGGGTTGGGAAGGGTCCTCGGAAGGTCAGTCTAGTCCAGCTTATTCCACACACTTCAGTGCTTTGTTCAGCCTTCAGGTGTCCTTGACTGTAGGCAGTCAGCTTTCACTTGAAGACCTCTGAGGGAGGCCATCTGGCTTTAGGAAGGACCTTCTGAGTTCTTGATTGCTTTGAATCTGGACAACCCTTCTGCTGTTAGTGGGTAGCTGTCATTTCTTTCCTTCCTCAGATCTGTCCAGACTGAAGGGCCCCAGGCCTTTCCCCTGTTCTCCTTGTGGGATGATTTCAGGATTCCTCAGTATGCTGGGTGGGTGAGGGCGAGGCCACCCAGCACCAAACCTGTACTTCATACAGAGCTCCAGCCAGCTAAACTACCTGGGTCTTTTTCCACACAAACTAGTGCTGGTGAAATTTAGTGTGAGATGAGATGGTCTCCTTTGTTTAGTACAGGCAGGTTTGTGATGGAGGAGTCTGTCTTGACCCTCTTCAGAAGAGTAGGTGAAGGAGCTGGCTGCCCTCTGTTGGTCACAGATGTGAACAGGAGGGCAGAAATCTGCTTTTTTATTTTCAATCATTTAGTCTTAGTTTAGTGAAAAGAGTGAAACGTGAGGTTTTGGTCCAAACTCTTCATAGCTGGAAAGTATGGGAAAAGTTACTTGACCTTGCTGTACTTCCATTTCCCTGTGTGTACATAATGCCAAGCCCACAGAGTTTTAGTGAGGATCACATGTGATTGTGTGTGTGCCGTGCTATATAAATAGAGTAACAAGAGATAATTGACTTGGGCAGATCTTAAAATAAGTTTCATTCCTTAGTCATCTACCTAGTGACAGTGAGGAGGGAAGGAGTGCCGGCTCTGATCTGTGGGGAGTCCTTAGGGCAGGGGACCAAACTCAGAAACAGGGCCACTAACTAACCCCTATAGTAGTGGAATCCCGTGGGGCTGCTTATTGACTTAGAAAACCACGACTTAAGGTCACCTGATTTTCTTGTGCTGGTACTTGATCTTGTTAAACACTTCCCAGTTCTCTTCTCATCTGGTTCTGAGGTTTCCTGCCTCTGCTTTATCACTTACAGAGCACTCATCACTTGAAGGGGAGTGTTTTGCTGTATTAGACCCGATTGCTGAGATACCCAAAAAGTCCCTTTGATTTTCTTCCCTTAACAGAAAAAAGGCATTGAGAAGAACCTGGGTGTTGGCAAGCTCTCCCCTTTTGAAGAGAAGATGGTTGCTGAGGCCATTCCCGAGCTGAAAGCTTCCATCAAGAAAGGAGAGGATTTTGTCAAGACCATGAAGTGAGGACGCAGTCCTGTGAAAAGAGAAGTCCGTTTCCTTAACTTATTAAGCATCATGTCACTTGAAAGCTATTTCATATGCAGTGCATCCTCTTTGAGGAGACTGATTGTACTTATGAATTCTGTCGATTGGTATGTTGGCACATCAATAAAACTGTCATCTTTTTTCCCCCTGTGGTACCTTCTCTGAGCCTCCTCTGCTCTGCTCCTAAAACCCCAGAATGGCCTCAGGCTCTAACCAGCCCTGTTCCCAGGGTCATGATCCAGGCACCCACCAGTCTGGTGGGCTAAGGCATAATGCCCTTCTCAGTAATTTATTAATTTGGGGGGGGGAGTGGGACAGGTGGTGTGAGGGCAGCCCTCTGACCCCTTGGAGAATGAGCCGTGTGTGTGGGGGGAGGCAGGTCTTACTCTTAGTATCACAGGCATCCATTTGGCTTCTCTCACTGTTGCTACACGATTAGCCCGCCTCATGTTCTGGTCACATGGGTCCTTGGCAACATCTCTGATACGGTTTCTCTCAAAAAAATCAGCATTGGAAACATGCGTATTTAGAGCTGCTGTGCTGTTCTCCATTCTCCTGGGGCTAATTTGTAACAATTCTTCCCAAAATGTGACGTTTTCATGATTCTCGGCCGTATGGCATCACTAAGAATATGCCACACAGACTTCTATAGCCCTGGCAACCAAGTCTGAAATCACTTTGCATCAGTACTGCTCCTCTTAGCTGGACCGGGGGGCGGGGGGGGCATGGAGAGTGACGGGGTCCTTTCCTCTTAGCTGGACTTGGGGCATGGAGAGTGATGGGGTCCTTTTCCTCTTAGCTGGACCTGGAGGGCATGGAAGGCGATGGGGTCCTTGGCTCTTGAGAGCTCCCATGTGAAATGGTGATGACTGGGGAGGGTGGCAGCGATAATTGCCACGTGATGGGAAATGGCAGTGGTTGAGAGCAGGACCTCTGGGTGAGGCCTGGGGATCTGAACATGAGAGCTTGGGCTGCTCTAGGGTCCCTGTGCAGCTCTCTGTTCTTTGGTTCTGTGCCAGGTTGGACTTGATTCTGATCTCAATCTGAATTTATTTTCTGGGTCTTAGTTTCCTCATCTATTAAAATGAAGGGGTTAGTCTAGATCAGGGACTTAGCTGGGAGTCAGTGTACTTGTGTTTTAAAAAATGTTTTGAGAACTATTCCAGCGTAATTGATTTCCTTTGTAATCCTATATTTTTTGAATGAATAAAAAATGCATTTATGAAGCACTTTGCTATGTGCTAAGCACTTAGGGTACAAATAGGAAAGTGAGAGAATTCCTTCTTGGGAAGCTTACATCCTAAAGTAATGTGACTCTGAAAATTTGTCCACGATTCAGAGTCCACAGACTGCCGAAGGAGTCAGTCTGTGACAAAAAAAAAAGGGTTAGCCCTGTACTTGATAATGGGAGATCCCTTCCAGGTCTCAGTCTTGTGGTCTTGTGGTCCTGTGTTCATGAGTAATGAAAATGTATTTATTACTGTTCTAATCATGGGGGGTAGAAATTCAGAAGTTAAGATAGCTGCTTCTCTTTAAAAAAACTTAGGTTCTAATAGAGAGGTGGTAACTGGAGAGGTGCACCTTGGTGAGGAAAATTATAGACAGATGGTGAATGAGACCATATAGGGAAAGATTGACGCATTCCATCCAGGAACAATGGCAGCGCTGATTGTGGTTTCCAGAACTGGGCAATGTCTTCTGGGTTCAAGGTGGCATTTAAAACTAATCTCCATTGCTGGTCCTCACTCCCCATGAGTGCATTTCTCTGTCCACAGACAGCAGAGCTGATGCTACTCTCTTAGAAACAGTGCTGAGACGAAGCTTCCTTACATCATCCTCCGCTGCCACCCCAAACTCATTTATGCTCCTTTGTAGCTGGTGCTGCCTACGGGTTTCACTGACAGTAGCTATGCTCTGACAGCCCTGGATTGGTTTCTTTAGCTGCAGGTAGTGAAAAGAGAGAAACCACAATGTGAGAGTAGTGTTGGATTCCGCAGAAGCATTTGTCAGCTGGCTTCCTATTCCATCTCAATCTAATTATTTTGTGACCAAGGCCCCCCAGCACATAAAGGGAACATGATAGCCCATGGCAAGGGGAGGCAGTAGGATTAAGCACCACCAGTCCTAAGCCTCACATCACAACAGAAGCTTTCCACTGCTGCCTCCAGAAAGAAAGAAGAAAATAATTTAATATTCTGATTTGGCAGTCAAAGAAGGAATTTTCTTACACTAATGGGGCTTGGGATGAAAATCCCTTTGATGGCTGAGGCCCTAGGAAAGAAGAGAGGACTGAGATTCTTTTCATGTAGGTCTTCATCATCTTCAAAGCCTCAGTCAAGTGAACATTTATTAAACACCTGCTAGGTTTGAGGCTCTGCTAGGTGCTGGGAATACAGACCAAAAAACCAACACAACTTTCCTGCCCTCAGGGAGCTTACATTCTGTGGGGAGATGGTGTGGGCCCTTATGTGTGTATCCCGAGTAAGTACAAGGTACGTTTTTGTGGGAGAGGACACTGGCAGCCAGGGGCATCAGGAAAGACTGAGTGCTTTCTCTTGTACTGACTTACCAGCTTGCCTTCCCCCTGTTCTCTTAACATTCCAGCCAACTGTGACTACTTGCCCAATGAAGAAGGGAATGTTGAAGCAGTTTTGGATAAACAAAAGGGAGTTAGAACAGGTGAGGAGGGAATATGTTTTAGGCCGAGAGGACACTTTGCCCCAAGGCATGTAAATGGGAAATGGAGAGTCCAATGGATGAACTGCAAGAAAGCCAAGGTGGGCTTCAGCCAGTTGGACAGGACTTCCATGTCTAGGAAGGGGAAGTGTGTAATAAGGCTCTGATTTCAACTCTCCTCATCGATACTGTCACAACTTTTTCCACCTTTCAGTAGACTGTCCTTGTTGAGTTGTGGATGAAAAAACCAAAATGGAAACACCCTCTGGCCAGCCACCATTTTCTTTTTTACAACTCTTTTTTTTTTGTTGTTGGCGGGGCAATTGGAGTTAAGTGACTTGCCCAAGGTCACATGGTTGGTAAGTGTTAAGTGACTGAGGCCGGATTTGAACTCAGGTCCTCTTGACTCCAGGGCCAGTGCTGTATTCACTGTACCACCTAGCCGTCCCTTGGCCACCATTCTGGTGATGCACTTTGGCTGCTCTTAGCTAGGCTGGTCCTCAGACAACAGAAGGATGGCCCTTCAGAGTCTAGCACTGTTATCGTTGGTGCAGATTGAACATCTTCGCTGCCCCAGAATCGCTATGATGCTGCTGATGCAGAGGTGGATCTGGTTCACCAGGGTTGGGCGGGTGGCCGCCCCATTTTGCAGAGTAGAGGAAGGAAGATGAAATAACCCATTGATTCTAGATGGAATTCATTTCCACAGATGTGCTCAACGGCCTATGTGTGGGGCTGTGTGAAAGCTAGGGAGACAATAAAGATGTCACTGTCCTCAGCGAGCTTCTAGTCTGCCAGAAGAGTTAAGCCCACTACGGAGCTACCTTAGAAGGAAGGCAACAGCGTGGGCCAAAGGCCAACAAAAGGAAAGGCAGGAATGGAGAACTATGATTCAGGAGAGAGGCTTCTGTGCCTTTTGGCTTGGGATGAGGGGTGGTGGGGAAGCCAGTGAAGGAAGTGGCCTCTGCTGGGTGAGATTTGATCACAAGAATCCAGGCGGAAGGATCACAGTCATTAAAGGCTTCAAACAGGGCAACACAAGTATCCCATTGGTCTTTGCCCTTAATTTTGAAAATGAGGCTGCCAACTGCTGACTGCCTTATTGATTATTCCACATCATGGTTGACTGGGGACTTAGGGGATTGGGGGGAAATGAACCTGGCAAATTAAGTCAGGACCAGAGTAATTATACCCACCTAAATGGGGTCTCAGAGATGGGGGGGTGGTTATTGGTGGGGATATAGA
This sequence comes from Petaurus breviceps papuanus, assembly GCF_028583685.1. Classification (NCBI taxonomy): domain Eukaryota; kingdom Metazoa; phylum Chordata; class Mammalia; order Diprotodontia; family Petauridae; genus Petaurus; species Petaurus breviceps. The sequence goes on along the minus strand of NW_027185798.1, from coordinate 7,204,577 downwards.
TTATAGCCCCTCTGTGCCTTCCAGTCTTGTGTGACTCCTTTACCCAACATGCAGGAGGCCATCCTCTGTTATCTTTATACCCAATAGATACCACTGGGGCCTAAGGGCTGTCCATCACTTAGTCCTTGTTCTTGTCAAATGGCCAGTTCACTCATTTCCCATATGTGTCTTTTCTGCTATGGGTCCCTCCCCTTCACCTTTACTTTCCATGATGGGGTCATAGATTTAGAGCTAGAAGGTATCTGAAAGGCCATCTAGCCCAACCTCGTTTTACAGATGAGGCTGTAACTGAGGCTCAGAGAGGTTATGACTTGCCCAAAGTCACACAGCTACTAGATTGGCAGAGGTAGGATTTGAACTCAGGTCTCCTGGATTCCAAGTCCAGCATTCCACCCAATGCATACCTACCTGTGCATACCTAGCTGCCACACTATTTTCTCTGACAACTATTAAAAAGTCAACACTATCATTGCCTCTAGAAAGGGAGGCTTGATTATCTGTTCTTTTGTGGCAGTTGCAGCCAGGTGGCAAGTAGATAGAGAGAGCCAGGCCTGGAGGCAGGAAGACTTGAGTTCAAATCCAGTCTCAGACATTCACTAACTGTGTGACCCTGGACAAGTCACTTAACCTCTATTTATGTCAGTTTCCTTATCTGTAAAAATGGGAAGGGAGATGTTTTGTTGTTATTGAGTCATGGCCAACTCTTTGTGACCCCATTTGGAATTTTCTTGGCAAAAGATACTACCTACAGTGGTTTCCCATTTCCTTCTCCAGCTCATTTGACAGATGAGGAAACTGAGGCAAACAGAGTGAAGTGACTTGTCCAGGGTCACACAGCTAGTAATGGTCTGAGGCCAGATTTGAACTCAGGAAGATGAGTCTCCTGACTCCAGGTCCTGTGGTCTATCCACTATGCCAGCCAGCTGTCCCCATTTCAAGGTATGGGCCTGGCCTAACATTTCCTTTCCCGTTAACAACCAAACTTCTAGAAAAAATCATGAGTACCTTGGTTGCCTCCATTTCTTCATCTCTTATTCATTCTTCAATCCCTTTAAATCTGTTTCTCTAGTCCGATGCTATCTCCAAAGTGACCCCTCAATTTCCAAATTCAGTCTTTGAGGCCAGGTTTGAACTCAAGTTTTCCTGGTATTCTATCCCCTGCACCACCCAGCTGCTTCAAAATGGAGCTACTAATATCTGGTTATTATTATAATATGATAATGTCATATCTAATAAAACAATAATAATTGTTCCACTCACCAACTTGGTGCCTTCCCAGACCACAGCTCCCTGCCCTGGCGCCACTCCCCCAAAGTTATAAGATTGTAAGCTGTTTCATTTTGTATTTGTATCTCTAGTACTTGGGGCTCATTTAATGTGCTTTCATTCATCCCACTCATTCACTCGTGGGTCTTTATTCTGGTTCTCCTTAATCCTTGTCTAGAATGTGTTGAAGGCTGCAACATCAGGGGTGTGCTGGTCAATCAGTTCTCCAGAGAAATGTACCAAGACACACTTCTAAGTTGAATTGGCATAATGAACATTTTCTCCATCTAAGTCTAGACAACCCAGAAAACAACAGCTCGGGTCCTGATGTGTAGCATTTGCTGATTTCCCAAGTGTGAAGGCTGATGCTGAAAATGCAACACTGTCTCAAGCTGGTTCCAGCTCCCCCTTATCTCCCACCCACCTGGAGTCTGTCCAGGGCCCTCCGGCTGATCCTCATTCTCACTTCCTTGGAGACAGTAGCATTCAAGCAATGTAGGTAGAGGACCTCAAATCGAAGGTTATATCCTGCAGACTATAGGGCCCTATTGTGAAAGGAGAGTGGCATTCAAAGCTATGCATTAGGATCATTAATCAGGCAGGGATGGGGAGGTGGGATGAGGGGTGATAGGTTAGAGATGCTGGAGTAGTCCTGGGTAGAGACATCAAAAGCCTGTTAGGTGCAGGAGGTATGAAAATGTGGGAGAACCTCAAGGGACTGACTAGCCTCCATTCCTACTTCTTGGAAGGCCATAGGGAAGTTATCTCCTTAAAAGAAATAAGCCCCTGACCTTCCTTTCCCAAACTCTTGGGCCCTCACTACCTCTTTTACCCTCCCAAAACTAACTACAACCTCCCCTTTCCTCAATGAGAGATCCAAGACCAGCTGGGTTGATTATACTACATTCATGACTTCGAGACCAACTACCCATGAAGCTTACCAGGGAAAACCAAGGGGAAGGTGTGTGTACAGTAGGTCCTGGTGGTAGAGAACACAACTGAGGATTACTACAGAGACGTTACTGAAGTGGCTTTCTGGCAAGCAGGATCATTAGGTGGTCAAGCAGTTTGTCCTGCAGAATAATTGTGGCTTCGGTGATGGGCTCGGGCATGGCCAAGTCGGATAATTAGAAGGCATGGAGAGAATTGAGGCCCTTTCTGCTGAGATGAGGGCAGGGGGTGAATGGTTTTTAGCTTGGTGAGGACCCAGAGCTATTATCAGTGACACAAAGACCCCAGTTGTCAGCCTTTTCCTTAACAGCTGTCAAGTATCTCCCGGTGACGCCCTGAGGGGCCAGGAGAGGGTGCTGAAGGCTTGCAGCTGAAGAAGGATGCCTCTGAGGCCCCTTGGAGCTGATGGATGGGACTGAGGAAACAGGGAGATGTCCAGAATTAGCATTCCCAAGCCCAGCTGGGTTTTCTTCCCTGTCATTACTCACTAGGGACTGAGGAAGGGAGGCAATGGCCTAGTCGGTGAGTTTAGAAACTGGAAATGAATCTTTTATGGAACCTGATCTGGAGTTCAGGAGCATGGAAAAGCCAGGATTCCAGTGGAGGTAGGAGAATGGGAATTGAAGGACTTTGGAGTCAGAGGTCCTGGGTTCAAATTCTGATCTTTACTGTCTTTGTGAACCCTCCTCTACCCCCCCAAACTTTTTGGGTCTTTCCTATAAAACGAAGAGATAATTCAGAAATCCCTTTTAGCCCTAGAGCTAGGATTTCATGATGCTTACTGACTGTATGACCTTGGGTGAGTCACTTAACCTCTGTTTGCCTCAGTTTCCTCAGCTCTAAAATGGGATAATAATGCCACCCGCCTCTTTGTGAGGATCAGGACTAGCACATAGTAGAAGTTGTGTAAATGGTAGCTATCATCCTCATCCTCAGTTCCCTTTTCAAGGGTAAGCACAGGACAGGAGAACTGTAGTGGCTGAAAGCCTGGAATTGGACATCAGAAGGTTAAACTGCCACTCTGATTTTTAAAGCACACGGCCCCTCCTCAGGCGCCCCCAAAACCCTAAACAACTCAACCCATCTCTCCAACAAGGCAATTACCAGCCTTTGGCTCAGTAGGAGGATGAACCCATTCAAAACATGGCGGCCAAATGCAGCTTGTTGAGTGACTAGCTGGGAGAGCCTGGCCTCCTCTGGGTGTTTGTGGGTTTGCTGAGGTTTCCTTGACATTGTAGCAGGGGTGTGGGCAATGGGTCCATCACTAACCTCCTGTGAGGGGGTTGGATTTCAGCCTAGCCAGACAGGCCCTGGGATGTGGGCTGCTGCCACAGGCCGCATTTGGATGATGCATTCTACTCAGGGCTCCAGATGTGGGTTTTCAGGATGGCTCCCATTACTAATTACTGAGGGCCCCAGAAGGTTCTCCTTAATTAACCCACTTACAAGCTCTCTCAAATGGCCTGTATCTCCTCCCCTCCCTATGTTCCCAGCAGCTTGGGTCTGATGCTGAACTCTCTCGAAAAGACATCACAAATACCTAGGCCTTGTCTTTCTCCCTCTCGCTTCTCATCAGTCCCTTCCCCTCCCTCCTCCTCCCATTAGTATAGGCCGGGCTAGCCCAGCGCAGAAAGAGATTCAGTCACATCCCCCAGCCTCTGCCTGCAGGGGGAGAAGCAGATGGGCCAGAGAACAATAGAGATTGGGGCTGGGGCCTTCCTCCCAGCTGAGACTACGCCTGCATAGCGGGCCCTTTAAGAGAATCTTTAGTCTCCATTTTTGAAGGGTCTGACCCGCCCCTCTGAGAGAGATCTTGTCTCAGTCCTTTCAAATAGAGCATAGTGGGAAAAACTCTGAAACAGGAGTCGGAGACCCCTGGGTTCTAGTCTCCATTTTCCTACCTATTGGCTGTGTGACCTTGGACAAATCACTTTCCTTATCTGTAAAATGGGAACAGAAATATTTTGCACTATTTGTGAGGCTAAAATGATAGAAACCCAATCAGTGCTGGGGAATTCTGGGTGTAGAAAATCTGCCAGGCAGATCAGTGGCCCACCTGCAACTGTCTTAGAGAGTCACTTGGGGCACAGAGAATTTAGACATCTAACTTGCCACATTCTGGATCTGAAACCGATGGGCATCCCTCATGCCACCCTGGCCCTCTCTCTACTACACCATGTGGCCTCCAGGGAGAGGGGAGTGGAGGAAGACTTCCAAATGAAGAAATCCCCTCTACTAATGTAGATTGGGGACAGTTAGGCCTGGAGTCAAGAAGACCTGAGTTCAAATCTAGCCTCAGGCACTAACTGGGTGACCCTGGGCAAGTCACTTTACCCTGTTTGCCTCAGTTTCCTCATCTGTCAAATGAACTGGAGAAGGAAATGGCAAACCCCTCCAGTGTCTCTGCCAAGAAAACCCCAAATAGGGTCATGGAGAGTCAGACACGACTGAAAATGGCTAAAAAAGAACAACAAATGTAGATCGCACCTACTTTGCAGCTTAAAACCTTAGAGACTTCTCCAGAGTTCTGAGAAGACTTGCCCAGGGTAACACAACACCAGAACATGCCTTAGCATTTCTTCCTGACTCCAAGCCCAGCTCTCTGTTCCCTCATTCTCTCTGCAAGTTCTCAAAATGTGAGTTGTTCTATTATAGAATACTGGCTAAGGAGTCAAAAGATCTGGATTCAAATTCTGCCTGTGCCACTTAACACCTCTGTGACTTTGGGCCTTTCTTGTTCTCAATTTTGTCACCTGTAAAATGAAGACGTTGGACTGGATGTCTTCGGAGGTCCCTTCTAGATCTGGCCTATGAGGTGGTGTAGAGAGGTGGGTTCTTGGGTTAGTCTCCTGCCCCTTCCACGATCCCCATGAAACATGCAGGAACCCCAGCCACATGCCTGCCTGCCTCCCACCTGAGATGGGGCAATGACGAGGGTTTGGCATCAGGGAGCCTGGAGGGGTCAGGGGAGGTAAGGACTGTGCTGCCCATCCTCCAAGTCAAGGGGGCTGCTTGGGAGAAGGGGGTGTTCAGGGAGGAAGAATAGAGGGGAAGGGGAGGGGAAAGAGAAGGAAGAATATCACCCCCTGCTCTGGGAGACCCTCACTCTCAGAACTTCAAAGAGTGGAAACTGAGGCCGGGAGAGGCTCAAATAATCACCAGAGTTAGGATTTAACCCAGGATTCCTGGCTCCAAATCCAGCACCCTCCTCTATGCCAGACAGTTGGCTTCCCCCAGAAATGGGTCCATCTGTTATCAATCCAGACATCAGATCTGAAAATGTGAAATAAACAGAAATGATGCCTCAGTCCTATTATTATTCACTTTCCCGGGTCACCACCCGGGGTCAATTTGTATCGATTTAGTATTTGATTGTCTGTGTGCTTGCTTCCTCACGATAGAACATACACTCCTTGAGGGCAGGCCAGTTGGATTTTGTCTTTGTATCTCAAGTGTCTAGCACAGCGCTTGGCTAGTAGGCACTTAATAAATGCTTGTTCCCTTCTTCCCAACTGCCCCTTCTCTTCCACCCCTGATGGGGGGGGGGGCTCTTGGGGAGGATTACCCCTCTTCTCTCCCCCCCCCTCCCCATGTGAAAGTAGAGAGGCAGGAGCCTGGTGTGCTCTACCGAGAACAGTGGTAGAAGGGGGAAGGTGAACCAGAGACCCAGCTCCCCAGAAAAAGTCACCACCTCTGACAGACGATCATCCCAGAGAGGCTCCCAGCTTGTGAGAAGAATCTTAGAATCAGGCGTAGAGCTGGGACCATCTTGTCCAACCCCCTCATTTTACAGGGCGGGAAACCAAGGCTCGGGAAGCTTAAGTGACTTACCCAGTGTCTCATAGGGGACCTTAAAGATCATCTTCATTTTACGAGGGGGAAACTGAGGCTCAGGGAGGTTAAGTCTAAGGTAATGTCAGAAGTGAGATTTGAACTCAGATCTGATGACCCCAGAGCCATTCCCACTGTGTTAAGTTTCTGAGAATCTTTCTTTTCCTCTCTTGTACCTTCCTGCTAAGGTCTGTAGGGGGTAGGGTGGGAGGAGAGGGATGGAGAGAAAAGGAAATTCTGAGGTGAATTCTCCCTGCTTTGCCCAGGAGAAAAATTGCCCTTCAGCCTCGGCCCCAAGATGGGGTGTGAACTGCCTCCATCAAAGCACCCTCGTGCCAGGGATTGCCAAGGTATCCCAGGGGTCTTTCCCCGGGTCAGGTGCTCTAGGCTTTTACTTAGGAGGAGGAATCAGAGAGAAGGGAGGAGATCCCAGTGAGGCCTCCCCTCACTTAGAAGAATCCAGCAAAGAACGGTTCTCTCTCTTTCTCCTCCTTTGTGCCCTGGCCCACGTCTGCTTGGGGAGTGCTGTTGACTGGCACGGCTCCCCTTCCAAGCCTCCCTCTCCTTCAAAGCTTCCATTCCTCCCCTGCGCCACCCCCCACCCCCCACCAGCCTGAGAGCTAGACTTCAAAACACTACCAGCAGCCATGGCCTCATTGTCTAAAAATAACTTCGCCACCCTCATCTCCCTCTGGCCTCCTGCAGATTTAATATTCTTCCAGCCTGGCTGGAGAATAGCTTTCATCCCAGGCTCGAGCCCCATGTAATTAGGTTAACCAGGGAATGGGGGGCTGCCCTCCTGAGGGGAAAGGGGAGTTATTAGAAATTCTCCTTTCTCTTTAGGGGACTAGCCCGTGAATCGCTGCAGTCTAATGAGCCCCCCTAGCTGGGCTTTGAGAAAATCTGGTCAAGCTTCCTAAGGGCCCCCATCCCTGGCCTTATCCCAAAGAACATTCTAATGGGATCAGTTTGCCTAAGACTCCAATCGAGTAATAATTACAGGGGTACTCCCACTGATACTGACCAGATCAGTTATGGAATTCCTTAATGTCTACATAAGAAGTAACCACACCCCATTATAACGCCCCCAAACTACTGCAATGAGCAGGTCAGCCTGGCAGCTATTTTAGAAACCAAACGGCACCCTTTCCCAGAATCATTTCTCCTGCCAGGCCTCAGTGGCTCAGTTGGTCTCCAATTAGAGACCTTATGAGAGACACCATGGCATGGAGATGGGCTTCTGGACCTGGAATCAGCAAGACCTGTGTTCAAATCCAGCCTCTGCCTTTTACTAGCTATGTGATCCTGAACAAACCACTTAATGGACTCCTCGTCTATCAAATGAGGAGGCTGCTCTTGGTGGGCTCTGAGTTCGATGATCTCCCACTTCCCAGTCTCTGACCTGAGCAGCTCTGTTTCCCCCCCTCCCTTCTCCCAACCAGGCAGGCTCTGGCTCTGCTCAGTTCTGCTCCCATGGAGTTAAATCACCCAAATAAAAATTCACCTTGGGGAATATTTCCATGAAGGCTTTGGAATGGGGAGACTTAGGCAAGATATTTCACATCCCTTTCGCTTTTGTCATCTCCTAGTCTCCAGGGCGAAGTAGCAAGAGTGAGAAATAATGTTTTCATTTTAAAAGTGGGAAAACTGAGACCCAGAGAGGGATGCACCCAAGGTCACAGGGTGAGCTGATGGAGAGCCTGGTAGTCTTTTGACTTTACCAGATGGGTATTAGGTCTCACCCTCTGGTTTGGAGTATGGGGAAGGATGCAATTTTCATTTCTTTGGCTCCCTAAGTATAGAGAAGTCACAAAACGGTTAATGAGTCCCTTACCCTATTCCCTCTCTCTCCCTTGATTTGTGTCCACCTTGTGCTAGGTGTCATAGGAAACATAGGGAAAGAAAACCTAATCTCTGCCATTGAGGAATGCACACTCTATTAGGGGAAACAAAAGTCGCACCTCAGAAACAATCAGAGAACAATACAAGATGACGTATGACCAAGTGGTAGACTCCGTGGGAAAGAAAACAAGGGTTTCTATACAGAATACAAGTCAGGTTTCTTTGCTGTGGACAGATATACACAATAATGACAAAAATGTGGGCCAGGAAGGGGAAGGTGAGGAATCCACTTCACATTTGTTCATCTTCAAAGAGGATTTGGGAATGAAGGGGCCTTCATTGTCCCAGTTTCTAGTTTGTGCTTCTGGGTTTAAAATTGGTTGTGGGAGGCGGGGGGGGGGGTGTGTGGAGGGGAGGGGGGAAGGCACAGGATCTTCATTAGGGGTTAAAAGAGTAGTTTCAAGGAATTTCCTAAACCTAAGACCTTTAGTTGTAGGAGACCACATATTTCAAATCGATACTAGGCCCCAGAAGTTAAAACAATGGATTTAATCAGCCTGAAGCACTCTAGTTGACCTTCGCTGGACATCCAGGTAGATGGGGTGGCTTATAGATATAGCAGTTAAGCATCCAAAGAGCATAGCCTGCCATTGTCAGGGAGAGGCTCTCTGGCCGCTACACTTCAGCGGATGGGAAGGAAGAGTGAGTGATGATGCTGAAGAACTGAAGCCTGGTCAGTGGTGGCAGAGAGCAGCTCAGAGGTGAGAGAAACAGTGATGATTCCCCAATACAGAGATGGGACATCTAGCCCAGAGATGATGCCCTCAGCAGAGACAGAGAGCTCACTGGAGAGCAGAGAGAGGATGGCAGAAGGCAATGTGATTGATGAGACCCAGCACTAAAAGTGCAAATTGGCCTGCTCATGTATGTGCCACAGTCACCCACGTCCCTCATATATGTGCCCTCTATACATGTGCTCAAGTCAAAGGGCTTCCCTACATGTGAGTCCTCCATGTGTATTCCAGGAGGTCACACATATTCTCTGTGTGCCCTCGCTCACTGATGAGACAGGGAAGAAGGGAAGGGAACCAGCATTAACTAAGTGCCCTGTGCTAAGCTCTTTACAAATATTCTCTCATTTTATCCTCACAACAATCCTGGGAAGTAGGCACTATTTTGATCCCCATTTTACAGTTGAGGAAACTGAGGCAGACAGAGGTTAAGTGACTTGCCCAAGATCATACAATCTAATAAGTGTCTGAAGCTAGATTTGAACTCAGAATTTCCCGACTCCAAGTCTAGTGCCCCATCCACCTGGATGCCATGTGTTTATGGGGTGGGGAGGGGAAGGGAGAAAGCCTTCTTATCACTTTAGTTGGATGTTGTTTAAGTATCCTTTAGCTTGCAATATATAAAGATGGTTTCCCTTTTGGGTTTGTATCTTCAGTGCCTCACACAGTGCATGGTGCATTATGCGTGCTTTAGATTAATGCTTGTTGATGGGGTGATTGAAAGAAGTTCTCTCCTCCCAGACTTACTAGTGCTTAGGTTCTAAACCAGTCTATCCAGCAACCCAAGCTTGGCTATGATTCCCTCTAGGCTGGAAGGGTCCTGCTCCTCACAGCTCTAGAGGAGCATGCTTGCAATCTAATTTAGGTTTCCCTTCCAAAACCACACACACACTCACACACACACACACACACACACACACACACACAGGTACTGTTCACTTTCTACAGCCAACAACCTGAGGGTATGCCCACTTTGGGTTATCCCAACCACATCCTAAGTGAACTGCTAATTTCCAACTGTAGGAACAAAAAAACAACCACCAAGAGATTCCAAAATAGATATGAGAGTTCTTGTCAGTCCCAGAGATTTGGAATAATTTCAACCTGACAAGCTAATTCCCCGATCCCCCCCCCGCAAAATTCAGATGACCCATTCTTTGATTACACCTGGCCCAGGGACCTGTGACCAGAGCCAAAGGTGGTTGCAGGTTGAGCCCCTAAAAGGCTTTGAGACTGGACACCTTCCCCAATATGAGGACTAGGGGTATGGGGAGGTGGGGGGGGGAGAAAGAGCTGAGATTTTAGGTGCTAAGGACATAGGAAGGAAGTGTCTTTTTCTGGAATAGGAAATTGAATAATGGAGAAGGGAAGAAAAGGTGCCAAGGTATAGAATATAGAGGGCTAGACCTGGCAAGGAGGACCTGAGTTTGAATTCTGCCTCTATTATTTAATAATAATGTCATCATCGGTGAAATAGAACCTTCCTCAAAGGGTTGTAGTAACGACATAAGAAAAATGAAGTGCTTTTCAAAGCTTAGAACACTACATAAATGCTAGCTATTGTTATGCTACCTATAACAATATGCTAACTATCATTATGAAGTTATTTATTTGTTATTTTGAGCAAACAGGTGGGATAGGGCAGTCCCTGGACTGAGGTCCAGCCCAGAGGTTTGTATCTGCCGCAGCCTTTGCTGCAGGATGCTAAATCAAACTCTCCCAGGTCCCTAGAGGAGTAATTAAAGGCAGGGTCAGAAAGAGAAGGCCGCCTTGCTTCTGTCAGCACTGCGGGGGCTTTTTTGGGTGATGTTCAATGATCCATTATTTACAGTGCATTTGTGAGTGTGTGTGAGTATGCATGTGTGTGCTTCAGGAGCACCGTGTGTTTTAGAGCTTATGTTTTGGCTGGTATGCAAAGGGTGGTGTGGCAATATGTATGTCTTCTGTTGGAGAGATGTATTTGTCCCTGAGGTCTGAAGTCCTGTGGGTGTGGGGACTGCTGGGAGGTGAGTGAAAGAATTCTCTGGGTGTGTCTGTGCATTCTCCTTCTTTGTTGGAATGTGGGGTTTTCTCTAGTCTAGGGATATGTCAGTATGGGTTTGGGTGGTTGGCTTATATCACCCGGAACACATGTGTGGACAAAGGTCTGAACGAGGATGTGCCTGCCCTGCTAAAAGGTGGGGGAAACTTGGATCTTTGTCTCTGAACACACACCCTGTCTCAGCTCAGCCCCTGTCCCTGGTCCTGATTTTTCACTCAGACTTAGAGCTTTCCAAGAGCTAGAAACCTTTTCTTAGCACCCTGAGAAAAGGAAACTGGTCCATGGTCCTCCTTTTCTCATGCTTTATTCTTTGTTTTATTATCCTTTCCCCCTTTTGCTGTTTTCTTTTTGTTCTTTGTAAAAATTGTTTTTATGAGAGCATAGTATAGTAGAGAGAAGTGTTTGGGGAGTCAGGAAGATCTGGGTTCACTTCATGTCCTGGCTCTGACATATGCTGCCTATATGACCCTGGGCAAGTCACTTTACCCAATATCATTGTTCTGCTTAAGCTTCTATGTTGTACACAAGGTGTTGATCTGTGCTGGGAGAAGGTCCTCACTGGGGGTTCCCCATACTAATGGCATCACAGGTCCCTATTGTGAAGTTATCACTCAACCCCAAACATATTTCAATATACTGACAAGAGGGTAATATATAAATGATTGTCAACTTCCCCCATCCCTTTGTCAACCCTCACTTTTTTGTTCCTTTAGGCTTTCTTTCCATGATGCTGCCTCCCCCTTCCCTGAGGGGGTCTCAGGTTTAGGATCTTTCTTTTTCTCCTCCTAGGGCTGGAGAAAGCTGATACTGAAAGTGGGGCAGGGGCAATTTGATTTAAGGAATGTTGGACAGTTCCCTGCCCCAAGATATCTTTCTCACTGATTCCTAAAATTTCACCATTAGACATTTACTCCTTTAGATCTAGGAGACCTTTTGGTCTCCAAGAAGTGCCTTATGATAATGCAAATACCATTGGACACTGTTCTTAACAGACTCCTCTTTATCCTAGAGTTCATCACCTTGAAATGTCCATGAAGCAGCATGGTTCAGTGGGAGAAGTACTAGCCTTGGCGTCAGAGGATCTTAGCTCTGATGCTTACCACCTGTGTGACCTTAGGCAAGTTACTTAACCTTCCTGGGATTCAGTTTCTTGATCTGGAAAATGAAAGGTTTGGGCTAGATGGTCCCTTTTAGCTCTCCAGCTGTGATCTTATGGCTTTCTGGAGCTAACAGAAACCTGGGTCCCTCTGTATCCTGCATTCCCTGGTGTGATTATTCCCTCCTGTCTCCACCACAACAGACCACACTGGAAGAGAAGGCATAGTCCTTGTTCCATCTCTCAGCAACCTCTTCCTTTAAGGATCACTCCACTTGTCTATCTTTCCATTCAGAGTTCTGCCATCATCCACCAGCCTCCAGCTCATACTTGTACATACTTCCATGTACATCTCACAGTCTCCTCCAGTCCTTCTACCTCCTTCTTTTCCATCATGGCTACTCTGGCCTCAGTCTTAAATCTATAGTCGACCAGTTCCACAAGATGCGATCCTCTCTTGGATCCCTTGCCCCCTTGTCCTACTGTTCATGTCTCTGCATGACTTTGTTTGTCTCCATCATCCTTCTATGCTCCTGTGGGAGAGTCCCACACCTAGGCTTACTGGATCCACTACAAACTTGAATTTTTAAACTGAATTGGACCTTCACTGCTATATGAGAATCCTTTTATTCTTCCCTTTGTGACTTTATCATATTCTCTACAGGGGCTATTTCAAACTTTTTCCTTTCTTTTTGGACCCAATCAATCCTTCATATTCTCCTCCCTCTCAGCAAAGAACCAGCAATGATCATGCTTATCCATTGTGAGCTATGGGTGACAATGTTACACAGAGTCAGTCCCTTAGTTCAACTTATCTCTTCTTCTTCTTCTTCTTCTTCTTCTTCTTCTTCTTCTTCTTCTTCTTCTTCTTCTTCTTCTTCTTCTTCTTCTTCGGCAATTGGGGTTAAGTGACTTGCCCAAGGTCACACAGCTAGTTTTTTTTGTGTTAAGTATCTGAGGTTGGATTTGAACTCAGGTCCTCCTGACTCCAAGGCTGGTACTCTGCTCACTGCGCCACCTAGCTGCCCCATTATTTTTCTTTCTTACAAGAGAGGGCTCAATGCTGGGGGCTGAAGGTTGGGACAGTTGTATATGCAAATGACTACAATATAAAAAACAAATGCCATCAATAACCATAGTTCTAAAACTTTTGCTATCCCCTTCCATCATTTCAAGGCATTTCAGTTGTTTTTCAGTCATATCTGACTCTTTATGACCCCATTTGGGGTTTTCTTGGCAGAGATCCCAGAGTGCCCTTTCATTTCCTTTTCCAGCTCATTTTTACAGATGAGGAAATTGAGGCAAACAGGGTTAAGTGACTTGCCCAAGATCATACAACTAGTAAGTGTCTGAGGCCAGATTCGAACTCAGGAAGATGGGTCTTCTGACTCCAGGTCCTGTGCTCTATCCGCTGTGCCACCTAGCTATCCCCCACTTCAAGGTATGGGCCTAGCCTATATTTCCTTTTCCATTAATAAACTTCTAGAAAAGTACATGGGTACATTGGTTACCTCCATTTCTTCATCTTTTATTCACTCTTTAATCCTTTAAAATTTGTTTTCCTAGCCCAATGCCATCTCCAATGTTGCTGTTGACTTCTTAATTTCCAAATTCAGTATCCTCTTCTTATTTATAATTATTCTTGACCTCTCTCTAGCCTTTGACACTGTTGACCATCCCCTCCTGGATCTTCTCTCTTCCCTAGGTTTTCTTGACATTGGTCCCCTCTCGATCTGTCCAAATACTCTGCTTTATCACATCATTACCCACCTCCCACATTTGTCCTGCAAGGCTCTGCCCTGAGTCTTATTCTCTTCTTCCTCTATATTCTCTCCCTTAGTGATCTCATGAATTTCCGTTAATCTCAACACAGATAATGGTCAAATCTGCATTTCCAGCCTTTTTCAAATTTTCTTTTGAATTTCAGTTCCATATCACCAATTGTCAATTAAATATCACTGCTTGAATGCCGCATAAACATCTCAAACTCAACATGTTCCCAATTATTTCATTGTCTTACACCTCACCTCCTGCCCTCCATGCTTTGTTGAAGATACCACCATGGTTTGTTTTCAGTTTTCCAGGTTCCCAAGCTCATAACCATCCTTGACACCTTCCTCTCCTCCAACCCTTTATTCCAAATTCTCACAAATTTCCAAGTCTTTTCAATCACACTTGGATAACATCCCTCCTCTCTGTTGTCTTCTCTCTACTCACGTAATCACCACCTGACTTCAGTACCGCCTCATCTCTCTCCTGGACTATCACAGTAACCTCCTAATCGCTGTTCTTGCTTCCAGCCTCTCTCCTCACCACACAACTCCCTAAATAACTTCCCTAAATCGTAAGTCTGACAATGTCAGTCCTCAGATCAGGAATCTGACCCCAGCTGACCTTTTCTGTCATATTTTGCATCACCATCTTTCCCCACTCTATATTCTATCCAGATGGGCTTAGTGACCATTCCCCAAATTTGGCATTCCCTCTCCCTCTTCTGTCCATGCCTTTTTATACACTCTCCCTAATGCTTCTAGCTAGGTGTTGAGCTGGACAGAGCACTTATCCTAGAGTCAGGAAGACCTGAGTTCAAATCCAGCCTCAGATACTTACTAGCTAGGGGCGGCCAGGTAACACAGCGAGTAAGAGCACTGGCTCCAGTGTTGGGATAACCTGGAGATCGAATCCTGGGCTCAGACACTTAGCACCCACCCAGAAACACCTGGCCGTGTAACCTTGAGCAAGTTACTTAACCCCAATTGCTTAGGAGCAGCCAGGTGGCTCAGCGAGTAAGAGCACTGGCTCCAGTGTTGGGATGACCTGGATCAAATCCGGGCTCAGATACTCAGCACACACCCATAAATAACTGGTCGTGTAACCTTAAGCAAGTTACTTAACCCCGATTGCTTAAAAAAAAAGATACTAGCTGTGTGACCCTGGTCAAGTCACTTAACCTCTCTTTGCCTCAGTTTCCCCAACTGTAAAGTGGGGATAATAACACCTATTTAATAGAGTTGTGAAGCCTAAATGAGATCACACTTGTAAAGCACCTAGCACAGTGCCTGGTACATAGTAGGCACTTTATCAATGCTTATTTGTTTCCTCCTTTGGACTCTTAGACTATTTCACTTTCCTCAGATCTCAGTTTGGGTGCCACCCTGATCTTTTCTTCCTCAAATTCTCTTAGACTCACTTCTCTGGCTCCATGTTGTATTCCCTTCAGTAGGAAGTCAGGTCATGAAGAGTAGGAACTATTATTTTTTTGTTTCATCTTTGTTTTATCCCCAGTCCCTAGAACACTAAATAAATGCTTGTTAGATTGAATCTCATTGAAAGGAGAGAATAACTGGTTTAGAAAGAGTGAGGGTGTCTACCAACAATTTTTTGGAAGAACATTATTAATTAGCAATATAAGCTGACTCTGGCATAACATCAGGAATTAATAGGTGGGTGTTAATTATGTTAATGGATTGCTCCATTGGTCCACTCACCTCGCTTACCTTTGTGGCTTCCAAGACCAAACTCCCTTTTCTGGCTACCACTCCCTTCTATGTGTCCTCTCTCCCATTAGAATGTAAGTTCCATGAGGGTAGTGACCATCTCAATGTTGTATATGTACCCCCAGCTTTAGACTAGTGCTTGGTTATATATTCAATGTTTAATGAAGATTTTCATTCATTTATTGTGAAATCCCACTGGAACATTGCTTGGATAAGCCTCATGGGCCCAAACCAGATGTTTGCCAAGGAATTCACCTTGAGTGTGAGCTCCAGCAGCATTTGCTGGCTGATGTAAGGGAAAAATAATGAGTCCAGAGTCCTAGGACCTGGGTTCAAATTTTAGTCTAGCATTCAAGGCCCTTAATGGTGCAGAGCCAATGTAACTTACTGACTATTCACTAAAAAAGATGGGGAAATAGCTGATCTGAGCCTTGAAAGCTGGATAGTATTCAGAAAGAGGAACCGTTGGGTTTAGAGAATAGAGCAGTAAGATAGCTCACTCCTCTCGGGCTGGAAACTACCTGTTGATTTGTCCAGGGTCAGCCCAGGGGTGGTGGCTGAGTGGGGTGGAGCATCTCTGTGTGTCTTCAGTTTGCCCTTATTGATGATCACAGGGATTCAAACCTCCTGTCAAAAGACAGCCCCCAATATTACCCTTCCCTGCAGGAACAGACAGATACCCCCAGGGTAACTAGCCAGGCAGGTTCACTAGCCCTCCTCTCCCCTCAAGCCAATTGTGAAGGGTGTTCTAGATTGGGGCGGGAAGGGGAACATAGGGAGTGCTTGTAGCTCCAGCCTAGAGGATTTGCCTTTCTCCCAATAGATTTCCAGTTCCTTCAGCCTCCCTGCATCTCCTTTTCTCCTTCAGGCTATTGTCTCCCTTCATCTCCCTCTTCCCTCCTCCCTTCTTTTCCCCTCCCTCCCCTTCCCTCTGCTTTTCTTCTTGTCTTCTTAGATCTATCTCCTCTATCCTCCCCCTGCACCTACCCTTTGCTTTTCATATTTTATTTTCTCAGTCCCATCCCTCTACAGCTTCATCTATCTCCCTTTCTCCTGTCTCTAACTTCCTTTTTTTTACTCCTTTCTCTCTGCCTCTATCACTCTATCTCATTTCTTTTTTCTTTCTCCTTTCTCTCTGACTCCCCCAGCCTTTCTTTTCTCAGCTTAAGAACATTTATCAGTTCAGATCACTGTACAAGGTGCTGGGCACACAAAGATTTAAGATGATACATGGTCTGGGCTCTTAAGAAACTCACATTCCTATGAATGGGAGCAGAGGGCAGCTAGGATTCTGAAAGGAGGAGATGAGGACAAAGGGAGGGGCTTCCAGGATCTTTCTTCTTCTTCCCTTCCTTTGTTCTTTATTTCTCTCTTCTCTTTTCTCTCTCTTCCCCTTTCCTTCTCCTACCGGACTCTTTCCCACTCCCTACGATCAGCCTCTATTTCTGAATCCCCCAATGACACTCAGACACAGCCCCCACCTTTCACAGTTAGCTTAACACCCCAGGGACAGGGAGTATTTTAAACTGTTTTCTGAGAAGCTACTGAAGGATCTGTTTTCCCATAGGAAGTTCCCAGAGGTCAGAGACAATACCATTTTTGTCTGTGTGTTCCCAGCACTTAGCACAGTAGCTGGCACATAGTAGGTGCTTAATAATGATTGTTTAGATTCGAGAGAAATTTTCACTTATTTTAAAAACTATTGGCCCCAATCCCTTAACCCACCACCCTTAGCCCATAGCTACACTCTGTCCAGTCTCAACCCTGCCCTACCCCATCCTCCTCTTTTGGGGATAATAGCCCAGATAGGAGTTGGGGTGGGTGCATGGAGGGTGAAGATAGCAGGGTCCTAGGACTCACTAGTGTCTACCACACTAATCCCCATGCCTGCATCCTCACATGGCACCAAAAAACCTTGTTCCCCCCCCTCCATCTCCCCCACCCTCCCACCACCACCCAGGGCTAATGGAGAACAAGAGATAAGTGGGGAAAGGTAAGAGAAGAATTTCTAAGGTACAGGCTGGAAGTTTTCTTCCCAAGCCCCTGTCCCAGAGGAGAAGGGCCCAATGCCTCTCCCAGGTCCTGGACACTTTATTGGAGAATTATTTGGGGAGGGGGGATTGGAAAAAAAAGGAGGTCAATGACCAAGCTCAGAAAAATTAGGAGGATGTCTCCACCTACACCTCTTCCCTCCCCCACCCCCACTGGCTCTATTACCATATTTCCAAGCCTTCTCTGCTACTTCATCTCCATATCCATCTGCCCTTCTCCCCCCACCTCCACCTCCAGGGTCCCAGTATCCTTCTCTTTCCCTCTTTCCCTCCTCCTAGTTCCCCCAGAGATTCCCTGGCTCCTACAGCCATCTCCAGCAAAGCTGTTGGAATAGCCTTCATTATTCTTCCTCTATTTGTCCCGGATTGAGAAACCCTGCTGTGGTCAGAAGCCAGAGACAGCTGCTCTGTCCTTCTGTCCAGTACTGTTCCCTCCCTTCTAAAGGGCTGCCCAGAGACATTAAGCATTGCAAATAGGCCAGGCCAGCTGTAACTGGGAAGGGGACGGGGCAGCCAGCCAGGGAAACAAGGCCCAAACCCTCAGGAAAATGAGCCAAAGAAGTTTGTCCCTGGCTCCCTTTCTCTTTACCCCTTTCTCCTTTTCAGCTTAGCACCTTCTGTGATGTCTTCCTGACAGTTGTAGAATGTCTGATAACCTTGTTCCCACTGAATGATGAGGGATGGAAATGAGAGCCCTTCCGGGGTTGGATGCACTTTAAAAGTGGGGCTGAGAGACAGCAGCATTGAATCTCAAAATTTCTAATGGTGGAGGGGTGGGACCTTCTGGTGTCCCTCATCACATCATAGGATAAACATTTTGTAGGATCCCAGAGATCATCTAATCCAACTCCCTCATTTTACAGAAAGTTACATGACCAAGGTCACACATAGGATAATAGGTCTAGAGTTGGAAGACATCTACCTCAGAGGTCTTCTAGTTCAATCCCTTTATTCTGTACATGAAGAAACTGAGACCCAGGAAGACTCAGTGAGTCACCCAAGGCCACACACTAAGTATCATAGGCAATATTTGAACTAAGGTTCTCTGCCTTCCCAGGCAGTGTTTTGTCCACTGCACCAAACTGCCTCCCTCTGTCACTATGTTCTTTCTGGTTCCCCCTCTTTGAATCTGAGCTCCAAAGGCTGAAGTCAGGTCTATTCCTTTTTCAGTGTTCTGGGAGATCCAATGTCTTTCTCCGCCCCTGACGCTTCTGTGCTGACCTTCTAGCGAGTCCTTATTCCTTACATATTACTAAAACATAAGAAAACAAAACAAAAAAAATTCAAAGGAATTCAAAGGAAAACTATGAACTGATGCAGAGTCAAATAAACAGAACCAGGAGAACAATGTATGCCATGATGAAAACAATGTAAATGAAAGGCGCATGAACACGAAACTGAGTCTGACATTGTAATGACCAATCTTGGCCTTAGAGAAGAGGAGGGACACTTCCCTCCTTTCAGTAGAGAGGTTGGAGGTGGGGCAATGGGGACTACACATATAGAAAGCTGCACACACTGTCAGTAGTGGTCACTAAAAAATAAAGGAAATTTCATGGAGCCTAAACTACTTAAGAGGACATAGGTCATTCTAACCTCCTCCTTGACATTGCCTCAGACTGCTAGGATATTGCAGTCAACCCTGTACATTGGTTCTGGGATAGCACACCACCAAACAGGGCACTAATTTTCCACAGGACCCATGTTTATACAGTGAACATAGTAAGCAGAATGATCCTGGAGGCAGGGTGTAACAGCATAATAGAAAGGTCTTTAGAGACAATCTAGTTCAAACTTCTCTTGCCCCAATCTTACCCTATGGGAATTGTCTCACCCAAGGTCACATGTATAATGTAGCATAATTAAGCTCTGGACTTGCTTTCCTAACCTTCACTTGAACTTGCAGGTCTGGTGACCAGAGAAGGTGTCTACTTTTTCCCCTGGGTAGGCTGTGGGTTTTCTGTCTAGTGCTCTAGTGTTCTCTTTCTAATGTTCACGAGCCCCCACTGGTATGCTTCCCACAATGCCTTTCCATTAATATCAGTTGGTCAAACAGAGAATTCATTTTTAGGAAGGGATATTTGCTAGGGTGATATGATAAGGACAGTTAGTAAAAACACTCTTCTAAAAGTCTGTGACCCATTCTCCTATAAGTACACATAGAGTTCAGAGGAACATGGGCTCAGGCTTAGAGGGCATATGTAGAAAACTGGTAACAGCTCCTGAAAGTTTTTTTTGCTAGAGTCCTCAAGATGTTTCCTTTAGTTATGGCATGGTTGTTCTCTTTCGTCTTTTGCTGGGCTCTTTGTAGGATGCTGAATCTTCAAGGAGTCTTTTCTGTTCTTCATTCCTACTACAGACACTTTCCAACTGACCTAGGTCCATACTAGGATGCCCAGTGAGCAGATTAAATCCAATTTTCCAAAGTTCATAAGGTCTTCCTCTGGTCAAGGGGAATGGGGTATGAGCAGCCTAAGGTTGGGGCTGAAATGCTTTTACCCCTCTGCAAGTGATTCCTTCTCAGGGGTTAGGCTGGATCAGGTCTCTCCAAACTCACCACCTGCTTGAATTCCTGATGTCACCCAGGTCAGTGGTCTTATGCAAGCTCAGATGGCATGAATGCGTCAGTTCACTCTTTCTCAGACTAAACCCTGTGAGGTTGACAGTATGTGTATTATCATCCATCATCTATCAGCTGAGAAAACAGGTTGAAGTCCAGGATTCAGACCCAGACATTTAGACTCAAGTCCAGCTATGTTTCTACTACCTCCCTTTGCCTCTCAGGCTTTCCTTCCCAGCCTGGAATGATCTCAGTGGAGACTTCCCTAGTAATCGTTTACAGAGCTCCACAGTGGGAGTGGGCCAGAAAATCCCAACCTTAGTTGTGTTGTCTGTTTCCGTGGGTCTCATCTGTTCAGCTAGAAGGTAAGCAGAAGGGCCAGACTATCTCCTTCTTCTCTTTCCACCCCCACCCCACCCCATAAACCCTGCTGAGCCCAGGGCCCACCACCCAGGGATCACTCGAGAAAGGCTTGCTGAATTCAATTGAAACTGACTTGATTTACCGCCCTGGAAAAGGTGGCCGTACATCACTGGCAACTTATCTGGGGCTTTTTGTCCTTTGCTGGATTATTTACTTTGCACACATTAAAATGACTTTGAGTTATTGCTCCAATTACAGATTCTCAGTTCAGAGGAGGGGGAGCTCAGTCAGTGTGGGCTGGAGCAGTCAGGGCAGGCCTCACGGAGGAGGTGGGGCAAGCGCTAGCAAACCTTAGGTGGTGACCCAATTATTCATCCTCTGTGTTTCTGGGGCTTTGGGTGCTGGTGTGTGTGTGTGTGTCATTGTGTATGCACAGGTAAAAATTGTATGCATCTGTGTATGTCTCAGTGCCTCTAAGTCTGTACGTGCACATATGCCCATATGCCTGTGTATATGTGTGTAGAGTGGGTGCGCATTCAGCTCAGGTGAACTGGAGCTTTTCAGTTGACAGCTTGACAGCAGAGGAAGAGAAACTGGGGCAGTGCATCACTGACAGTATCAATCTGACATCTGGGCATCAGCACCTGCCTAAAAGCACTCCCCTCCCCTCCCCTCCTCTCCCCTCCTCTCCTCTCCTCTCCTCTCCTCCCCTCTCCTCTCCTCCCCCCTGCCCTCCCCTTCTCTCCTCTACTCTCCTTTCCTCTCCATGCCTCTTCCCTCCCCTCTTCTCTTCTTTCTCCTTCCCTCTTTCTCCTTCCTCCCTTCTCTCTCCCTCCCTCTCTCTTTCCCTCCCTCCTTTTTTCTCTATCTCTCTCCCTCTCTCCCTCCCACTCTCTCTGTCTCTCCCTCCTACCTCTTTTTTATCTCTCTCTCTTTTCCTTCTCCCTCCTTCCCTTCTTACCTTCCTCCATGTCTTTCCTTCTCCTTCCTCTTCTCTCATCTACTCTTTTTCTCATTTTTCTTTCTTACTACTCTTTATAACTCTTATTCCCTCTCTCTCATTATCTCTCATCTTTTTCCTCTTTCATTCTCTCTTTCATTTCCCCTCTCTCAATCTTAACCACTTTTCCTTTCTCTAGCTTTGTCTCTCTCATTCCTTCTCA
Source organism: Petaurus breviceps papuanus (assembly GCF_028583685.1). Taxonomy (NCBI): domain Eukaryota; kingdom Metazoa; phylum Chordata; class Mammalia; order Diprotodontia; family Petauridae; genus Petaurus; species Petaurus breviceps. The sequence goes on along the minus strand of NW_027185798.1, from coordinate 7,183,125 downwards.
GTTCTCTTTCTAATTCTTTCTCATTCCATTCTCTCACTCTCTTTTATTTTATCATTCTATCCTTCATTTTCTCTCCAATTCTTAGTATTTTATTCCTCTAATCGCCTATTTTCATTCCCTTTTTTTCTCACTCACTCTTTCTTTCACTTTTACTCATTCTCTCATGCCCACTCCCACCTCTCTGTCTCTCTCTGTTTCTCTGTATCTCTCTCTCCCATACACACCCACCCACAACCACACACCTATATCACACACACACACACACACACAATTGTTTATGCTTCTCTCAGTTGAAACACACCTAGAGCCCAGGTGAAACCACTTTAGGTCTTATCTCTCTCTCTCTCTCTCTCTCTCTC
>NW_027185798.1:7171534-7182666 GCF_028583685.1 Petaurus breviceps papuanus | reverse complement strand
CTCTCTCTCTCTCTCTCTCTCTCTCTCTCTCTCTCTCTCTCTCTCTTACTTACTCCATCCAGCTCAGGTATCAGGCCAGTGACAGGTTGAGAGGGTTCCCATGGGAGTAAGCAGCCAGAGCAGGGAGTGCAGAGCAACAATCAGGCAAGATCAGCAGCCAAGTGGAAGGAGATGGGTATAGGTAGTGGCATAACCAGGGCAGGGTGGGTATGATGGCTGCCCCAGGGTACAGCAGCTGGGACAGGGGTGCAGATCTACCCCTCAGCCTGGCCCTCCCTTCCTCCCTACTGGAGTTTCATCTTTAGTTCTTGTCTTCTCTCTCTCCTATTTCCTCTCTTTGACTATTTCCCCCTATCCTTCACCACAACATTCATCCTTCTTCCCCAATCTTCTGCTGCAGTCTGCCCATCGCCTCCCCTGACCTTACCACTTTAAAACATCATGCTACCTCCAACCTATGCAAGTACCTTTGTCTGTGTACAAACTGTCTCCTCAGCAAACGATCAGCTTCTCGAGGGCAGGGATGGTTTCATCATTCTCTGTCTTCCCAGCACCTAGGACAGCGCCTGGCACATAGTACACCCTTAATAAATGTTTCTAGATTTTTCATTCAAAGGTTTTTAATACTAAATAGAGCACAGCAATCTTAGAGGAAGAGGAGTATTTAACTAGGGCTACTTCCTTGCTTCTGTTTGAAAGGTGATGGACTGAGAAGGAGCTTTTGGACCTAAATTCTTGACTGGACCATATCCCCATTCAGTTCCTTCCCCCTCCCACTTGATTCCGATGCCCTCCTCCCCAAGTCTTTTAACCTCCTCCCTGGTTCCAACCTAAAGGGATCTTCTGCTCCAAAGATATGATGATTGGTGAATGTGGACACCTATAAAATGAGGGGTGAGAGTGAATCAGTGGAGAAAAAGCAGTGGCCCTAAAGTTAGAGGAGCTGGGTTCATCTCCTGCCTCTGACACCAAGGGCACATGTGACCTGAGCAGACCATTTAGTCTCTGTGAGTCTCAGTATCCTCATCTGTAAGATGAGCAGAATTGACCAGTTGTGTCTGCGATGCCTTCTAACTCGGAATCTGCAATCACGAAATCTAATGGAGGGTTACAGGCTAAATGTACATACTTTCGGCCTCCCTACAATTCATATTATTCTCCAGTCAAAGGGGTTCTCATCTAAAAAAATAATCCTGAACCCCAAGTAACGTGTTGTTATTGGTAAGGCTTCTGGCGTTAGGGTAGGAGACATTTTGGGATACGGACTTGCCCTTGAAATCAAACCTTTTGTCTAGGAGCCTTAGGGAGATCTGGATTTGTGGCACTCTATTGTCTCTGGGCAGCTAGGTGACTCAGTGGATAGAGCGCTGGAGTCAGGAAGTCTTGTCACCCTGTTTGCCTCAGTTTCCTCATCTGTCAAATGAGTTGGAGAAGGAAATGGCAAACTGCTCCAGTATCTCTGCCAAGAAAACCCCCACATGGGTCATAAGGAGTTGTATACAACTAAATGACTGCACAACAACAATGACACTGTCTCTGAGGCTGGTGGCTTCCCATTCTGGCTGGGGAAGGGAGAGGAAGGGAGGGCAGCAGAGGGGAGGCAGAGGGGAGGGAGGGCTGGCTGCTGGCTGTCTCCTCTTGGTCTCATATTTTATTAAACAGCTGTTTCAAGGTCGATCTGTCACGAGGGACAATTTCCCAGCCTCTGTAGAAACAGTTGTATGGTGTCGGGTGGTGTGGATGGAGGGGGAGGGTTTGGGAGAGAGGGAGAGAAGGTGAAATAAAGAGGAGGCCCTCAGACCCTCATTGGGGGGGGGAGTGCATGTATGTATGTGTATCGCACACGTGTGTGTATGTGCGTGTGTGTACAGGAACATGCAGAGAGAGACAGAGAGAGTTGGCTTGAGTGCCTGCTATAAACATAATACTGTGCTAGGTTCAGGGAGAGGATTATAAGGAATAGACAGAAAAGTGAAAAAATCAGAAAGAGATGGAAATAAACAGGGGAGGAAACAGCAATGTAGAGAGGAACTAGAAAAGCAAGATGGCAGAGACAGGAACAGGAATGGCGCAAATGCCATGTTAGCCCCAGGGCTAGGGCAGGCAAGTAGAGGTAACAAAAAGCCAGCATAAGCTTTGGAGTCTGAGGTCCTGGTTTGAATCCTGCCTTACTATCTGTGTGACCTTGAAGAAGTCACTTAATTTCCCTGGGCCTCAGTTTCCTTACTCGTAAGATATTAGATGAGGTGGCCTCTGATGCTGGCTCAGACCTGGGGTTCTTAAGCTTTTTTTGAATTATGAACCCCTTTGGTAGTCCGGTGATACCTATGAACTCCTCAGAATAATGTTGTTGTGGTTTTAAAATTCATAATTGAAAGCAATACTAAATTGCAATTAGAGATCAGTGAAAATAAAGATGTAATTGTTTTTCCCATTCAAATGCATAGACCCCTTGAAATCTCCACAGATTCAGTTTAAGAATCCCTAATCTAGAACCAGGACCCTCTCTCCAGGCAATTTGAGATTCAGGGCTGGAGCTCAGAGGGAGAATTATTGTTGCTGATCTCAATAAATTGGAAAGAATGCTGAATTTGAAGTTGGGAGACCTGGGTTCCAATCCTGACTTACTCCTTGCATGACTTGAGGTAAGTTAAATAACCACAATGATCTAGACCTTGGTATTCTTTTATCAAATGAGAGGGTGAGATTAGAGGATTTCTAAAGCTCCCTTTACCTCAAAATCTTTTGATTCTATGAATTATTCATTCCCTCTGTCTCTGTTTCTGTCTCTTTCTCCACCTGTCTGTCTAGCTCTCTCAGTCTCTCTGCATCCTTCTGTTTGTCTCTCTTTTCTGTCTTTGCCTCTCTCTGTTTCTGTCTCTCTTCTCTTTGTCTCTGTCTCTTTCTCTGTCTCTCTATGTCTCTACGTGTCTCTGTTTCTGTCTCTCTGTTTCTACCTCTATCTGTTTCTGTCTGTTTGTATCTCTCTCCCTCTCTCTGTCTTTTTCTCTCTGTCTCTGTCTCTCTGTGTCTCTGTCCCTCTCCCTGTCTTTGTCCCTCTGTCTTTGTCTCTGTCTCTGTCCCCCATGCCCCCAACTTCTCTCTCTTTCTGGTCTCCCAAACCCTAACCCCTAGCCAGGGCCCAGTTCGAGTTTTCCCTCTTCCAAGGAGCCTCTCTCGAATACTTCAGCATACAATGATCTCTCCCTCCCTTGATCTCCTAAAGCCTTACAGTCTTAGTCACTTAGTGGGGAGGAGTAATCATGAAATTGGATTTTACTTGGCCATGGGCAGTATCGACCCTTAGCATACACATGATTCTCTATCCTGATGACTGAATGTGATGTGTTTAGGAGCAAGAGAAAACGAGTACTAGATTCTCCTAGTTTCTGAAAGTATTTTGAACACTCCTCTGTTCTACTCTATGTCTCCTGTCTTCTTTCACTTTATTTCCCTTCTACTTTTCATCCACCAACTTCTCCCACCTCATTCTGGCCTCCCTTGCCTCCATATATCTGTGCAGGCTGCTTTCCTTGCCTGGGACACACTCACTCCTCCCTGATGCTTTGAGAGTGCAGACACACTGGCTACATCCTGCTCATCATGGGTAATTCAGCACCTTGGGATGTGACAAAATATTGGTCACTGAACAGGAAGAGGCAGCCACTCAGGGGACCCTTAAAATGGGGTAACTCTACCCTAAGCCTCTCTCTTCCTTCAGCACTCCAAAAGGCCTCAGGTAACTTAGGATTGCTGATGAAGGGTGGGAGGAGGGATGGCCTTTCTCCTTTCCAGTAGAAAAGGCAAAATGTTTAGTACATGGAAATAAGCAGTCACTATTGACCTCGGATGCCCCCCACACTCCTTTTTTGCTCTGGGAGAATCATCCCTGCTCATTGTTCCCATACCCCCACAGATTTGCCTTAGGTCTCTATATGGAGGGCTGGGTGGGCCACAGTGGGCTTACATTTGATCTCAGTGGCCTCTACATGGGGAACTGTATGAGGGTTTGGGTTACTAGGACCAGCTGAGACAGGCTTTACTGATTTCCAACCTCTCTCTGATTGCCATTTTTGCCTCAAATATCTTCACTCATTCCACACAGGGAATCATCCTTGCTGATCAGGGAGTGATAGGCATCCCCAATCCATCCTGGATATGTATCAGCCTAAGAGCTACTTGAGCCTGTCTGAGACCCCTCATTGACTTTGCATTAATAAATCCTTTGATTCCCAGTTTCTTAGCTAGTCTTTCCATCCATAAGCCAAAGTCAAAGGCCTTCTCTCCCCCTGGCTGAAAGATGTGGAAGAATTGGACTAAGATTTCTCACATACTACGTGCCAGCAGCCTTCCCAAGAACTTCAGCACCATGACCTTGGGACATGGCAATTTCATGGAGCTTATGAGATCACATTGTGGGTCCCCTGAGGTTTTCCTCTGACCCCTCCATTTCTCTGCATTGATTTCCTGCCATGGGCATAATACTTCAATGTCCCAAACTCGCCAGGATTCAAAAAGTCCCTCATTTGTTGAGCAGCAGTTCTCCTTTGAAAATAACCATATTTTGATGTATTAGAATTCTAGGAATATAGATCTGCAGCTGGAAGGGACCTCAGAGAATAGGAGTTTCATTTTATAGATGAAGAAACTGAGGCCCAGAGGTCAGGCCCCTCAGCCAAGACCACACAGTCTGCAAGCATCTCAGATTTCTAGGGCTTGGCTGGCAGTCTTCTCTCTATCCCTAATACTTACTACCAGAATCTGAGCTGTAGGTGTCTGCCCTACTACTCTGATTCTCAGTTCATTGTTAGTCCTTGCTTCTTTCCCTAGGATTCCTTTGAACCTTCTCACTATGTCCTAATTCACCACAGGGGGTTTACTAGTTAGTTTCCAGACATCCCCAACAACACTTATCTCTTTAGGGATGCTGGCATGTGCCACTGTTTCAGATCAATTACATAATGCAGATAGTGTTTTGTCTTCCTCCTTCCATGCCTCAAGCAGTGCCAAATAATTCACCCAAATAACCTCAGTATTACCTAAGAATTTTCAGTCCCTTAATCCAAATCACCATTTGGTACTCCCAAGTCTTCAATGAAAGTCCACTCATGCTAGGGCACATACCAATTTTCCAATGACTGAACTTCCATAATTCTAGTTATCCCAACACAACCATAACAGAAATAAACAAAGATGCTGTGACAACACTTTGACTTTGAAATAGTACAGAACTATTTCAAAGCAACTGGTTGCATCTGTAAAAAAAAACAATAAAAACTTGACTGTCCAATAAAACTAGAATGAAATACATGACAAAAAAAATCCAATTGATCCTTGCAATACAAGAACATCCAGAGAAGTAGAGAACCTAGAGGAACCCATAATGTGTGGGTCCTCTGGAAGATACCCCACATTCAGGCACCTTGCAAAGCAGCATCTGGTCACAACCATAGATCATAAGTCCCCACTGATGAAGGCTTTAAAAAAACTAGCCAGTCAGAGGACATATTAGTTTAAAACAAAACATATTTAATTAAGCAATATAGCAAAATAAGAATCAAAAAATCCCTCCCCCCAACACTCTTCTATAAGTTAACACATCAACAGTGGGTGAAGGCGAAGACATGTGGCTGAAAGTTTGCTGTAGCCAGAGAATTCCCATTTCCAAAGCTACATTCCCACTCAAGTTCATCTCTGCCTCTGGTACTACTGCTTGATCCACAATAGAGCTAGTGGAATCCTTTGGTGATGTCTTTTCTCTACTGAGTCGAAGCTTTGCGGAGTTGCTCTCATTCTCTGTTATCATCTTCTGGTCTTCATCTGCTATGTAGTTTCTTTCCCCCATAAGACAATGGAGTTTATCAGCTCTTTTAGGTCATAGTTCCTGGTGCTATTTAGTTCTTTTGTGATTTCAGACACCAGCCACCTCCATCTAGCTAGCTAACCAGAGGAGCCTGTTGACATTTAAGTCTCTATTTTGAACGAAACTCATCTGTTCAATATAAAATCTTCCTTTTAATTCCTATCTTGTTCTTGTTTGCTAGCCTGGGTCCCTGAAAATTATCTGGGGAATTCCTATTGACAAAACTGTAAAGGAGCTGGCTTGAACAGTAATGAGGAATTCACTTTCAAACATTATGTTGTCTGGTCAATGAAATTACCTCAGGAGCAAGACTAGAAAGGAGCTGGATGGAACTAGGGAAACTGGGTGGTCTTTGTTCTACTTTGTCCTACTTCCTTCAGCAACCCAAACCCCACTGCTCTCTCTGCATAACAGATATTCATTAAGCATCTACTATATACAGAGAGACACTGGGGGAGAAACACATTTTAGATAAGACAGGCACATACTCCCAAAGTTTATAATCCATTGGAGTTTAGGACACAAGTACATTTAGCTATAATATACAACCCTGCCTGAAAAGTGTGGGTATAAACCAAAATGTTGTGTAAAGGTCAAGGGGCACAATCGTTACTGACTGTGGAGGAGGGAGGAATCAGGAAAGGTTTCACAGAGGATGTGACGTTTGAGTTAGACTTCAAAGATTGAGTAGAAATCCAAAAGGCAAAAGGGTGAACTGAGGACATTACAGGAAACAGAGTGACCAGAAGCACAGAGGTGGGAAAATACAAGGCAAGTTTAAAAGAGAAAGAATAGTTCCATTTAGTTGGAACATGTGAATGGGAGAAATACTGAAAAAGGTGGATGAGACTAGATTGTGGAAAGGCTTGACTCAATCAGCAAGCATTTATTAAGCACCTAATGTATGCCAAGGACTTTGCTAGACACTGGGGCTACAGATAAAAAGAATGAAACAATCTTTATTGGCAAGGAGTGTTTATTCTAATGGGGAGGCAACAGATGCATATATTAATATATACATCATAAATATAAAGTGAACAAATAGGAATATATGCAATGAATGTCAAAAAGGGAATTTTTAGTAGAAAAATGACATGTTTAAGTAAGATTAAACTGGCAGTCATGTGAAGGATGGACTAGAAACAGAAAAGAGTAAGGATGGAGGAAATGTGTCAGGAGATTACTGGCATAGTTCAGGTGGCTGGTAATGAGAGTTTGTGCGAAGATGATGGCAGTAGGAATAGAAAGGAGCAAACTGATGTGAGAGACATTATGGCGAGAGAATTGACAGGGTAGAGTAACTGATGGGATATAAGAAGTGATGGATGGAGAAAGGAGAGTCAAAGATCACACCAGTGTTTGAAATATGGAAGATTGGGTAAATGTCAGGACGACTGGCAGAAATAGTGAAATCAGAAGGAAAAGGTTTAGGGGGAAAGATAATAAGCTCAGTTTGGGACATTGAGTTTTAAGTGCTGGTGGAACAGCCTAGTGGAGAAGTCATATAGGTACTCAAAGGTGCAGATTTGGAGCTCAGAAGAGGTAGAACTGCAAATAAAAGCTCAAGGAAACGGAACTGTTTGGTCTGGAGAAGAGGGTGGAAGGGGCAGTGGGGCACCATGGGAGCTGTCTTCAAGTATCTGAAGAGCCATCATGTGGGAGGAGGATTAGATTGATTCTATTTGTACAGACCTAGGAACAATGGGCATAAGTTAAAGAGAAGGTGCATTTGGTCTTGACATAAGGAAACACTCCTTAGTAATTAGAGCCCAGAGAGTGTGCTGTTTCAGAAGGAAGCAGGTTCTCCCTCACTGGACATCTCAAGCAGGTGCTAGAGAGTCGCTTGTGGAGAAGGGTCCTGTTAAGGTGCAGACTGACTAACACCATCTTAAGACTTACTTCCAGCTCTATAACATTTTTAAAAGTTAAATTGTATTTAATAGCTTTTGTTTTTATTTCGGCTGAAAATTCCAGTGTTTATTCCTCTCCCCTTATCACCTCAGTCATCCCTTAAAACAAATGAGGAAAAAAATAAAAGTTTAGCAAATCTAATACATCAAAAAGTTTGACATTATATAAATAACTCATACCCATAGTCCCCTACTTCTTCAAGGGGGGTGGGTAGGTACCCTCACATATCTCTTATCATAATTTCATAGCAATTGGTTTTTATTGTTTTATTTACTTGCTTGTAAATCATTGTGTACATTGTTTTCCTGGTTTTTTACTTTGCTTTTCATCAGTTAATATGTCTTCTCCTATTTCTCTAAATTCACCATATTCTTATCTTACTGTGTAACAATATTCCATTACATTCACATACAGGTGATTTAAACATTACCCAATGGATAAACATCTACTTTGTTTCCAGTTCTTTGCTATGAAAAAAGTGCTGCTATAAATAGTTTGGTGCATATGGGGACATTAAAAAGATAATTTTCTTCCTTGGGAGTACATACCGAGTGGCAGATCTCTGGGCAAAAGGGTGGATATGGACATTTTTGTTACTTTTAAAACCTATTTCCAAATTCTTTTTCCAGAATAGTTAAACTAGTTCACAGCTTCACCAACAATGCATCAGTGTGCCTGTCTTTCCACAACCCCTCCAACATTGACTATTCCCATCTTTTGTCATCTTTGCTAATTTTCTGGGTGTGAGGTAAAAGCTCCAAATTGTTGTTGCTATTGGTATTTCTCTTGTAATTAATATTAGAAACAATGTTTCATCTGGCTGCTGATAAGTTGCAGTTCTTTTGCTTGTTGTTTGTCCCTTTTTCTTTTTTTTTTTTTTAAAGCAATGGGGGTTAAGTAACTTGCTCAAGGTTACACGGACAGGTGTTTCTGGGTGGGTGCTAAGTGTATGAGCCCGGGATTCGATCTCCAGGTCTTCTCAACACTGGAGCCAGTGCTCTTACTCGCTGTGCTACTTGGCCACCCCTTGTTCCTTTTTCTTAGGGAAAGACTTCAGTCTTATATAAATTTATTAGTTGCTTATATATCTTGGACACTAGACCATTAGCAGAGATATTCAATACAATTTTCTCCAACTGACACATTTTTTTTCACATTCTTGTTTATTAATTTTGTTTGTGTTAAAGCTTGTCAATTTTATGTAACCAAAATTATCCTTTTTTATCTTTTGTTCTCTCTTCCATCTCTTGTTTGGTTAAGAAGTCACCCCCTAGGCATAACTGTGAAAGGTACCTGATTTGGTTCTTTTTTATTTTTTAATGGTGCAATCTTTAATACTCAGGTTATGTACCCATTTTAAGTTTATTGGATTCTAAAGTTTTGCTGTTGTTGAATAGTTTTCAATCATGTCTGACTTTTCATGACCCCATTTGGGGTTTTTTTTTGGCAAGAATATTGTAGTGGTTTGCCATTTCTTCCTCTAGATCATTTTACAGATGAGGAAACTGAGGCAAACAAGATTAATTGACTCACCCAGGGTCACATAGCTAGTAAGTGTCTGAGACTAAATTTGAACTCAGGTCTTCCTGACTTCAGGTCCTGTACTCTATCAATTGCACCATCTAACTGCTCAAAGTTTGTTTACAAAGGGCTTTTCTCGGGGCAGCCAGGTAGCACAGTGAGTAAGAGCACTGGCCCCAGAGTCCAGGGACCTGGGATCGAATCCAGGCTCAGACACTTAGCACCACACCCAGAAATAACTGGCCGTGTAACCTTGAGCAAGTTACTTAACTCCAATTGAAAAAAAAACCCAAAGTGTTTTTCTCACCTGCATTCTGGGAGGGAGGGCAGAAGAGAGTTTCCCTTTTTGCACCCCCAGAACCAAGCACAGGACACAAAGTAGGCACTTAATAAATGTATGTTAAATTCATCTATAAATACCCTTTTCCCCTCTTTGCAGAATTGGGACCATGGGTGTGGAGTGTTGCATTTACTGTCAGATATGACTGATGGTTTGACTGAATTATCTTTTCTTTTAAAAATACTTGTTTTAAGGGATGGTTCACTCTCTAAGAGAGGAAGGATATATTTGGACATGAAGGCTACGTAAAAGTGACATTTAAAAAAATCAATTCAGCTGCAAGTATTATTATCCACATTTTATAAATGTGGAAACAGGCTCAACACAGCTAAAGTCAAAGAGCTAGTGAATGTTGAGGTCAGGCCCCCGATCCAGTTTCAGTGTCCTTTCTATGTGTCCACTATTCCCTCACCAGCTTCAGCGTCGCCAATACTTCTACCCCCATCTTCATCCCTATGATCCCTTTCTCTGTCTCCATCACTCTCAGCACCTCCCCCCATCACTCTTCTCAGTGTTGACATCAACAAAACTACTACTCTGGCCACAGTCACTGGTCCCTTTACTATTGTTAATATTGAAGAGAATCTTCCCGTGCTTTTCATTGAAGCTGGTGTTGTGTAAGGCATTGTACAAAGAGAATTGTATGGCTTTATTCCCCATCCTTGGGGAAATCCTCACAGTCTGAAATAGACGCACTTAAGATGACAGGATTTGGGACCTGGAAGGGATTTTGGAGGTCAACTAGTCTCAATCCCTCATTTTACAGATATGGAAACTGAGACTGAAGCAGATTAAGTGATTCGCCTAAGGTTTTTATAAGCATCAAGGATCGCATATCTAGAACTATTAAGGGACACTTAGAGGTCATAATCCAACCTCCTCTCTTGGCAGAAAAAGAAACTGGGGATAGGGGCGGCTAGGTGGCACAGCGAGTAGAGCGCAGGCCCTGGAGTCAGGAGGACCTGAGTTCAGATCTGGCCTCAGACAATTAACACACACACAAACAAAAACCTAGCCATGTGACCTTGGGCAAGTTACTTATTAACCCCAATTGCCCTCCAAAAAGTAAAAAACAAAAAAATGAAAAAAAAAGAAAAGAAACTGAGATAGAGACTTCCTCAAGGTCACAATGACAGCTAGTCAGAGGAAGCATGCAATCCTGATAGTTGTATACAGGAGAAACAGATGGTTGAATTAAAAGATTATGCCCAGACACAAATTGACCTAAGAAATCTCTACTATGTGCAAGTCAGGAGTGAGAAAGAAAATAAGAAGTTGTGGGAGGATGGTGTCCAGGAAGAATGGGGTGGAGGGGAGGCTAGGTGATGCAGTGAATATGGCACTGGCCCTGGAGTCAGGAGGACCTGAGTTCAATCCAGCCTCAATTAACACAAAAACCAGTTGTGTGACCTTGGGCAAGTCACTTAACCCCAACTGCCCTCCAAAAAGCGAAGAAGAAGAAGAAGAAGAAGAAGAAGAAGAAGAAGAAGAAGAAGA
>NW_027185798.1:7150689-7171524 GCF_028583685.1 Petaurus breviceps papuanus | reverse complement strand
AGAAGAAGAAGAAGAAGAAGAAGAAGAAGAAGAAGAAGAAGAAGAAGGTGAAGGTGAAGGTGGAGGTGGAGGCAAACCATAAATCAATTCACTGTCCTCTGATCAGTCTGGGAAGGCTTCCTGTAGTAGCAGGTAGGATTTTTAGGAGCTATTCAAACCATCACAAAATCGATTTCTTGGGCTGCAGGAATGAAATAAGATGGGAGTTTCTGGACTAGAAGCTATTGAGGGGTAGGAATGGGATGAAAGGACCAATGGGCAGAGCAGCTGTGTTTGTGTTACAGGGGGTGATGGAAAGACCTCAGCTCAGCCCTGGCCTTTAGAATCCCAGAGCCTCTGAGCCAGCCTTTAAGCCCAAGACCTTAGCCCTCTGTTTTTCCTCTGAGCTGTTACAAGCTCCAAGGAAATCCCAGGCTCACATTTTTAGGGTTCAGAAGCCAGGACCCCACCTGATCCTTCACAGTCTCTTTCAAAGAAGAGACAGGCAGAAACCTTTCAAACCTCCCTGCAACACACTGCAAGCTTCCCCACTCACATCTCTCTTCTCTCCTTTGTTGTCCCCCAACCCCAGGGGAGGGCATCAGATCTGAGAGCCTAGTGCTTCCCCGAGGATGAAATATTCATGTCGCCAGCCGGCAGCAGCCAGCATGCCCGTCCTTTGGCTCACTCACTCGCCCGATCCTGGTGGGCCTGGCAGCTGCAGCCCAAGCAGCCCTTCCCCCGCTACCCTTTTGTTCTCTTAGCCTGCCCGGGCCAGCAAGGGGGAAGGGGCCGGGAGTCCAGGTGAGGGGTGGGGCCGGTAGGGCCAAGCAGAGTGGGGGTGGAGGTGGGGACGGGGAAGACGGCCAGACGAGGAGGTTAGTTCCCCCCTACTCCCTCCCATTCCCAGAAAAGAGAAGAGGAAAGCTGACAAAGCTGCAACCCTTCATTCAGCCTCCCCCAGGCTCTGAGAGTATCAGCTTAGATCTTTGGTGGGCTGGAGACGAGCCTGAAAGAGAAGGAAAAGCACTGAGTCTTGGTGGAGTGGTTCACCCTGGCAGTGGGGATTGCTAGGGCAGAGTGGGCAGAGAGACTTCTGAACCAGGGGGAGCATCTGATTTCTTACCTCCCCTCACACACAGGCCTGGGACTTGGTGTTTATCCTGAACCCCTAGCCTCAGTATGGAGCCCCCACAGCCCACGTTAAGCCCTGGTCCTTGGCAGCCCTAAAATGCAGTTCTGACCCTGTCATTCCCAGGCCAGTAAACCCCAGTGGCTTCCTATTAGCTCGAGAATCACTTATAAACTTCTCTGTATGTATCTTGTATGTACAGTTATTTGTATGCATGTTGTCTTCTCCCTTCCCCATTAGAACATGAGTTCTTTAAGGGCAGGGCCTGTTTTTGCCTTTCTTTGATTCCCCAGTACTTAGCCCTGTACCAATTTCTTGTATCTGATTGTTAATTAAAGCTTTTTGCAACCTGGTCCTTTCTTATTTTTCCAGCCACTCATTCCAAGGTGCAGTCATGTTGACCTGCCTGTTTTTCCTCACATATAATACTTCATTTCCCTTCCTCAGGTCTTTGCACTGGCTGTTCCTCATGTTGGGAGGGCACTCCCTCCTCACCTCTGCCTCTCCAAATTCAAAGTCTGATTCCTTCTACTTTCTCATGCCTGCCCTCAGATGTTACTTTGTTTTATATTTGCCTCGCACTGTATTATCTCCTGAAGTTGTGTCCTTCTTCCCTAAAGTACTTGTGATCGATTTTGTGTTTCTTCTGTTTCTTCATAGAAAACAAAGTTTTGAGGGACAGGGAGAAGAACACAGAGACTTTGGAGTCTAGGGACGTGGATTCCAATTTTGCTGCTGGTGTTCACCTGGGTGGTATAAGCCTTTAACCTCTCTGGCCCTCAGTTCTTCATCTGTAAAACATCCTCTAAGGCCCCTTGCAGATCTACACCTAAGGTCCCACAGCATTAGTACATGCTGCTTTCTTTGGCTGAATGTCAGCTTCTCGAGGGGAGGAACTGTTTTGATTTTGTCTTTGTACCCTCAGCACTTGGCACAGTGCTTGGCTCTTTGTAGGTATTAGAAAATGCCCAGAGGTTCATTGATGGCCCATCTGAGCCCCAACATTGACACCCTCTGTGCTTGACTGAGCCATCATCAACATTAAGTTCCCCTCCTTAGAACTCAGGACCCACTCCCACCCCCCAATGTGGAAGACTTCAGAAGCTTTGCAATTGCTTTCCATTCTGACCCTGAGGGCTCTGCTGAAAGCTCACATTTCAGAGATCTCAGTTAGATCCCTGCAGTATCCTTGGTCCTGACCACAACAACAGTAGCCAAAGCCTGCACAGAGCTCTGCTCCACTGTGCCTGGTTCCTTGCTTTGGGGAGGTTTGCTTCATATCTGAGGTTCCTAGGACCATAAAACTTTTGATTTAGAGCTGGAAAGAGCTTTGGTGGTCATACAGTCTAACCCTGTCTCATTTTACAAATGGGGAAACTGAGGTCAACACAGGTGACTTGTCTTAAGCATCAGCAATAGGATTTGAACTCAGCTTCTCTGATTCTGGAATTAGTTTTCACCATAACTCCCTCACTTAGCCTCTCTGGGTCTGTTTCCTCCTCAGTAAAAAGAGAGCTTTGGGGTTATATGGACCAAGATTTATTCTACTGGAACAAGGAAAATGTCACAGAAAGTCTTTTTCTATCCCGAAGAGACTTAGGCACCGAAGAGGCAGGTCAGAGCAGTGATGCTAGGAGAAGCAGACCTTTATTACTAGCACTTTGTGAAAGAAAGCTCTTTACTTGTCACTGGCAGTGGAAAGGAGGTGGCTAGAGATGGGAAGGGGGGACTGATACATCAGTATCACCACTGCTTGAGAGGCAAGGATCCAACTGTATTTCTGCAGGAATCAGAAACATCCTTGATTTAGCCAGTGGGGGAGTCCTGGCCTTGAACCAGATGATCTCAAGGCCGCCAGAGAAGGAGAAAGGGAAATTATGATTTTGGAAGGAGCTCTCTCTGGACCCCTGACTCAGTTTATACCAACTCTCACCTCTCCCCCACTTTGGTGCTGGGATACCAGGGCTGTCCAAACTTAACAGGAGAACTCAGATTCCGAAGAGGGGCAAGTGTTCTACAGGGAGGGGTGGAGTCCTGTTGAAGTGGGCTGTTTGCCTTCTGTCCTCTGATATCATGGGGAAGAGGCACCAATCATTGAGTTGTAAGGATGAAAATTCACTCTGTATGTGTGTGTGTGTGTGTGTGTGTGTGTGTGTGTGTGTGTGTGTAAGGAGAATATCCAGAGAGGAGACAGGGCTTGGGAGTATCAATCAGGAGAAGAGAGATGGTCTGGAATTGTGGTGTCCACAGAAGGAAGAGGTCAGAGGCAGTGAGGCGCTGCTGGTGGGTAGTCATAAGACATGGTTTTGAACCTAACTCTGTTGTTGATTATGTGACTTGTTTTAAAAAAGGAGGGCAAGGAAAGGCTGATATTTAATTCATTAAAATAAACCAAATAGTTACTAAACAAATTTGGATGATTGTATTGATATTGAAGATTTAGTTTTCAATAAAACATTTTATTTTTTTAAAATGGAATATTGATTGAAGTGTGACAATAATTTTAATTAAGGATTTTTATTGACAGAAAGAGAGCCAGAGTCAGATAGAGAGAGAGGCAGAGAATAAAGGCTGGACTGCCAAACAAATGTTTTTTCAGACTACCACATTCTGACAAAGCATCATGGAAAGGCTTCAAGCATCACTCCAGTGATAAATTGTGTGTCTATCAGCCCAAGGGCCAACCTGGCCAAGTCTAGGGAGATTTGTGACCATGTTGGCTGCAGGCTGAAGTTCCCATCCATAGCAATACTGAGGCACAGAGGAGTGAGATGTATGTTGCTGGAGGATCTAGCCATGCTGAGGACACTACAGATCCTTGAAGTCTTGAAATGACAGCCAAAGAAAAACACCAAAAATAGCTATTTAATAAAGTTTATTCAGTAAATTCCAGGGACTCCCTATTACCTCAAGGATAAAATATAAACTTCTTCGGCATCCAAATGCAAGCTGGCCAACTTCTTATCTTTCCGGTCTTTTTACAAATTACTCCCTTCAATGACTGAACAAATTGTGGTGTGTGATTATGATGGCATACTATTGTGCTATAAGAAATGGTGAGCAGGATGCTCTCAGAGAAACCTGGAAAGGCTTGCATGAGCTGATGCAAAGTGAAATGTACTATGTACAAAGTAACAGCAATATTGTGAGATGATCAGCTGTGAATGACTTAGCCATTCTCAGCAATATAATGATCAAGGCAACTGAAGGATGATTTATGGCGAAAAATGCCATCCATCCCCAGAGAAAGAACTGATGGTGTCTGAATAGGGACTGAAACATGCCTTTTTAAAATTTTCTTTATTTTTCTTGGGGTTTATTTATTTTTTTTGGTCTCTGTTTTCTTTCACAACATGACTATTATGGAAATGTTTTGCATAACTACACATGTATAACCTATATTGAAGTGCTTGCCTTCTCAATGAGGCGGGTTGGGGAGGGAAGAAGGGAGAGAACTGGGAACTCAAAATTTTAAAAATGAATGTTAAAAATGGTTTTTACATGTAACTGGGGAAAATAAAATATTAAGTAAAAAAGGATAAGGAAAAAAACACCAATTCCTCCCCTCCACTGACTCTGGCTTCCTTAGGCATCACATCTTCCATTTCCAAGCTTGGCACTGGTCATTCCCCATACCTGGAGTACTTTCCCTTCTCACCACTCCTCTAAGAATTCCTGTTTTCCTTGAAGAATCACTTTAAGTGGTACCTCCTGGAGGAGGCCTCTTCTGGTCTCAAAGCTGCTAGGACCTTCTTCTCTTAAGCCACTGGTCACCTATTCAGTATGTGTCTGGTAGGCATTGATTTATGTTTAAATTGTTTCTCCCATTAGAATGTAAGCTACTTGAGGGTAGAGGCTTTTTGCTTTTTTACAGGGAATAGAGCACTGAGCCTGGAGTCAGGAAGACCTGAGTTCATATTTAGTCTCAGATACTTACTAGCTAGCTGTGTGATCCTGGGCAAGTCACTTAACCTCTATCTGCTTCAGTTTCCTCAACTGTAAATTGGGATAATAATAGCACCTGCCTCTCAGAGTTAATGTAAGAATTAAATTAAATAATAATTGTAAAGTGCTTTGCACAGCACCTTGAAAATAGTGGGTGCTATTTATGTGCTGGCTGTTATTATTGCTTAGCAACAATGCCTGGCATATAGGAAGCACTTAATGCATGGTTTCTGATTGATTAATTCAGAGGTGGTTTGGCCATAGTGACTCACAGGAAGGCACACCTGGGTTCTAGTCCCTTCTCTGCCACATACTGTCTGTGTGGCCCCTGGAATGGCATTTGAGCATTTAATGTTTCCAGGAATATCTTTAAGACTATATGCTGCAGAACAGGATCTGGCATGCATTAGCAGAGTGAGATTCCTTCCTAGGAGTTCCCTAGATAGATGAAATCACAGAATCCATCCCTCTATCCAAAGTGTGTGTGTGTGTGAGTGTGTGCGCACGTGCATGTGTGTGTCTGTGTGTCTGTCACGCACACACGCGCACACACACACGCGTGCACACACACACGCATAGATGTATATCTCCTCCAGAAGGTCTTCGCTGCAATATATGAGGGAGGTCTTGGAACAGGATGTTGTTGCTTAGTCATTTCCGTCATGTCTTTCTCTCTGGGACCCCATTTGGGGTTTTCTTGGCAAAGATACTGGAGTGGTTGGCCATTTCTTTCTCCAGCTTATTTGACTGATGAAGAGACAGGGTTCAGTGACTTACCCAGGGAAACACAGTTAGTCTGAGACTGGATTTGAACTAAGGTTTTCCTGATTCTAGGGCCAGTGCTCTATTCCCTTCACCACCTAGCTGCATATATGTATACATACACATACACATGTATATGCACATATACACATTCAGGTTTATACACACACATATAGACATATGTGAGAGAATATCTGTGTGTTTATCTGCTAATTGTCACCTTGAAATTCAGGGGGACCTGGTTTAGAATGGGTCAGGCATGAGAAAAGAAGAGGAGGACCCAGGAGAAGGAGGGAAATAGCAGCATCAGGCTCCAGGGAGGGTGGGAAGTGTGAGAGAAGGAGAGGAAGCCCAACAGAGAACTCGGAGCTTTGACCTTGGGGCTGGTGGGAGAGAAGGAATAGGATCCTTCTCAGCCTGGACTCTCCTAGGCCAGTGATTCAGGTGAGAGAAGAGCTCAGGAGGAGACTCAATCCACAGGGACCAGCTCATCCCACTGTAATGCGCTGGCATCTTGCTGTTGAGAGGTGGCAATCCCATTGAATTTCTCTGGGCCTTAATCTATCAAATGGGGATACTAAGCCCTTCCCTGACTTCCTCAAAGAAGTTTTGAGGTTTATTTAAGATCGTTTTAATTTAATTAGTACATGGGATCAGGGGATCTGGATTTGAATTCCTGCTCTGACTCTTACTTGTGTGACCCTGGACTAGTCACTTCACTTGTCTAGGCCTCAGTTTCCTCCTTTGGTGACCTATGAAAGCTATATTAAGGTGCAGTGGGGAAGAATGTTGCCTCTGAAGTCCAAGGAGCTGAGTTCTAACCTTACCTCTGTCAGGAATGGCCCAGGTTACTTTAGGCAAATCATTTAACCTTTAGGGACCTTTCTCTTCTCGTCTGTCAAATGATTTCTTTGTGGAGGTGAGGGGCTCTGGATGTGAAACAATTCATTTACTGTAAGATGGTTGATGTGTTGATTAGTTTTCTGAACTGTTCTTTGTCCACTTTCTTTTTTATTCTTTGTTACAAGAGATGGCTCTTTGGACAAGAGAGAAATAGGAGAAAGGTTTGGAAAGGAAGGTAATACAAAAACATAAGCTCTCTCCTCTGTCTCTCTGTCTCTGTCTCTCTCTGTCTCTGTATACATATATTTTTTAAATGAGAAGGCTAGATCAGACTTGGAAGGCATTGCGGCATTGAGCACTGGACATGGAGTCTCGATGACCTGAGTTCAAATTTCATCTCAAAAGCTTATTAGCCATGGACAAGTTATTTAATATCCATTAGCTATGATGAACCCAGGTAAATTACTTAATCGCTTTGAGCCTCGGTTTCTTCATCTGCAAAATGGGGGATTGCACTGGAAGGCCTCTGAGGTTCCTGCCAGCTCCACATCTATGATCTGTGATCCTCTGAAGACTTCTTGACTGGGTAACTGTGGGCAAATCATCTCACATCTCTGGTCTTCATTGTCTTCATTTGTAAATGAGGGTGTTCGATTGGATGACTTTTAAAAATCATCTGTAGAATTATGATCCCAAGAAGAAGTATCATCCACATGAAAGGGATTGATTAAAATCACTTTAGTGAGAACTTCTCTAACATAGGACTCTCTCCTTCTCCCTTTCCTCCTCCTTAGCTTCCTTCTCTCCCTCCTTTTGCCCCCTCATCTTCCTCCTCCTTCTTCCCTCCCCTTCCTTTTCCTCTCCTGCCTCCTCTTTTCTCTCCTCCTCCCCCATCCCTCTTCCTTTTTCTCCCCTCCTCTCCTCCCTCTTCTCCTTATTCTTCCCTTCCTTCTCCTCTCCCTCCCCCTCCTCCTCCTTCTCCTTTTCTTTCTCTTCTTCTTCTCCCCTTCTCTCTTCTTTCTTCTCCTCTTCCTGTGGGGTCTGTATCCAGAGTTTTGCTGTGGGCTTCTCCCTAGGTCTGGGGAACGTGCTACTTGGCCATCGTTTGTTTTGGTGGAAAACTTCATTGTCTCCAGCTCTAATGAAGCAGGACGAGATCTGTGGCCAGCTGGCTGCTGGTTTTCTCTCCCCTGCCTGCTTTCCTGCTTTTTAGGTTATTTCTGTGTTTACTCCTGCCCCCAGTCCCAACCCCCTGAGTTCAGGGAGCTCCCAGCCAAAGAGCGGGATTGCAGCAGTGACTCAGATTACAAGACGTCTCTCTGACTCTTGGATCAGAAAGCTAATGCTGAGCCTGAGCTGCCTGGCCAGGAAATGTGGGCCAGGTAGAACCCTCTCTTTCTTTGTCATTAACCCTTTCAAAGTGAAGTCCTGGCTTGAGGAGGCCAGGCCCTACTCATTAATCAACATCATCCCCATAGCCAGCACTTCATATGTTAAGAGGCTCGTTTGAGCCTCTCAACACCCTCTGAAGTTGTTCATCCTTTGTTTCTCAGGAGGGCCAATGGCATCACAGGGTGATGTCTTGACTCCTTCTTGAATTGAAGTGAGGCCAAGGTGCAGAGTCACCAGCCTCACTCTCTTTCAGCATCACTGAAGTCCAGTGGTGAGACAAAAGTCAGGAGGACTGGCAATGGCCCGGGGTGCAGTGGATGCATCGCCTGTGTCTGCCCAAGCTCTCAGTGCTCCACAGTGCCCACTTCAGCCACCTTCGTGACCATTGGAACAAATTGTTCTCCTTCACCAGTTCCACCAGGAAAAGTCTTTACATATTTCGGGCAGACGTTCCCTTAATTCGCTGATGGGTTTGATGCCCATTGCTTGCCCTCAACCTGCTTTAGCCCATCTGCAGAAACAGTTTTCCTGAGTGTGGCCACTGCACATGCTACAGCTTCTTGAAGCCACAGGTGAGAATGAAAGGTGGCCACCAAAGGTGAATGAGCGGCCCTGAAGAGGGCTTGATTGCCCTCACACAGAGGTACTGGCCCTCCTTGGATACCCCATACACTCTGTGAAGCTTTCATTAGCACCCATTTTATAAAAGAGGAAACAGGCTCAGAAAGGTACAGTGAATTTCCCAGGGTCACACAGCTGATAAACATCTGAAGGAGGATTTGAATGCAGATCTTTCTTTTTTGAAATCCAAGACTAGCCACTAAACTACCTACCTGACTCCCAAACACCTTATATTTGATGTATTTAATAGATGCTTGCTATTGTGTTTCTTTGAATTTTTCATGAATAGTGTTCTGGGATTGTTAAGGAATCTGGGTTCAGATCTGACCTCTGATGCTTACTGTCTGTGTGGTCCTGGGCAAACAATTCTTTTCATGTATGATTTGACTGGATGGTTGCTGAAGTCTCTTCCAACCCTCAAGTTCTAGGATTCAGAAATTCTGTGATTTGCCTAGGGTCACACAGCCAGTAAGTGTATGAGGCAGGATTTGAACTCAGATCTCCCTGGCTCCAGGTCTGATGCTCTATCTGCTATAGCACCTAGCTTCATTAAGCAATAAATTCAGTCACCAAGCATATATTCAGAAGCTACCATGTGCTCAACACTGGGAATACAAAGAAGGCAGTGAAATAGCCCCTACCTGTCCTCAAGGAGCTTACATTCTATTGGAGTAGACAACACGCCCATTTTCCAGTATATTCAGAATAGATACCATATAAATGCAAGGTCATTTGGGGAGTGTGGATACTAGCAGCCGTGGGGATCCGCCAAGGCTTCATGTAGAAAGTAGCATTTGCACTTAGTTTGGAAGGAAACCAGGGACCTATAATGATAGCTAGGATTTATATAGGGCATTATGTGCAAAACACTATACAAATCTATCCCCCCAACTGTGATATAGGAACCATTATCATCCTATTTCAGAGATGAAGAAACTGAGACTGAGGGATGTTACACCAATTGCCCAGGGCCACACAACGAGGCTTGATTTGAACTCAGGTCTTCCTGACTCCAAGGTCAGTACTCTATCCTTTGGGTCACCTGATCCAGTTCTGGCCACAGAGTTGCCAGTGTCCTATGTAACATCCTCCTTAATTCCCCTGCAAAAGTACCCAGGGGCTGGCTGGGGTCCCATTATTCTTAAGCATATTTCCATTCAGGAAATCATAACAATTTCCATGCTCTGTGTTGATACAAGAATGCCAGAATTGCCTCTCCCCACTACCCAGATAATCTCTGCAGTTCTTGTAGCAAAAGATTCTTTCTAAAGGCTAGGAGATACAGTGTATAGGAGCAGTAGACATTCGTGTGACCTTGGGCAAGTTGCTTAAGGTACTTGGACCCTCAGTATCCTCATCTGTAAAATGGGGAGGGGGTATTGGACTAGATGGGCTCTGGGGTCTATTCTATATTGGGAAATCCATGATCCTTTTTGTCCTCATCCTCCTGGGTTAGACGTAACTCAAATAGATATGATTTCCTCTTAAGCTTCAAGTGATAATGTCATCCAGGAATTTCTCCAGATCTGCAGGATCCTTTTTTCAGCCTCTTGAGGGAATGAATTCCAGGAGTACACTCTCCACCACATAGAAGGAAGATGGCCTTTCTTTGTCCTAAAATAACCTCTTTCAAGCCTTGTGTAGGTCCCCCTAGTGTCCCTCTTTGGGACTGGAGGAACTAATTGTGACTGTAGAGTAGGAACCAGATAGTATCCTCTTCTTTAGACCTCTCTGGCACTGGTCCATAGTTTTTCATGTGGTTGACAATAAATGTTTGTTGAATGAATGAATGAATGAATGAGTGAGTGAGTGAATGAGTGGATATTTGCCCACTCATGGTTCATAGACATGTGCTCCCATATACCAATCCTTAACCTTGTATAGGACACTGACAGAAAGGAGGAAGAAAAAGACCTAGTCTTTTTCCTCAGGAACCCCTGGACTTATAAGGAAAATACAGTCCCTCTTCTCAGGGAGTCATGAATGTAGTGTGTGGGGAGAGGGAGGGAGGGCACACACAGTTCCTATCCTCAAGGAGCCCCTGGTGAGGGAAATGACCCCTGTCCTCTGAAGGCATTGGTTTGATGAGGGGGACAAGAATCTGAATTAGTCTAAAAATGGGAGAGTCAGGATATCCACACACATGAAATTGAAGAACACTTCTTCATTTTATATATAAGGAAACTGAGGCACAGAGAAGGGAAATTATATATTTAAGGTCACATAGGTAGATATTAGCGCTAAGATTCAAATTCGGATACTCTGACTGCATATTTGGTGATCTTACCCCGTAGAGCAACAAGTTCAAATGATTTGATTGCAACCCCCCAGTGCCTACTATCGGGTGATAATGAGATTGGTGAATAAAGAAATGCTCAGGGAGCATTGGAATTAATCAAGGTAGTCTTCCTGGAGGTGCTGCCTTTTGAGTTGGGACTGGGTTTGGAGAAAAAGAGTGGACAGGGCATTTCCAGCTTGCTCAGGTGAATTGCCCTGAAGACTAGGTCAGAAGCAAGTTCATATGTTCTAAGTTGGAAGGGACCTTATAGGCCATTTAGTTCAACCCTCTTGTATTACAAATGAGCAAACAAAGACCCAGGGAAACAAAATTATTTGCCCAGGACCACACAAATTGTAAGCATCAGAGGTCACATATGACTCCAGAACCAAAATTTTCCCCACTGTACCATGTTATGTGTGTATGTTTTGTTAGTGGTGATGGGGTAGGTGAGTGGATATTTCTCTACTAGAGCCAGGGCATATGAGGCCTGAAGACTCATTTGTGGGAAGAGGCCTTGCAGCCCAGACTGGGGAGTTTGAGAAATAGATGTTTATCTCATGGACAGTTTAGCTGAGTCTTAGAATCAATCAAGCAACTTTTTATTGACTACCTTTTCTGGTCCCTAGGCCTCTGCTCAGCTTTTCTATGTGGGTATGTGGGGTGGTGGCAGGGGTATACAATCCCAGCTTAACCAGGAGTTTATCACTTAGTTGTAGAGACCAGGGATCCACAAATAAAAAGATAATTAACGGTGGCACGCTGTCCAGGCTACATGTCTGTTCAGTAGAAACAAGTTCAACTCACTCCTGGCCTGGGGGAGGAGGCAGGATTTAAGTCTTTGGAGGAGAGAGAGACCTATGTGTGTAGGATTAGTCAGGAAAAATTTCCTGAAGGAGCTGGGCCTTAGAGTTAGCCTAAATCAGTCTCTAACAGTTATAAACCAAATGATTCTGTAACTCTGCATTTATTTTCTTCAAGGGAGGAAGGAAGAGAGAAAAGCAGGGAAGGAGTGAGGGAAAAATAAATGAAGGAAGGAAAAAGGGAGGAAGGGACAAAAAAGAAAAGGAAGAAGGAAGGAAGGAAGGAAGGAAGGGAGGGAGGAAGGAAGAAAGGAGGGAGGGAGGGAGGGAAAAATAAATGAAGGGAGGAAAAAGGGAGGAAAGGACAAAAAAGAAAAGGAAGAAGGAAGGAAAGGAAGGAAGGAAAGGAAGGAAGGAAAGAAGGAAGGGAGGGAGGAAGGAAGGAAGAGAGGGAGGGAGGCTGGGACAGAAGGAAGGAAGGGATGGAGGGAAAGAACTCCACCATATCTTGGGACATCAACATCTAACCAGTCTTTCACCATCCCTAAACTGATGTTCGGGATGGCATTTCCCAGCTCATCTTAGCCTTTCCTCGAGCAGACACAAGGCAGGAAGCCTGGAGTAGTTGTTCCTCCCAGCCTGGAGGTGGCAACAGAGAGTTCTTTAAGTCACTGGAACCTGGGCCTCTCTGGCAACCTCTGACGGGAGGGGGAGGAAAGAGGAGGCTGAGCTCCATGGTGATGAGCTGTCCAGCATTTCAGCAACCAGAGCCTCATAGAGAGCTGGAGGAGGAGGAGAAGGAGGGCACAGAGCTGGGCGGGGGAGAAGAGGCAGGGAAAAGGGGGACAAGGCACTGGGCGGGGAGGCAGGTCTGGAGGGCTGAGGGAGGCAGGTGAAGAAGAGGATAAAGCGAGGAGGAAGATCCAAGCATCAACCCCTCAAGCCCTGGAGAGAGGGTGGGGAAGCCCGCAGGAAGGTAAGGAGCCAAGGGCTGGGGAGGGCCAGAGGGGAGTGGGGGACGTCGGGAAACATCCCCTAGTAGCCCCGGAAAGAAGGAAGACTGGTTCATGTCTGGGGCTGGCCTGGACTGGGGCTAGAGAATAGTGTTTCTTTCTTGCTGAGCATCTTTCGTCTCCTTCTGCAGGGCAGGGTATTTACTCTGGAGCTAGAGGAGGAGGAGAAGGAAGAGGAGGAGGTAGTGGTGGTAGAAGAGGAAGGGGGAAGGATTATTGGTCTGGGCAGTGTTGTGAGTATGTCTGTGTGTTTCTGTAGGACGGGGTGGGGGGGTGGTGAAGAGAGTCTCTCCCCATGGACAACAGGCAGCTGGGGTTTGTGTGCTCTGAAGCCAGTGTGGGCTAAAAAATTTCCAGTGTGTATGTTTGTTTAGTGAAGAAGTGAGTGAGTGTGTATTTATCAATCTCCAAGACCCTGACTAAGGACATAGGTGAATCTCTTGTGGCTTAATTCAGTTGGGGGAGAGGTATAGATGGGGCAGCAGGAATGAGGACACTTGAAAAGTTCCCTGGGTAACCCCCACACTGCCCACCAGCAGTACCCCCCAAGACTCTTCCTTCCTCCCCCCACCTCTCTCTCTCTCTCACACACACCACAAACATAAATAAGAGGGCATTCAGCCCTTCTTCCTTCAAAACAAGCAAAAAAACTTACCAGGAGGTGGTGAGTTTGAATGAGGGATCATTTAGTGGATCCGTATACCTCTGGAGGATTCAGGAGGACACTGAGGGCTCCTGCCACACATGGTTGGGCCAATGCATCTGGATGACCATGGTAGCTGACTGGAGAGTCATAGAGTGCAGGGGATGCTGAGTGGGCAGTCTGGGGGACAGACAAAAGCTGCTTCCTTGCTAGCTTTAGTAATGTTCCCATCCCCAAGTAAAAGCAAGAAGGAAGAGGCTTTGGTACAGCAGCTCCTCTTCTAAGGTCTCTTCACTCCCCTTCTTAACAGATAGGAGCTGGGATTGGAAGGACTGCATCACATACCATCCCATATATCATCCCCAGGCAGAGGAAATGGGGGGTTTGGAAGGGATGGATATGTTTCATGCACCCTTTAAAAGAGGGGAGGTAGGACTACCAAGAACGCAAGGGTTCTTATTCTCTCTGGGATCCTGCTGCCAAGGGGATGGGGCTACATATGGATCCAGCATCTGGAACTCAGGCATAAGAGAAATGTGCTGCTAATAGAGGGTGGGGATGAGAAGAAAGGCAGCAGCTCCAACCAAGGACTCCATAGTTCTCTCTGGACTTCTTTCTGGATGACTTTATATTCCCTCATCTCTTTCTGTCATTGCTGGTATAGTTTCCTGGTGGACCCAAGAATGAGAAATAGAGGCCCCTAGGGGTGTGAAGCACTGTCCAGATGCCCCCCAGGCTATAGAGACCACCACTCATCAACAACTTTGCACTGTCCCTCAAATAATTCTTTCTCACCCAGGTGATCATTCTCTCCTCAAACCCCATCCTCTGCTCTCTCCTTCACCCCTTTGATCTCTCACACCCACCATCTCAGCTCCCTGTGAATCTTTGAGTGTCTCAGGGAAAGAGGGAGGGGATGGGAGTAAAGGAGCTCCTCTCCCAGAGGCATCTTGAGGTCAAAGACCTAGAAGAGTTCCAAACTGCCTCCCCACCAGAAACTGGAGCCAGGCAGACTGGCAAATAAGACTTAAGCAAGCTTGCATTTTAAAATTTTCTTAACCTTGTTTTTTGTTCAGGGTCCTATTAATGGGTGAGGCATGTGGTGGAGACAAGGAGAAGAGGGTGTTTTTCTTGAAGAGCCACTGCATGGGGTGGGGTTGGATTTTAATTTTTTAAAAAGTGTTGAACAAGAGGTTGACTTTGGCAGAATGAGCTTAAAAGAGAATTTGAGGTTGCTCCTCCTTTCCCCAGAGTAGATAAATACTAGCCTATCTCAGATGGTTTAGATATCTTCCCCTGGGAGCAGAAAGAATGAGCTCAATAATTTCTGAAGGTCCCTTCTGTCCCTGAAACTCAATGGTGCCCATTTTACAGATGAGGACTGTTAGGTATATTGATGGATGATTAGAGAGTGGGAAGACAGGGGAAATATATATTTTCCAAGGTCATTGGAAGTATTGGGGGAGGAGGAAGAGAAACTGAAAATTGAGCCAGGTTAAAACACCTTCCTGAGAGCCAGCTGGACATAGATCTAGGATTCCCCATCACACACACACACACACACACACACACAACTCAAATTTCAGATATGGGATTCTAGGTTTAGAGAACTGTGTGCCCCCTGCCTTGTCTTTTCTTTCTCTTGCCTCCCCCATCTGTCAGCCTCTCAACACCCAGCTGACCTCAGCAAGGGAAATACTGCTATTCCCTCCTGAGGAGAGGGAATTGGCTCATTCCCTGAGATCAGGACAGTGTTAAAAATAGCTGCCAGTATGGCTGTATCTGAATCCTCTCACTTGTTCCTCTCTACCTCCTTCCTCCTTTGTTGATTTCCCAGGCCCCCAGTGAGCATCAACAATGTCAGAGTGCTGTACTTCTTCTCCCCACTCCATCACAAAGATTGAACTCCAGGGGCAGCATGTTGGAATGGTAAAGAGTTTGCCTCTGCTGCTACTTGTATGACCTTGGACAAGTAATTTCCCTTTTTCTGATCTTCAGTTTCCTCCCATTTAAAGCACCTTTATACCTTGAAAAATTCCTGATTTCACAGGGCTGGGTAGTCCTTTCATCAACCTCCTCCTAAATTCTTGTTTAGGGTTGCAATAGCCAAGATATTTCTCCCCTGGTGGTCAGTCATGTGATCATGAGCTTCATGTTTAGCTAGGGGGGCACTCAGATGACAGACACACTCTCTCACTGGGCTTGACTTGAAACTTTCTCAGTATAGCAGGACCTGCTAGAGATTGTACCCTGCAAGTACTGGCTTCAAGAACCCAGGGTCACCTCTGTCCATAATGAGATATCACAGGAAGACTTTAGTGGAAGAACCAGAAAATGGACATAAATAATACCCACCCTGCTTACTTCTCCCAGATATTGTAGGATCATAAAATGTCAGAGCTGAAAAGGACCTTGGAGACCATTAAATATGACCCTTTCATTTTTATAATGAAGAAAACTGTGACCCAGTGACTTGCCCAGATCAGATGAGAGAATGGATAGAAAAGCGTGTTGAAAAGTTGAGTTGCTATGCACTTTTCTGACTCTGCCCCCTTGGTCTTTTACAGCCAGCAGCCAGAGTCTTTTCTATCCAGTCTCTGAGAGGAAAACATTTCTAATTCGATAAGCCCAGTGGAGAGCGAGGGTGCGTGTTGTTAACTGTTATTGATGGGGAAAACTGAGGTTCCAAGTGGAGTGGAGTTATTGGGGATGAGAACCTCCCCCTAGCCAGTGGAGTAAGGACCATGACTGGCTTCTCCTGAGCCTAGGATCCTGCCCTGTGCCATTCAGCTTTGATTACAGCCTCTCCCAGTCCTTTGGAGAATAAGACAATTGACATTTTTTTCCAACTCAGCATCAAGCAGTTGTGAGTGTCTTAGCGCACCCATTTTGGACTCCCATTTTAGGGCCATGCCATTCCAGCCACACCCTCAACATGGCCTGGATTTGTAGTCTCTTCTCCATGCCCGCTACTCCTTCCTCTTCTGTTTTCTCTTTCCCAGGATACTAGCTGATGATATGGCCACCCTTTCCCATTCAGTCACTCATCGAGTTAAACTCACCTTTTTACCATATTGACCAATTTTCTGGTAATGAATCCTAATGCAATAGGTGAGAAATGGCACATTAGGTCCTGTGCTGAAAGTGGAAGGGCAGGGTGTGTGTTCCACAAGAGAAACTAAATAGATGTTTCCTCAATGGAGCAAGGGTCATAAGGAGAGGCAGTCTCCATAACCAGGCCACTTGCCTCTCTGACCTGAAGAATCACTTCCCAGGAAGACCTTGGGATTCCTAAGGTCCAACATGAGGGACGATATCAGTACTCCCAGGCACCAATGACTATTGGGTCCAATGAATATGAGCTCTTCTGTGGACATCTTGTCCAGCCCCCTGCCTCAGGCCACATCTATGCACAAAGCAGGAGATTCCAACCTTGAGTTCAAATAACTTAGAGCCCTCTGAGATTTCTTACTTCCTTCCCTCTAAGGAGGATTTTCAAAACCACACAGAAGGGAGAAAGGGGTCCTGATGGTGGCAAGACTTGAGGAAGCCAGGCTGGCTTCCTGTGGGGGGAGGGGAGACAGTGTTTCATACAAACTAAACTGAAAACTCTGGGCCACATTTCTAGCTGCTGACACCTCACTGCCCACGAGCACCTCCGATTCAAAGAGGAGACAGCGTGATAGAGTGTTAGATCATAAGTGATGATCTCAGTTCCAATCCTGGTTCTGCTCCCTTTACTACTTGGGTGAACTTAAGCATTGCCTCATCACTCTGGGCCTTAGTCATCTGTAAAATGATTGGGTTGGACTTTGTTGTTATTCAGATGTGCCTGACTCTTCTGGACCCCTTTTTAGTATTTTTTTGGCAAAGATCCTGGAGTGTTTTGCCATTTCCTTCTCCAGCTCATTTGACAGATGAAGAAAATGAAGCAAACAGGGTTAAGTAGTTTGCTCAGGATCACACAGGTAGTAAGTGTCCAATGCTGGATTTGAACTCAGGTCTTCCTGACTCTGGGTCTGGCACTCTATCTACTACACCCCTTTGCTGCCCATGAGTGAAACTAGATCTCAAAAGGACCCTTCCAACTCTAACTCTTATGATTCTATAATCACAACATGTCTCAAATTGAACTCTACCATCTCTCCCCATGCCTGACCCTCCTCTCAGCCTCCCTGTATCTGTTGAGGTTCCTCCCAGTAACCCAGGCTTGGAAAACAGAACCATCTCTCTCTCTTCCCTCTCACATGCAATCAGATGCCAAATCATCCTACTGTTTCTATCTCTGCAACACCTCTTTCATCCATCCCCTCCTTTCCATTTACCTAGTCACCATATTAGCTCAGATTGTTCTTTTAGCTGGTCTCCATGTTTCCAGTTTTTTCTCTCTCCACCCCATCCTTCACCCAATTGCCAAGATATAAGATCTGACCATGTCACTCCCCTCTTTGGTGGCTCCCCATTGCCACAGGATGAAAGAGAAATCATCTTAGATACTTTATGGATATTTTGTTTTTTCTCATCATCTTCATTTCTGAATATTTTATGGATATCTTTTATTTTTATCATCTTTGTTTCTAATAAGTCATCAATTATATCAAAAGAAAGACAGATATTTTGTAAAAACCAAGAACTTATCAACCTGATAATATATATATTTTTTGTTTTGCACTCTTAGTTACCTACCTCTGTGAATATTTGGGTGGCGGTGTTGAAATTATCACATAAAATATCACATTCTTCTTTGAGGCTAAGGTTGGTTATTATAATTACATAGTTTTTAGTTTTTGTTATATTCTTGTAGTCACTGGGCATATTGTTTCTCTGGTTGTGCTTTTTCTGTGCATCTGTTCAATTAAATCTTCCCTTGATTCTTTGAAGTCTTCACATTCATTGAGCAAAGCACAAATTCTTTGCTCCTGGATCCTAAAATGTTCCACAGCCTGACTCCCACCTATTTTTCCAGGCTTATTCCACAGTACTTACTTCCTTTCCAATACTCCAGCCACAGTGAGTTCAATTTCATCTGGGACTCTCCTGCCTCTGGTGTTTTCTCAGACCAGCCAGGGTGCCTGAAATGGATGTTCTTTAAAGTTCCCATCTTGTAATGCCTAATCTCCTTCAAGGTTTAACTCAAGTGATATGTCCTTCATAAAGGACATATGGTCCTTCATGGACCCTGCTCCAGCCACCTAGAAGTGATCCACCATTCCTTCCTGGGATCTCTTGAGATACTCTGAGAGTCTCTGATAAAGGTTTCATCATTTTCCAATTTGCATCATAGATATATCTAGGTACCTATTTTATCTCTGTACTAGTTTATAAACTCTCTGAAGTCAAGACCTATGTTCTTTCTTTTTTATTTTTATATATCCCAGGGCCAAGTCCAGGGCTTTGCATGAAGTAAGCACTGAATAAATATATTTTGGATGAACAAAGGAAAGCAGGATCCTCTTGAGGGAGTGGCTGGTGTGGCTCTGACTAGAAGCTAAGTATAACTGGACTGCCCTAGAGCCTAGAGGCTTTGAAAATTCATGTACGGATTTCTTTTGAGTCCTCCATTATTCAATGAAAAGCAATGTTAAATTCTCCCATTCCTGAAGTAGGGGAATCCATACCAGGGGTGAAGGTTCAGTGATGAGGATGGGGGCTGAGTGTCTGGAATGAAGAAGAAAGATAGGGGGATGGGAGTTTCAGTGCTCAGTACCAGCAATGGAAACTGTTCTAGGGAGGAGAGTTTAGTTCTGGGGAGTGGAGCTCATTGAAAGAGGTGGGAGTTCAGTCCTGAAGGTGGGGTCTTGCTGACAGCAATGAAGGTTCAGTACTGGGGATGGGGACAAGGCTGGAGGCTCAGGGTCAGGGTTGTGGATTCACTTCTAAGGATGAAGGCTCAGCATCAGGCATAAAGATTCATCATAGGAATGGGTGGCTTAATGTCAGAAATATGGACTCCCTTCTAAGAGCAGGGAAGTCCTAGTATCTCTGGTTCTCATCTGTTTGGCAAAAGGAGAGGAAAAAGACAGCAGGAGGGCTTTCTCTGAAATCGTCAGTGCCTGATCCTTCATTCCTGTAATGAGGGATCCAAGAGCTCAGTGCTGGAAATGAGGCATCAATGCTATGAGGAGAATTTAGAGTCTAAAGAGCTAGGTCTGAATCGTAGATCTGCCATGTTCTATCTGTATGACCTTGGGCAAGTCACTTAACTTCTCCAGATCCCCAGCTTCTTTATCTGTAAAATTAGGAAGATGGACTTTCAAGGTGGGTTTTCAAGTTCTCTTCCAGCTGCACGATAATAGAGGTGCAGTACTAGAGACAAGGCTGAGTGTTGGGGATTGAGGCAGCACTGGAAAGTCCATATCAAGGACATGGCTCTAGTCATGGGGATGGGGGCTCAACAGCAGGAACAAGGGCTCAGTTCAGTGATGAGAGAGAGGCTCAGTGACAAGAATGATTCTGGGTGGGTAATGGAAGCTTGGTGATACAGATGAGAGCTCAGTGCTAGAAATTTGGGACTCAGTGACACAAATGAGGTCTAAGTGCTGGGAATGGGGGCTCAGTGATAGAAACGAGGACAAAATTCTAAGAATGGGAGGGGAGTCAGTGAGAGATGAGAATTCGGGGCTGAAGCTATCTGCAGACAGAGAGGGCTCAGTACCATGGAGAGCTCAGGAACAAACTGAAACCCCTCAAATGAGTTTTTCCTAGCTGACAGTAGGATTCCCAATTGGAAAAAAAATGCAATATAGTAGAGAGGACACCAAATTTGGGGTCAAAATACCCGGATTCAAATCCTGACTTTAACACTGACTCACCATGTGCCTTTGGGCAAATCTTTTCATAATTGTTTTTTTTTTTTTTTGTAAAATGAGAGAAGTGACTTGCCTAGGTGATCTCTAGAGGTCTTTCCAATATTAAATACTTTCTGGTATTTAGAGATTAACTCCTGGC
Source organism: Petaurus breviceps papuanus (assembly GCF_028583685.1). Lineage (NCBI taxonomy): Eukaryota > Metazoa > Chordata > Mammalia > Diprotodontia > Petauridae > Petaurus > Petaurus breviceps. The sequence continues at coordinate 7,151,165 of NW_027185798.1, read as the reverse complement.
CTCAACCAGCTGTCTTGAAAAATATCGTTCCTTTGCTTACAAAAGGGACCAAGTAAGAGGGTATAGATGGTTCAGTGTACCCAATCCCCACCACTGGGCTCACAGTTCAGAGTCATTCTACTAACCAGAGAACCATCTTTATACCTGAAAGGGGAGGAATAAGTCTTACTATTTTTCCACATAACGGAGTCAACTCTCAATTATCTATAACAAGAGATAAGGCAGAAGAAGTAATAAAGCCAAAATAATCCCAAGCAATAGTAATCCAAGTATCATCTCTGCTTATCTTTGGATGGTGTAGCAGCAAGCACCCCGGCGTCCCCAGGGTGGCTGCTCACACAGGTTCTTGGATCTGCTTTGATAAAGGAAAGCAACTCAAAATGGGTTAACAAGCTTACTTTAATCAGTCAGACATATATCGTTTACCTTGTTCAGGGGGAAAAGGTCAGCACCCCGAACTTCAAAGCATACAGGCA
>NW_027185798.1:7137137-7150289 GCF_028583685.1 Petaurus breviceps papuanus | reverse complement strand
AGAGAATGTAACAACCTTATTGACCCACTGGCCAATCAAAAAGTATTTACTGAAAAACAAGCCTCCCACCCCCATGTTTCAAGTGCACTTTAGCCTAGGGGCAGGGAAGATCTTCCAAATTTGCATTCCCATTACAGATGGGCCAATGGGAAGATGCATAATCAGAGGAAGTGGATTTGAAAATTGGTTTGGACTTTCAATCTATGACCTTAGATAAGTCACTTCTGGGCTTAGTTTCTCCTCTGTGAAATGAAGATCTTGGACCTGTTGGTCTCTAGAGTCTTTTCCATCTTTAAATCTTATGCTTCTTTGAGATGGGAGTGTAGGGCAGTAGAAAGATGATGGCATTGGGAGTCAGAAGACCCAGATTTGATTCATAAGCCCCTGGTTTTTATCTGCTTGGCAAAAGGGAGAAGGAAGACAGCATAAGAACCCTCTGTTTCTGAAGTTTTCAGTACCTATTCCTTAACTCTTGTAACAATGGGGAGAGAACAGATTCCCAGGGAGACCAGATCCTAAGATCCAAGTGATCTAAGTCCAGTGATCCAAGCCCCTGTCCATCTCTTGTTTCTGATAAAAGATACAGAGGACTGGGTCTCTCTCCTTACCTTGGAATGAGCATAATCAGTCATTATATCATAGAATCTTAGCTCAATCTACTCCAAACCCCTTATTTTACAGATGAGAAAAATGAGGCCCAGAGAGAGTATGTGACTTGGGGTGGCTAGGTGGTGCAGTGAGTAAAGAGCTGGCCCTGGAGTCAGGAGGTCCTGAGTTCGGTTCCGGCCTCAGACACTTAACACCCACACAAAAAAAACCTAGCTGTGTAACCTTGGGCAAGTTACTTAACCCCAATTGCCCTCCAAAAAAAAAAAAAAGAGAGTACGTGACTTGCCAAGGGTCATACAGGAGACTGTCAGTCAGTTAACAACCACTTATTAAGTATTTACTCTGTGCCAGGGATTGTGACCGAGTCAGGATTGAACCCAGGTCCTCTGACTCTAAAGCCGTCATCCTTTCCACCATGCCGTACTGGGACCCTAACATGGGGACCAGGTCTCCAGAGTTCTAAATCCAGAAGCCCCTCAGCTAGAATGTTCCTCAACATCCCTATATTCCCCTTTCTCACCTGTTTTGAATGACTTTGGGGACATCCATTGAGAGGAGGAGCCACTGACAGTGGTGGTTCATATTTGGGCTCTTGGCGCAGCCTTCTGGCTCCAGGGCTTCCCTGCCAGAGCCAGCCCTGAGCCTCCTTTGAGCACTGCTGATGTTCTGCAATAAGGGCCCAGAGCCAGACTGGGCTTCCTCCTCTCAAGCCAGCCCTCAAGCCTGATTCCGTGTGACTGCTCACTGCAGACTGCTCTGCAGGCTGCCAGGGTGGGCACAGCTCTCTTTGGGGATGCCTCAGGGGATGTTCAGGAAGGATACAGGGCAGAACAGCCAGTGGCTCTGGGCCTGGGGTTAGAGGAGGTCCTCACCCCCCTGGCACCTCCTGGCAGCAGTTCCCTCACACCCCTACCCCCTTTCTCCAGTGCTCAGCATTTAGCATCACTTCAGGCACTGAACCCATCTTTCCAACACTAAGCCTTCATGCTCAAAACTGCCTCCTGTTTTCCTGTGCTATGTCCCCCCCCAACACTGTGTTCCCCAGTGAAACCCATCTCCAACACTGACCTCCTATCTTTGACACTGAGCCCCCTGAGTCAACTCTTATCACTGAAAAAGAGCCCTTATCTTGACATTGAGCCTTTTCTCCTGTCCCTGAACTCCCATTCATAGCATCAAAACACATGCCCAGCACTGGTCCCCTGTCGCTGGCCCTGAGCCCTCATCTCCTGTGCTGAATCTCGATCCCTGACATTGAACTCCCATATACAGCACTGAGACATAGGCCCAGTACTGGCTCCCATCTCTGACACAGTCTTTCGTGCCCCTGGAACTTGTGACATTTCAAACTGATTCCCCTGATGTGCACATCAGCATGAGCATCTATGTATGTGAATAGCTGTGTGAATACGCATGTGTGAATGAGTGTGATTATGTACATGGGAATCATGTGAAGGGGTGTCTACATGGAAGCTGGCTGTGGGCATTGAGACCTGGGAGTCCCAATGATAGGTAGATTCTGGTGTATGGAGGAATGGTGCTATGAGCATCAGAGACCATCATGTGTGTGTGCATGTGTGTGTGTGGTGGGGGGAGAAAGCAAGAGTCTTTGGAAAGATGAATCACTAGGTGGATGAATTGAATTAAAAGGACTTTCTCCTACACCCCCCCCACTTCATACCTCTCCCCATTTGCCTATGTCTTGCTCTTCTAATGGCAATGGCCGTATCCTGTAATGACTGGGAAGGACAGGGGAGGTAGCTCAGGAGTTAGAGATTTAGTAATTGAGATGGGGGCTTAGGGCTAGGCATTCAGCAAGCTGAGGGAGGGAAAAAGGGAGAGAGAGAGGGAGAGAGAGAGAGAGAGAGAGAGAGAGAGAGAGAGAGAGAGAAAGGGAGAGAGGAAGAAGGAAGAGGAAAGGAAGGAGGGAGAGGAAAGGAGGGAAGGAAAGAGGGAGAGAGAGAAGAGAGAGAGATCTAAATTAAACAAGCCCCTCAATTAAATAAGACAATAATTGTTATTATTAATGAAAATAACTAACATGCACATAATACACTAGGGTTTGCAAAACACTTACATCACATGCACATCCCAACAATCTAGAGAGGTGCTTTTACTATCTCTATTTTACAGATAAGGAAACTGAGTCTCAGAGTTGTGAAGTGACTTGCCTAGGGACATACACATAACAAGTATATGAAGAAGGATTCAGACTTAGTTCCTCCTGACTGCAGGTCTGCTCCTACATCCACTCCACCGAGGTACCTACAACAAGATGGGCAAGCTAGACTGGCTTGCCTAGGGGTTGGGGGAAGGGCGATGGGGGTGACATGAGGCACGGCCATCCCAAGTTGTTCTGTTTCTGCCAATCCTAGTGGGGCTGGATCCTAGCAGTTGGGCAGTGCCCTCCTCCCTCTTCACCCCACCATTTTTCTTATTATTCTATCTTCCCTCCAACTAGCACCCCCCTTTCCCTGCTCCTCTTTTCTTCTTTTATACAATATTTGTTAAATGCCTCCTGCGTGCAGAGCCAACGGTAGAGACATAAAACTCGGATGGTAATAACAGTTTAACTTTTTGATGCACTCTAAGTATAGAGTAACCTTCCTCACAACAACCCTGTGGCACATTAGTTCTGCTTTACAGATGAGAAGCTGAGGAATTTGCCCATTAGCACACAGCTAGGGGAGGACTGAGTTCAAATTTGAACCCAAATGTAATTATTACCTCTGTGGAGCTTTCAGTCTAGCACCAGGCCAGGACACAACCACTGTAATACAGAGAACTGTAATCAATCAGCCTGCAGGTATTTAAAGTGCTTGCTATGTGCTAAGCACCAGAGATGCAAAGACAGAAATCCATGGTTGCAAGAAGCCTATATTCTAATGGGGAAGAGAGCTGTACACATAGTGGTCTGTTTTGTTGTTGAACAGTCATTTCTGTCATGTTGTGACTTTTCATGACTCCACTTGGGGTTTTCTTGGCAAAGATACTGGAGTGATTAGCCATTTAATACTCCAGTTCATTTGACAAATGAGGAAACGGAGGCAAACAGAGTCAAGTGACTTGCCCAGGGTCACACAGCTAGTAAGTGTCTGAGGCTGGCTTTGAACTCAGATCTTCCTGACTCCAGGTCTGGCATTCAATCCATTGTGCCATCTAGCTACCCAACATAGTTGTCTATATAAGAGGAAGTATAAGGTAATCTTAGAGGGGAAAGTGTTAGCAGCTCTGGGAGCATGCGGGGGTGGGGAGAGGGGAGGCAGGCAGTGCAAAAGTACTGAGGAGGGAGATAGAGTTTCCTGTGGAAGGAATGGGAGAAGGCCAGTCTGGCTGGATTGTGGAGTGTGTCAGAGGGGAAGGTCATTAGTGAGCTAAGACTTCTGTCCTCTCTTTTCTTAGCCCTTTTATCTTTCTGATAGCCACTGAATATCCAGCCAGGCAGCAGATTCTCCTGAAGCTTTTCTCCCTTCCTGGCCCCCCTCCCTCTTTCCCTGGTTCCTTCAGGCTTTCCTCTCTTACCTTCCTTACTCCCAGCTGTCTGGAGATTTAGGGCTTACATCCCTCCCCCTGCCTTGGGCCATCACTGAACAATGCCCTGGGGTCTGCCTCCCCCTATTTAGGTCTCACTGTGAGTCACAGTTTGGGCTGGGGTGTATTTGGTGACCTAGCCATTAGAGAATGGAGTTCCCTAGGATTTGATATTCTGGACTCAGCATTGTGTGGGAGATGGAATGACATCTCAGCTTTTAAAGCAAATGTCCCTGCCAAGCATTGAATCTTTTCTGGGTCCCCTCTGCCCCTAGGGGACTAATTTGGTGCTCAGGAAAGTCAAACTCATTTGAATATCAGCTTGAGCCAGGGTAGGCTCTGGAGAGAAAATCTTGAGCAAAATCACACAAAGCATTCATAGAAAGAACATGGGATTTAGAGCCAGAAGGGGCCTTGGAGAATACCCTCATTCTACAAAGGAGGCCAAGAGAGAGGAAGGAAGTGCCCACTTCTCCAAGGTCACATGGAGAGTAAAGGCAGACTCAGTTTTCAAACTCAGGTCCTCCTCCAGATTGATGGCTCTTTTTACAGCACTAGCCAAAGCCAAGTCCAAATGGTTCCTGGATTGTTACTGTTTGCCTCAACATATCCCCCACCCACTCCCTTGGTCGGGATAATTAGAAACCAGAGCCATAATATTGCATCTCAGGATCAAAGCTTCTAGAAGAGACATTAGAGATCAGCTAGTCTAAACCCTTTACATTACAGATGAGGAAACTGAGGCCCAGAGAGGGGAAGTAATTTGTCCAAGGTCAGACACATACCAAATGTCAGAGGCAGGGTTTGAACCCAGATCATCTGACTTCAAATTAAGCCAACACTCTTTCTGCCACATAGACACTCTGCTAAGTGTCAAGATAGACCTCCTGTTAATGGGGTGGCCTTTATGTTCTTCTCAATGGTGGGGATGGGCACCACTGAACCTGCCATATTCTCTCTCCCCTGAATCTCTTTAAGGGCAAAAGCATGATGTCTGTGTGACAAGTGGCTGAGGTTGGACAAGTCTCTGTCATTTCCTAGATGGGCCTCAGTTATCACATCTGTAAAAAGAGGAGGTTGAACAAAATGGGCTCTCAGCTTCCTTCCAGATGCAAATCTCTGAGCATCATTGGGTTATCCATGGCAAGGCTAGCTGTTCCCTGAGGACAGCCATAGTCCATGACTGATGGCTTAGCTCTGAGTGTTACTTACTGAACTGCAGGCCTTCAACTCTCTTTCTCTGCCCAGCAACCAGAAATGGGTTTCCAGTTCATGCATACACATCTAGTCTTGCATTCAAAGCCACAACCTCTGGATTATGCAGAAAAGGCAGCTGAGGGTATTCTGTCATTCATAGTATCATGAATATCAAGCTGTGAGAAGTTCAAAAACTCTAGAGCCGGAAGGGATGTCAGAAGTCACCTAGTACAACCTTTTCATTTTACATATGGGGAAACTGAGGCCCAGAGAGCAGAAGTTAGATGATTAGTAAACCAGTAAGAAGCAGTGCCCTATTCCCAATCCAGGTCCCCTGATTGCATTGAGTCTTCTTTCCACTCTAACACAGGCTGAAGAAACTTCCCTGCTGCCTAACCCTGGGCCATGCATATTTTTGAAAAGTCATAAGATGGAGATTTGAACCTTGTTCTAATTCTGACTGGGCAGATAGAACTCATGTAGAGAAAACTTAAAAGCCAGTGTTAGGTTGCAGAGTATAGACAGTAAATGCTTATGGGTCAGAGGCAGGGGGGATGTCATTATGGGTAGGAGGGATTAGAGAAGATCTAGAATGTAGTTTCCTTGATGGCAAGGACAACTATCTCCCCAGCACCTAGAACAATGGTACACAATAGGAGCTTAATAAATGTTTGTTGATTAATTGGTTGAAAGAGGTGAGTCTTCACCTGGAGCCTTGAAGGGTGAGTAGGCTTTGCACAACCCAGGAAGTGAGAAATGAAGGCAATTCATGTGGAGGAAACTTCATGAACAAAGGCCGAAGGACCAGAATGATCTTCATAGAGATACCAGGTGGGAAGGAGACTGACCTGGCTATTTATGGAAGGTGTGTTTGGGGAACGAGGAAGGAATGAAATTGAACACGTAGGGTGAGTCTAAAGACAGCCTGGCACCCGGCAATGACCACTGGGATTGAAGGGAGGCCCTACAGCTACCATTGAATGACACTTCCCCTCTACCTCTCTGTCCTTCCCTCCCCCCACTCCCTTATGTGGGCCCCCTGCTCCCACCAAACAGTTCACTGTTCCCACCCATATGCCTCCAACTTCCCAGCCTCTGCAACTTTGCTCATGCTGTTCTCTCCTAGAATGTTCTTTCTCCTTTATTGACACCCTACCCATCCTTCAAGGCCCCACTTAATTACCCTTTAAGGTCTTGCCTATACCCTCCAGGTAGAAAGGACCTCCTTCCTCTGAGCTCCCAAATCACTCACTTAGATTAGGTCACTTAGTCTGCCTTGGATTCCATTTATCTGAGTTCCTGGTTTAGCCCTCAGTTTGTAAGCTTCTTGAGGGCAGGGACCATAACTAAGTCATCTTTGTACATCCCCAGCAGTGTCTAGCACAAGGCCTTGACCACCATAGATGCTTAGTCAATGGTGCTTTTATTACCTGAAATCATGTAGAAGCCAGGTCTTAGAATCATGGAATTGCACGTTTAGAGTTGGACAGACCTCTGAAGCCAACTAGTCCAACTCATATTGAGCAGCAATTCTAAGTCCCTGATGAAGGGGACCTTTGGGAAAAGCTATTCTAACCCTCTCTTTTTTACAGGTAGGGAAACTGAGACCCAGAGAGGTTCATAGAATCATAGATCTAGAAGAAGGCTAGAAGGGACATGAGAGCCATCATAGTCCAACCTCCTCACTTTACAGATGGGAGCCAAGGTCAAACAGGTAGGAAACATCTAAAGAAGGATTTGAACCCAGGCCCTCTGACCCAAGCATGAGGAATCTTCCCTCTTGGCATTTTCTACCAGTTTCCCAGTTAGGCTGAGGTTGGACCTTAGCTAAGGTCTTCTTCATCCACAGCAGGGAAATAGCACGAGGCTGGAAGTGACTCACATTTCAAACATCATATGTTTGAGATCAGGTTAGAGGACTAGTCACTAGGGCCTTGCCCTTCTAACAAGCTGGGTGTAGTGTGGGGGCTGCAGATGTCTGCCTGGCAGTGGGGGGAAGATGCCAGCTGCAGGCACAGGGCTGGCACATGGCACAGAAGTTGGCTGTGGAATCAGAAAAGCCACAGAATGTTAGGTCTGGAAGGAGCTTTCTTGTTCAGCTCCTGCATTTTGCAAAGAAGGAAATCTAAGGTCATGAAGGAGAAATAGCTTATTCAAGGTCACACAGCTTGGGAGTTGCTGGGTTGGCACAGCATCCGTGGCTTAACTTCTTGGGCCTCAGTTTCCTCTTCTGTAAAATCAGGTAAATGGAAGAAGACTCTCGATTACTTGATCTCTGAGGAGGACAGGGCTTTCAAGTTGGAGGAGATTTTAGAAATTGCCCCTAGACCAACACTTTTATTTTGCAGTTGAGGAAACTAAGACCCAGAGAGGTGAATTCACTTTCCCAAGGCCATCCAGGAAGTAAATGGCAGAGTCAGAATCTGAACCCAGGTCCTTGGATTCAACATTCAATTCTCCTAAGTTCCTTTCACCTCTGACATTCTATTTTATGACATAGAAAATAATTTTTTTTATTAATTCTATTTGAATATCTAAGTGAAAGCCAGGTTTGCTTACAGAAAGTGCCCGAGCTGTTAACTGAGTCAGAAGGGAAATCATGGGCAATCCAAGCTCTTTTCCTGGTCCCCAGATCAGTCACCCCTTCAGCGCCTCTGCCATCAGCTCTATTAGGTCAGTTGGAGGGAGATGTTGGCAGGGGAGGTGGGAGTAGGCAGCAGTAGATTTTCCAGTTCTGCCCTTAGCAGGTTATCTCTGATCCCTCTGTCATCATGTGAAATGAGAGGAACAGGGGACAACAAGAAATGCCTACCTTGAGGACCATATGTGGACCAGGTAGAGTGTGATGAATCTGCATCCCCCCACCCCCGCCAACAAATTAACTTGTGACAATTACAGATTCCTAGATTTGGGTCTGGAGGGCACCTCAGAGGTTATCTAGTCTACCCCCATTGTTTTACAGATGAGGAAACTGAGGCATAGCAAGGTAAATTTACTCGCCCAAGGTCATATAGGTAGATACCAAACAGGTTTTGAAACCAAATCCTAGCAGCATCTATTTTGAAACATCATCAAAATTGCCTCTTAAGCTCTCTTCCTACTGAGTACCAGAATCCTCAGTGCTCGGTAACCCATCCTCAGAACTTAAGCCACATCCTCTGTACTGATCTTTTATTCCTAGCACTAAGTTTACATCCCTGGCCTCGAGCCTTCCCATCCCTAGCATTGGCTCTCCATACCTGACACTAAGCCCTCAATCCTTAATATTGAGATCCTATCTCCAACTTTTGGTCTATTCACAGCACTGAACACCCTCAATTCCGGGCATGGATTCCCGTCTCTGAGCTCCCATGTAGCCCACATGTAGCCCACATCGCCAACACTGAACTCGCTTATCTCAGGGACAGATTAGCCCTTCTTTATGACACTCAGCCCCTGTCACTGACATTGGGTCCCATCCCAGGCATTGAGCCTTCATCCTTAATATTGAACCCCCATCTCCAGTACTGGCACTGAGCCCTAATTCCTGGAACTGAGTCTTTATCCCAGAGTCTGGGGGATGGTTTAATAGGTTCAGTTGAATCATCAAGGGCTTAGAATCAATCCTTGGCCATATTTCCACACACATCCTTTTTGCCTCGGTAGCTGAACCTCCCTCATTGACACGGAAGCCCCAGCACTAGCAAGGAGTCTGTTCTCTTAACACAGAACCCCATGGCCCACAAGAGCCTTCCATCAATACCACCAGACCTCTATCACTGCTACTCAAAGCACTGGAGTACACAGGCTGGGGGACATCTTGCCAGTCTCAGTTGCATCAACAAAAATCTGAAGAGATTCTTGTCTATTTTTCAAAGTCCTTTGTCTTTGGAGCTTAGAATCCCTGATTTCTCAGTTTCATGTCCTTGACCGTATCACACTAGCTATACCCTGGACATATTTCTTCAAGCTACACTCTCTCTTATTCTTTTGCCTTGGGCCCCATCCATGGCCCGAACGGTATTCAGAGAGGCTTCTGCATTACATGGGCAATCTCATTGTGGTACTGTGGAAAGAGCTGACTCTGGAGTCAGAGTTCAAGTCTGGCCTTTGTGACCTTGGACAAATCCAGTCTTCACTTTCCTGGACCTCAGTTTCCGCATCTGTAGAATGAGGGAGTTATATTAGATGACCTCTGAGGTCCCTTCTAGCTCTGTATCTACAGTCCTATAATTCTAAGACCCTTCAACTCCCTTGGCCTTACTTTCCTTATCTGTAATAAAGGGTTTTGGATCAGATGGTTTCCAGCTCTAGGTCAATGGCTTTATTTCCTTTCCCTCCTCCCAGAGTGGCATCTTAATGCTTGAAGGTGGGATATCCACCTACTTTTTCCTGACCCCAGCCTACAACTCTCTCAGGATCCAACAGGTTATAGTCAGTAATAATGTTTAATTAATGGCTCAATTAACTATTAAACTAATCAGATTAATTAACATTAATTGGTTAATGGTTATCAAGAGCTCTGAAGAGAAGTACTTCTTCAGAACTAAATGTTTCTGACATCAGTTTTTGGCTGTTATCATGAGACCATCTTTGGTTTGTGGGGTGAGGACAATGGAGAGAGTGAACTTCCTTTTGGATGACACTTAAGTGCTTTGAGATCATTGGAGATCATGAGCTGTGGTCAATGCAGCAGATGTTTCCAAAGTGTCCCTAATTATTGGACTGGGACTGCATGGTACTGGCTCTGGTAATTTGGTGGATTGTTTTCTTCTTTTCATTAGCCCCCCTCCCACTCCTAGAAGATGGAGTAGGTTAGCTAGGTTGGAGGGAAATAAAAATTTGGGGAAGGAAGAGAACAGAATGGCACAGTGGAAAGAATGGTGATTCTGGAGTCAAGGACCTGGGTTTAAGTCATGGACCTTATGTCTCTGGGCCTCAGTTTCTAGAGATGTAAAATGAGGTAGTTGGACCAGATGGACTCTGAAGTCCATTCCAGTTGTAAATCTTGGCTCCTTTACTGTTCCCATGTTGCTCTTATAGAAAAATGTCCATGAAGAATGTGCCCAGGGCAGTACTGCTGAAGCAGAAAGAGTGCTGGCTTGGGAGTTAAGAGAACTGAGTTCTGGTCCTTGCTCTGCCAACTAGCCTGACAAATGACCACAAGTTGAGCATGTGACTTTCTGGGTCTTATGTTTCTCACTTGTAAAATGGGCAGAAAGGGAATTTTCGAGGAGTAAAAGAAACCACAGATAGGATTAAGCTCCAAGGAGAATGATGTGGGAAACATATGTGAGTGTTGGCCACACAATACAAGAAGGAACTTCACCGGGTTGGAGCCCAGAAGATGGGTTTGGGTGATGATTCTGCCACTGACTGGTTTGTGACACTCTGGCAAGTAAGTCGCTTCTCTCTTCTTGGCCTCAGTCCTTTCCTCTGTAAAATGAGGGTGGTACAGAGGATCTAAGGCTCCTTCCAGCTTTAAAAGCCTTAGGTCCTATGATCTCCAGGGAAAGCTTCCTCACCTGGAACTCTAACCTGGACAGGGATGCTCCTTACAATTGTCAAGGGGTTCTGTTGCTTGGTTACAGAGGCCTTGAGGTCTTAGTCAGTGGAGAAGGAATGGATACCTCCCCCCCACACTTCCCAAGCCCTGTTCTCTAAATCCAGAGGGGCAGCGAATGTCTGGGAGAGGGAAAGGAAGGGGATGGTTGCTTAGCAGCCAGTGATAGATTCAATCAATATACTCTGGGCATCTCTTCCTGTTCAGACCAATAGGGCCCAGGCCTCTGAAAGAAAAGTTCCTTAGATCAGGGCAGAGAAGAGCCTGCCAGCTGATGACAGAGAATATGTCAGAAAGAAGTTTTTTCTAATGAATTTATCTGGATCGAGGGGAGAGGTTAGGCCCCCAAAGTAGAATCATCTGCCTCTTCTGAGCTGGGAGACATTCTGGGATCTTTCTGTGTTGTCACAAGATTTTCTTCCCACGCCCTTACCACCTTTTCCCTTTCCTGCCCCATGAGCACACTCATTCAGGCCTCAACAGGCTGGTCCATGCAGCTAGAAGAAAATCCTAAGGCAGGTGAGGTCCTTGCCTTCTCTCCTATCTCAGGATGGAGCCCCTACCTCAAGAACATACCCTGCTGTCCAAGGAGGGGACCACTTCCCATTTCTCTAGACTGGCCCCTTCTACTGCCAGGAGTCCAGATCACAAACAGCTCTCTTGTGTTATCTCTGCAGTCAATATAGAAGCAGTGTGCCATAAAGGCTAGAATCTCGGAGCTGGAATGGCCTGGCTTTCATTTCTGCCTCTGACATTTGCTAGCTGTGTGGCTTGGAGCCTCAGTCTTCTCATCTGTAAAATGAGGTTGGATTAGAGATCCTCTCAGGTTCCTCCTAGCTCTAAATGTATTGGACTCTTCCCTGCCTGGCAGAACTGGGCTTAGAGCTGGAGGGAGTGAGCTTCTCTACCCTTCAAACCCTGGAGGGCTAAACCCATGTCTCCCTTCAAGGGAATGTCTCCATTCCAAGGTCAGCCAAGAAACTCCCTTCACAAAGAAACATGGTCCTGGGTGGGGGTGGGGAGCACCTGGATCCCAGTTCCCTTTGTCATTAAAGAGACTAGGCTTGGGCTAGAACTTCCATGAACTCCCAGTCCTGGGGTCTGGAGCATGTAAATGTCAACATGCATACACATCAATCTGTGTATGTAGATAGATGTATGTTTATGTCCACTTACAGAATCATGAACTGTCTGAGTTGGCAGGAATCTTAGATATTAATAACCTAATCCCTACATTCCTACAGAGTAGGAAACTTAAGTCCAGAGGGGAAGGGACTTATCTAAGATCACACCACCAGTCAGTGGCAGATCTCCCTTTGGATTCCTCATCTAGTGTTCTCACTACTACAGAATACTGCCTCTCCTAGTTAGTTCCCAAGGAAGTAGGTATCCAAGTCCCCTGGCCATAGGGAGGCTTTCATATGGCCTGGTCCAATCCCACCATTTCCTACATGAGGAAAATAAATCCTCTTGAATGGGGGTGGAGAATGTCCTGTGGCTGGGAGTGGGTGTCTGGGCAGGAAGAGACTGAATCTAGACCAGACCTACATGGAAAGCTAGTTCTGAACTGCTTGTCACCCTCCCTCCTCCTCAAATGCCCTGTTCATCCCCTGCCCTTCTCCAGGCCTTTCTAGGCCCTCTCCCTACCCCTCTTCAGAGACTCTGCCCAGGAATGACCTCAAGATCATGCAGGGCATGGAGATTCCCCAGGAAGATATAGCTCCAGGACAGCCATCCCAAGCTGGCAGAGAGCCCTGGACCTCAGACAGGCACCCTGACCTAGGCCCTTACCATCCCAGTGGCTCTTGTAGAGGTCTATGAAGAAGGTTCCTTGAAGCCTCCTCAATTCCTTATAGCCTCACTTTGTTACTCCAGGAGGTGGCCTTCCCTCCTTCAAGCCTCCAGGCCACTAGGCAGTTTCAAGAGATCCTCATTTTTACAGAAGTAACCTGAAGCCCAGAGGATAAGTGACTTACCCAAGGCACACAGAAAGGCAGTGGCAGATCTGGTCCAGAGAGGGTTAACTAATTTACTCAAGGTAATACAAGTAGTAGGAATCAGAGGTGGGATTTCAGCCCAGGTTCTCTGACCATAGCTTAGCACCATATGATGTAAGCTACATGATTTATTTTGAAAGAAAGAAAGAGAGAAAGAAAGAAAGAGAGAAAGAAAGAAAGAAAGAAAGAAGGAAAGAAAGAAAGAGAGAGAGAAAGAAAGAAAGAAAGAAAGAAAGAAAGAAAGAAAGAAAGAAAGAAAGAAAGAAAGAAAAAGAA
>NW_027185798.1:7129885-7137037 GCF_028583685.1 Petaurus breviceps papuanus | reverse complement strand
GAAGGAAAGAAAGAAAGAAAGAAAGAAAGAAAGAAAGAAAGAAAGAAAGAAAGAAAGAAAGAAAGAAAGAAAGAAAGAAAGAAAGGAAGGAAGGAAGAAAGAAAGAAACAGAAAGAGAAAGAAAGATTATATGTAGGATATACATATGTGATATGTATTGATATAGAGAGCCACCCCTGAGTAAACTCCTGCTGCCAAAGCAGGTCAATAACTGTTCTGCAATTTTTTGTCTTGGAGAGTTGACTGGGGCAGTCAGATATTAAGTGACTTGCCCAGAGTCACACAGTCAGCATGTATCAGAAGCAGTGAGGCCTGCTCTGTCTCTGCTACACTGCCTAACTGCCTAGAATGCAATAGGAGGCTTAACAAATGTTACTTGTTGAATTGAACACTTCAGATATCACTGAACTCTTTGTTTTACAATTGGGGAAACTGAGGCCCAGAGAAGTGAACTGAGTAGCCCAAGGTAACACAGGCAGGAAGGGGCAGAGCCAGGATTTGCTGCCTAGTCCTTTGTTTCCAAGGCCAGTGGAAAGAGCATCTTCCTCTGCCATGTCCCAGGAGAGCCTGGCTCCTTCTCTCTGGTCAGCCTGAAGCTGATTTCTGAGCGCTTTCCTAACCTCCCAGGTGCACTGGCTGAAGCTCATTAGACATTCTACACTTCCTGACTCACTCTCAGCCAACCATGTCACCTGCCTCCTGAGGGCAAGATGGGTTTGGGGGCGTTCCACCCACATCCTTATATAATCACTAAGCTAGCTAACTTCCTCTCCTCTCTCCCTTCCCTCTCCTCAGGGAAAGAGGAGGCCACAGACAGCAGGGAAGGTATTCCCATCATGTCAAAAATTGGAATAATTCAGCCCAATAAAGGTCACCATTGGAATCCCCTAGAGTCATAGGATCGCAGGCTTGGAGCTGAAAAGGAATTAGGGGTCACCTAGGTCAGCTCCGCATCTTATAGATGGGAGACAGAAACCCTGAATGCTTAAACAACTTTCCTAATGGCAGGTGGGTGGTTAAGTGCAGAGGCAGGATTTGAATCCAGGTCTTTGACTCTGAATTCAATGTCCATTATGCCATGCTACTTTCCATTCCTCCCAGAGTCTGGGAAAATTCTCTTTTCCCATGGAGGTCCCAGCATTTTCCTCATTTAATCAGCTGTTATTTAGTCATTTCAGTCATGCCCGACTCTTTGTGACTCCATTTAGGGTTTTCTTGGCAAAGATTTTGGAGCACTTCTCCATCTCCTCCAGCTCATTTTACAGACGAGGAAACTGGCAAATGGAGTTAAGTGACTTGACCAGGGTCACACAGCTAGTAAGTGTCTGAGGCTATATTTGAACTCAGCTCTTCCTGACTCCTGACTGGGTGCTCTGATGCTTTATCCACTCTGCCACCTTGCTGCCCCAATCAGAACCACTTATTCCCTTGAGGTTAGAAAAGATTACTAGAAGAGGAGGGGACTTCAGGGAAACTGAGGAAGGGAGAGATGATGATGATCCCACAGATAGCAGCAGGCGAGAGATGCAGAACTTAAGCTCATCCTCTAAGTCCAAGCCCAGGGTTCTTTGCCCTACTTGAGCGCTTCTGAGATCTGGAGCAGGCAGAAGGTAGGACCACATATCAAACCAGTAGGTAGGCATCCTTAGATCTGTGGCATGTTCATATTGAGGTGTGTGCATATGTGGCAGGGAGGCATAGAAAACAATCTGAGTCTGGGGGTATGTTTTTCTGGGCTGAGGGTGGCCCATCTCTTGGAGAGTCTGGCCCATGTACCCATGGGAACATAGCCTTAGAGCTGGAAGGAATCTTGGAGGCCATCACATCCACTCCTCTCACTACAAAGTTGATGGCCCAGAAAGTGACTTGCCCAAGGTCACATAGCTAGTAAGTGCATGAGGCATGATTCAAATTCAAGTCTTCTGACTAAGTCCATCATTCTTCCTGCCTGGGGAGAAGCAATAGAGCCACAATAATGGGACCATGGGGGTATAGGTCCTGGGGTGATGGTGCCCCACAAGACACAAGCTGGAGAGAACCATTCAAGAAGGTTCAAGGATGCTATTTACTCCAGGGAAAAGCACCCCCTGTTTTCATCATTGCAATGCTTCAGTTATCCCACACCCTCCACGATGCCTGAACTTCCTGAGTTTGAGGATTGGACTTGGGAGGGGGTGAGAGAGCTTTTCCTGATAAGGACTCCACCTTTGGGAAACTGGCAGGTCCTATTGATCAGCTGCTGGGAGAACATGATGACAGCCTATTGGCAGATGCTACTAGGGATCCCTGTTCCCCAAGTTCCAGGCTCATGATCCAGCTCTGCTCAGTCTTCCTTTCACCTGGTACCTGGAACACAGCTGCCTCCAAGTGCCTTCCCAGCAGCTGGCTCTTACAGCCCCCTCCACCCTCCCAGGTTAGGTGGGTGAGGGTGGCTCTTGTCTCATCCTTGGGAGTTGACTCTGGGCTCCCTCCCCAGTAGCGGCTCCAGAGGAGACCAAAGCCTTGGCAGCTACTGAATAATTTACAGGAAGGCTTTTAGCTCTCCTTCCTGCCTCATCTCCTTCCTAGGTTACTTAACAAACAGGAGAGTCTCCTCCCTCTTGAGAATCCAAGGAGAGAGAGAGAAAATTCTGCTTCAGGAAGATGGGTGGTAACCCTTGTGGTGCTGTTTTATACCAGTCTCTATCATCTGTAACAGTATATATGAGTTTGCCCTGGTCTATACTGGTCTGTGTTGGATAACTCTGTATGTACTGTCTGTTCTGATCTGACTTCTGCTGGTCAGCACTGATCTGAAGTACTTTAAAAAAAAATAAAGGGATGTTGTGAAGAGATCCATGGGAGAAATCCAAAGACCCAGAATAGTCTCAGCTTTGTCACTTACTTGCTGCATGATCTTGGGTAACTCATATCCCCTCTTTGGGCCTCAGCTTCCCCCTGGGTGCTGCTCATCTCATTGGGTGACCTCAGGGAGAATGCTTCACAAACTGTAAAATAAATGTGAGTTATTTTCATACAATCAGAGCTGCAAGGGATTTCGGAGGTTATCCAGTTCAACTCTTATTTTTACAGAAGAGGAAACTGCATCCCAGAGAAGGGAAGTGACTTTCCCAAGGTCACACAGGTAACAAGTCATAGAGCTGGAATTTGAACACAAGGCTTCTGACTCTAATTACAATGCTTTTTCCCCTACACCATGCTACTATTCCTGGGGATCATCTGGAGTCAGCTAAGGTGTTTTGGGTGGCATTTGCTGTAGTTTTTCCAGATGACCAGGTACCCCCAAGGGAAGGAGAAAAAATCAAGGGGAGTACCCATGAAAATCACTTTGGTCCAACTTTTCATCTGGTAGCCTGGTGCCATCCATGAACTGAACACAGCTGATAGTGAGCACTGTGCGGGAAGAGTGAGGTTTCAGGGAACATAGCCACCATATGTGGGGGAGTCTAACTGAGTAAGACAGAGCTGTTCAAAGACCCTAGTCTAATGGGGAAACAGACTTTCTCTCCTCAGGGAACCTTTAGTTTTATAGGACCACTCCTTTTATTCTGCCCCACCCTCAGGGAGGCATGACTTTGTTCTGGCAGTCCCCCCCTGCCTGGAATGCCCTCCCTTATAACCTCTACTTCAGGACTCACCTTCTACATAAAACTATTCATATCACACACACACACACACACACACATGACCTCCCTCTCAAAACTACCTTTGAGTTACTATTTATGTGTTTTCTATGTACACATATTTATCTCCTTTGATAGAATGTAAGCTCCCTGAAGGCAGGGACTATTTGATTTTTGTCTTTGAATCTCCAGGCCCCAGGACAGTACCTGACACATAATCGGTGCTTAATAAATGCTTGCTGGTTGATTGATAAGAGCCCTGTCTTCAAAGAGCCCCAGCTCTGAAAGTCCACATAAAAAAAAGACATTCATAAGGAAGCAAAAAATCTACAGTGATAGAGAGGATGCCAGAGTGACATTAAACATGGGAGGTCTTATAAACTAGTCTGTCAGAGCTGAAAGGAATGTTAGGAGCTCATCTTGGACAGCCCTTGGACACAGCAGGCCTGGAGTCAGGAAGACTCTTCTCCCTGAGTTTAAATTTGGCTTCAGACACTTACTAACTGTGTAACCCTTGGGCAAATCCCTTAACTCTATTTGCCTCAGTTTCCTCATCTGTAAAATGATCTGGAGAAAAAAATGGCAAACCACTCCAGTAT
Organism: Petaurus breviceps papuanus; assembly: GCF_028583685.1. Lineage (NCBI taxonomy): Eukaryota > Metazoa > Chordata > Mammalia > Diprotodontia > Petauridae > Petaurus > Petaurus breviceps. The sequence continues at coordinate 7,132,815 of NW_027185798.1, read as the reverse complement.
CTCTGCCAAGAAAATGCCAAATGGGGTCACAGTCAAATAGAGCTGAAAAATGACTGAAAAGGACAGCTCTTCTTATTTTACAGAAATGGAAATTGAGGCTTAAGGAAAGGACATAATTTGCCCACAGGATCACAGAACTAGTAAGTGTCAGAGATGAGAATAAAACGTGTTAAGTAAGAAGTAACAGGGATATAGTGGTTAGAAAGCTAGCCCCTAGGTTTAAGTTCTATCCCTAGCATATTTTGGCTATGTGACCTTGGCCAAGTCATTAACCTGTGTCTCAGGAAACTGTAAGATTATAGGAGTTATGGGGACACTTAGGTGATAAAGTAGATAGGGCACTGGACTTGGAGTAAGGAAGACAAGAATTCAAATCTGACCTCAGACACTTATTAGTTGTGTGACCCTGGGCAAGTCACTTAACCTCTATTTGCCTTAATTTCCTCAGCAGTGAAATGGAGATAATAAAAGCACCGCCTTCCCAGGGTTTCTGTGAGGATCAAAGGAAATAACCATTATAAAGTTCTTTGCACAGTGTCTGGCACATAGTAAGCACTATGTGAATGTTATCTATTTTTATTAGCTATTGCATTTGCAGAGCAGCCAATGGTAGGAGAGGAATCCCCCGCATTGATAAAATGACAAGCCCAGGAGCAAAGCCCCATTTTGGAGTCAGGGAGCAGGGCTACCATGCCGAAAGTGAGGCTTTTTGTGGAGAGATGGCGATGGATTATCAGTCCAGAGGATCCTGAAAGCCTCCACTGGCCCTGGGCCAGGAAGGGGTTCTACCCTAGGGGTCTTTGCCAGCAAGGGAGCCGCAGGGTCACTGCCTCCCTCACTGCACTCCTTTTCTCTGCAGCCTCGGAATCAGAGACACAGCCACAAATCCCTGTCCATGGTTCTGGCCAAGATCCATAGTCCTTGTCCTTTCCAATGTCACTATTGCTGTGGGGCCACGGGGCGGCAGCGAGCCCTGGGAAGGCAGTCAGCTAGCTATTCAGAGAGAGCTCTGTCCCAAGTTCCCCTCTGCTATTTTCAGGATGAGGGTGGAGGAAGACGGGGATGAGGGGGCGGGGGTGGTAACATTTCTCTTACTCAATTCTCTTCCAAATCTTTTCTTTGGACAACTCAGAGGCTTCTATGAGAAAATATGCCAGCTTCTGGGCCTGGGGCGAGGAAGAAATTCGGGTCAACTCAAAGAAATCAGGCCATGGTCAAAAATGAAACGGAAAAATTGCTACTCTTGTCTCTCATGCTCCCGTAGTCTTTGGCTGCCATGGGAGGTACACCCCAGGCAGGGAGTGGGAGGCCTGGAGAACAGGACTTAGGGGATATATCCAGAAGGGATGTATGTTATCTGGACCATGCAGGAGCGATGACCAGTGTGGTCATGATCATAGGTTAAGTGTGGGGATAGCATTTATCACCACTAGGGCAAGGCTGAGAATCTCATCCGGGTCTCAAGGGAAGCAGTGTGATATAGTGGAAAAAGTGAAGGACCTGGAAGACCTCGATTTAAATCCTGGGGAAGTTATAAACCTCTCTGGGCCTCGGTTTGCTCATCTGTAAAATGAGTATGTTGGACTTTAGGGTGGAAGGGTCCCTTCCAGCCTTACATCTACTATCCTTTGATTCAAGCTTCTTTTTAATTGGAACATAACAATTGCAGGATTTGGCTACTGCCTCTATTACCTTGGGGATGTCACTTGATCTCTGTAGTGATCAGTTTGCTTAGCAGTAAAATGGGCTCAGTCTCATTGGAAAGGCATTATATTTGGAAGCAGAGGACTTGGGTTCAGTTCCTGATGCTCTCATTCACTCCCTGGGTGACAGGGCTTAGCCTCTCTGGGCTTCAGTTTTTTCTCAGTAAAACTGAGGAGATGAGCTGACCTCTATGGTGCCTTTCAATTCTAAATTGGATGCTACTAGGACAAAGTGACCTCTAAGATCTCCCCCACCCCCTCTACCAGCTCCACATCTGTGGTCCTATTTAGGCCACTCTTTATTCCAGGCAGCTGTTCATCGAGGGCTGTCCTTGGAGCCAGCACCAGCTGAGTCCGGTCTCTGACACATACTGATGGTTTGACCTCGGGCAAGTCACTTACCTTTTACCCCCAGGGGATTCTGGAAGACTAAGCTTGGAAGCAGGGGCCAATGTATATTACTGGCAGAAATTCCTCACTGGCAGTTCTCAGTGGAGTCATGGACCCAAGCCCTGCCCTTCTCTGCCCCGCCCCCAGCCAAAACAAACAAAAGACTAAAAAAACAAAGCCCTACCTTTTGAATTCTCAGGCACTGAAAAAAAATTGTCATTAAATCACAGGGTCTTCAGAGATCACTTCCTTCCACTCCTTCATTTTACAGATAAGGAAAGCAGGGGAAGGAACTTGCCAAAAGTCAAAGTTGGAATTAAGTCAAAGGTGGGAGAGTTGGAATTAGAACTCTGGTTTTCTCATTCCCAGTTACTTACCCTTTCTACCTCATTGAGTTACTTCTCCTTTGATTCAACTGACTTTGTCTTTCTAGTCTTTCCCAACAGTCTACAGTACAAAACAAAACAAATGTTCTTTTCCAGGTTATTGCCATTCTCTCTCAGGGGACAGTTGTTCTGTCATCATCTTGTTGGGATCAGCCCCTCTCCCTGGTCTGCCCTGATGTGGGTATCTTAGAATCATGGGATTGCTTATTGACTGACTGACACTCATTGCCTAGAAGGTACCTAAGGACTATCCAAATCTTCTCATTTTACACATAAAGAGAGTGAAGCCTAGGAAGGGCAAATGACTTACCCAAGGTCACATAGGTAGAAAGTAGCAAGGCTGGGATTCAGACTCAAGTTTCTTGACTCCAGTGGATCCAGTGATCATTCTACTGTATGGTGCCATCTCGTGTGTGTGTGTGTGTGTGTGTGTGTGTGTGTGTGTGTGTGT
>NW_027185798.1:7121068-7129875 GCF_028583685.1 Petaurus breviceps papuanus | reverse complement strand
GTGTGTGTGTGTGTGTGTGTGTGTGTGTGTGTGTGTGTGTGTAATGTAGACCCCAGAGCAGGGCTGAGCAGAAGATGAGACTTCCAGACAGATGGTTTCCTTTGGCCTTCAGGAGGCCTCATGTATTCCTCATGAGGTTCTAGTCCCTGGTTCTGTCTTAGGAATTTGGCAGGGACCACTAAGCTGTGAGAATGCCAGGGTCCTTGCCTAAATGTTCCTTAGCCTTTATAAAAGATCTTTTCATGATCCCTCCTCAGTCCTATCCATACCCGGATTCCCAGAAGTGAGCTTCAGTCCCCAGAACTGAGACCCCATCTCCAGTACTGAGTTCCAGTGTCAATCCTCCATCCCCATCATTTGTACCAAATCTCCATCTTTGACACTGAACCCACATTCCTAACACATGAATTGAGCTCCCATCCTTAATTCTGAGCCCCTATTCTTAACCCTGAGCCTCTATCCTTAGTACTGGGCCCCAATTCTTAAGCTTTAGCTCAATCTTTAACTCTGAATCCCCAGACCCAACCCTAAGCCCCAACCGCAGCCCTGAGTTCCCCTTCCAGAGTGGAGAGAAATTTAAATTGCCCCGCTTGAGCCCGTTAGTGCTCCTAACATACCCTCAAGCGCCTTTGCAGGGCTCCTGGCCTCAGTGCTACCTCCCATCCTCCCCTCTGCCACCGGGCATTTAAACAGCCACTTTGTGCATCTAGACCTCAATTACAAACAATAACACCTGCACTATCTACCTCTTGGCGTTGGGAAGGAAATGCTTTGTAAACGGAATTGTGGCGTGATGATTACTATCACAAACAGCACAGTACACAGCTCTGGTCATACCAGCCCTGCCTCCTGAATAAGGCAACTTATCACACTCTTCTTTTTCCTCTGGGAAGTCCCAGACTGGGCCATGGCTTGGTCCATAGTGCACGGAGCTGACATCACCACCATCCCTAGGGCTGGGAGCCTCACTGAACAGCCCAGAGGGATACCTGCTTCTTAGTCTACCTGGACTCTTGAGTCAATGCTGGGGGCAGGCAGGGGGCAGGGAGAGGGGAAAGGCAAAGCTGTGCATTATGATAAAGTGCATCGATTTCCCCATGTTTCAATTATGAGAATCAATGATGATGCAGTAGGATTCTGATAGATGTGTCAGCAGCTGGTTAATGATGGCTAATGTATATTTATGCAGAGACATGCATAGGGTGAAGGCAGAGACCTCTTCTCCTCTGAGGCCCAGCCAGAATATGAATGGGACCTGGACATTGCTGGAGGGATGAGGAGGGATGGAGGAAGGGAATTTTCTGCACGGGAGGGGGGAAGGTGTCTGCCTCTGGGTACCTTCCGGCCAAAGGAGGCTGGGAGCAGGGAGAGCAGGTCTGTGTCCAATGTCTGCCTCCTCCTCCCCTGCTGCTGGAATAATTGGCAAGAACTCATGATGCCTATCTCAGGCCCCAAGGGGGGAGTGTCTGTTTCCGAATGGTGATAGGATCACAGAACAGTGGAGCAGGGTGGAGACCTAAGAAACAAAGAGGAGTCAGTGGAAGCCAAGGATGCTGGTGTGGGTGTGGAGTGGGGATGGGAGCTGAGAACCAGGGATGAAGGCTACCTGCTAAGTAAGAATGTGGGGCTCAAATGCTGGGGATAGAGGCTCAGAGCTGGGGATGTGGTCCCACTGTCCACACCGGAGGCTTGGGGTCAGGAATGGGAGCCAGTGATGATAGGAATGATACCAGTTATGGGGACTCAGTGTTCAGGACTCCAGTGCTAGGGATGAAGGATCGGTGCTCACAGTGGAGTCTAGAGGTCCAGTTCTGGGAGTGGAAACTCATAGTCAGTGCTAGGAGTTCAGTGTAAGGGTGAGAGCTCAGTGCTGGACATTGTGGGGGAGAAGTTCTGAGTGCTCACTTGAATGGAAGTTCATTGTCAGGTATCAGGGCTCAGTGAAGGGGATAAGTGTGGTGGTTTGGAGACCAGTTCCAATTGCGAGGGTTCCGTGCTTAGAATAAGGGGAGCTCAGTTTCAGGGATGAGGACTGAGTAATAAGTATGGCTACTCAGTGCCGTAGGTGAGGCTTGTTATTAGGGAAGGAGGCTCAGTGCAGAGAATAGGAGCTGCAATATTGTGGATGTGGTCTATGGAAGAAATGGGAATTGAGTTAACAATAAGGACTCAGCTGCAGCCAAGGAGCTTAGTTCTGTAAAAAGAAGGTAAAAAAGCAAGCAAGTGTGTCAAAATTTATCAACTGAGGGGCAGCTAGGTGGTGAAGTGAATAGAGCACCAGCCCTGGAGTCAGGAGGACCTGAAGTCAAATCCAGCCTCAGACACTTAACACTTACTAGCCATGTGACCTTGGGCAAGTCACTTAACCCCAATTGCCCTGCCCTCCCCCTCCAAAAAGCAAGAAAAAAAATTAGCAACTGAGAGAGAAAGGGGAGATGGAACTTCCCAAATCAATCAAATCCCAAGTCAATCCAATTTCCCAATCAATCTGGTCCCAGATCCTTCTTTAAACCCTTACTTCTTTTTTTGTCTTTATTAATTTGTTTGTTTACTTTTAGTTTACAAGATTCAGTTCCACAATCTCTTGAGTTTCAAATTTTCTTCCCCTCCCTCTCCCCTCCTCCCTCCCCCCCATGGTGGCTTACAATCAAGTATAGGATCTGCAAATACTTTCACATTAGTCATTAGTCAGGTTGTAAAGAAGGATTTTAACCGATGGAATGAACAATGGGAAAGAGGAAATGAAACCAAACAAGAAAAAGAAAGAGAGCAGGTAGTTTGCTTCAGTCTGCATTCAAACTCTGTTCAATCCTTGCTTCTTTAAGAAGTAAATTGTGTGTTTCTTGGTGGCTCCAGAGTCAGCAACCAAAATCACTTTCCTGAATCACCCTATTTCTCATGTCAATCCCTTCCTCAAGAATCTACAATAGCTCCCTGTAGTCTATTAGATAAAATCCAAATCCTCATCATGGAATTAGAAACTCCTCCTCCAACTGTCTTACTCCTGTTCCCCTTCTCATATCACCAACTTCATCTTTTATTTTCCCCTTTTGATCTAGTTAAACAAATCTCTCCATCTCCTGCATACATCTCATTCATCCCTGCCCTGTATCTTCTTACTGGTCATTACTCTCTCCCTCCTCCTCTTTCTGTGGGCAGCTTCCCCTTCATGGATTTAGGTCTCTTCCCTACTTCAAATCCTGCTCCAAACAAATACCTTGAACAAGTCACTTCCTCTTGGAAACATTTTCTGAATGTTGATCCATGTGCCTCTAATCTCACTTCTTCTTTGGTGCTACCCACTTCATCCTAACCCCTCCTCAACATACATAAATTACTCAAATGTCTGCAGAATGATTTACCGACAGAAGAACACAATTCAACTTTGGTGAGAGCATATTATATGCAAGAGAACTCCACATAGTAGAAAGAGAACCAGATCAAGAGTTCACAGACCAGAGTTCAAACCTCAGTTTTGGTGCTTACTAATTTGTTACCTTGGGCAAGTCACTGAAGTTCTCAAGGCCTCACATCTATAAATGGAAAATGACCTTGAAAGTCCCTTCCAACTCTAAACCTAAAAGTCTATTTGTGAGCAAGATGGTCCCTGACTTTGAGGAACTTATAGGTTATTGGATGTTAACAGTTCAGTATCACATATGACTGGACACGTCCCTCAACCAGTATATTAGAATCTGGAAAAGTAAGAGGAAGCTCTGAAACAGTAGAAAGTAGCCCAGAAAGGAGAAAGGAGGTGCCCCCAAGCAGATCAGGTCCAGCCTTGTGTCTCTAGGTGTATTTGCACACTCTGGAAGTAGATTAAAAGCAGAAAGCATTTTCTCTCTGACCACAGGGAGCCCTTTAGGCCTTGAAAATCACATTGAAAGTAAACTTTACGAATCCCGGTGTGTGTCAGCACTCCTATGTCCTTTCTCTGATTATCAGGAAATCTCAGGAAATGAACAAGATGATTCTTCATGTGTCAATTAGTCTCTTCCCACTAAGAGTTTTTATTTCCTGATCCTACACATTACAGGACCGGGATAGGGCCCAGATGGGGTGTGAATGCTGCTCCCATGACTAAACTTGGAGGTTAGAAGAGTGAGGAGAGTCCTCAAGGTTTGGGGCTTTCAAAATAAATGTGCAAAAACGTCTTCTGAGTCCTGAGTGCCCCAACTTTCAGAAGTGACTGGTTAAAGTATGGGCACTGGCATAAAGGGATAGTAACTGTGCATTGACATATAAGAACTAAGTCGTGGGAGGGAGGCAGTTCAGAAACCCAATCCTCTCACAAGATGTGGAATTTGTTGTATGTCCCTGAACCAGAGAGGACAGGAGTGAATGAAGGTTTTAGCACCTTGGGCTTATGGACAGTTCCTCCACAGGAGGGAGTTATCCAGCTCTTTTTTCCCTATGTTCTTTGAGGGACCTGCAGAGATATCTTAATAGAAGAATTAATGGGATTCTCTAAATCAAATGAGTGTGTGTGACCTGCAGAGATGGTCAGTGTGGAGTGAATGCTGAGAGAGTGTAATGTAGGAGATTCTAGACAGAGCTATACTTGATGGGAGGGAGAGGGGATTGTGCTAGTGGTGGTGGTGGTGGTGGTGGTGGTGGGTGTGTGTGTGTGTGTGTGTGTGTGTGTGTGTGTGTGTGTGTGTGTGTAAGAGAATAAACCAAAAGTGAGTGGATTCAGCACAACAGATGCCACAGGCTGCACTCCCAAAGGATTCACAGTTGATCCCAGCTAACAAGGGATTGGGGAGCTTAGAAGATATTTGGGAAAGTGAAAAAATAAACAAAACCTTAGGGAGGAAGTTGGGGAGAAAGGCACCTCAGCCTCAAGGATGACATCAACTGGAGTTATCAATGTGTCTGCTGCAGCAGCTGGGGGGGGGGGGGAGTGAGAGATGTCACCTCTGGTGGGATGTGCTGTCCATGGTGATGGATGAATGCTGGGAACTTGAGGAGATTGGGGGCTTACAGTTAATTCTCAATTATCTGTTCTAGGAGTAGGGTAAGAGGAGGAGGTGATGTAGACAATTCCCAAACCAGTTCTAGTTGATTTGGGAATAAATCAAAGATAGACACATTCAATTCCACACCCTCGGACAATCTCGAAGTAGCTGGCTAAGGAGGATCAATTTAATTCAATTCAACAAACGTTTATTAAGCATCTTCTCAGTTCTAAGAATCTAAAAAAAAAGTCTTCTCTTGCCTCATTGTTGTGTGGAGGTCACCCTGACTGCTTGAAGGCTCTGCTTATTGATCATAAACTCTAGCAGATTTTGGAAAGGTTACGAAACTGGAATGGTTTTGGGTATAGGACTAGGGACAGACTGCATGTCTGTTGCCAGAGAATTAGCCTAGGTTCAGGTTGACTACAGTGTGATGACATATTTCTTTGCCATAGCAGCCCTCTACAACTAGACTGTACATTCCTAGAAGGTGAGGACTGGATTCTCGTTAGTATATTAGGGCCTGGGCTTAGAATACATGCTACAGAGGAAAGAGCTGACTTGAGAATCAGAGGACTTGGTTTCAAATCCTGCTTCTGATCTTTGTAGCTATGTGATGTTCGGCAACTCACTCAAACTCCCTAGGGTTCATTTTCCTCTTCTGTAAAATGATGGAGTTGGATTAGATAGCCTTGGAGGTCTTTTCCATGAACAAGAAGGGCAGGTAAGGGAGCTAAGAATCTGGAATGCAACTAGGGAACTACAATCAAATTAACACCTCCATGACCTCTGGGAAGGGGATTGTTGGGTGATAATTCATTTCATCATTTCTGTGACCTTCAAGACGAAAACACCTTTCCCTAGGTACCACTCTTTTATAAGTATTATCTTTACCAATTGGGATGTAAGCTCCTTGAGGGAAAGTACTGTCTCACTTTCACATTTGCATCTCCAGAGTTTAGCATAGTACCTTTTTGTTGTTGCTGTTCAATCCTTTTCAGTTCTGTCGGACTCTCCATATTCCCATTTGGGGTTTTCTTGGCAAAGGTACTGGAGTGGTTTGCCATTTCCTTCTCCAACTCGTTTTACTGGTGAGAAAACTGAGGCAAACAAGGTTAAGAGATTTTTTCCAGGGTTACACAGCTAGTAAGTGCCTGAAGCAAGATTCAAATTCTGGGAGAGGAGTCTTCCTAATTCTAGGCCTGCTGCTGTATGCCCTATGGCTCCACTTAGACATTAGAATGTAAGCTCCTTGAGGGCAAGGACTGTCTCACTTTCGCATTTGTATCTCCAGAGCTTGGCACTGTGCTTAGCACACAGTAAATGACTGATAAATTCTTTTTTGTTCTCTCATCCATTTACTTATGATCAGAAAGTCAGAGAGGCATCACCACAAACTCTTCACTCTTGTTTACATTGGGATTATCCATAGCAAATTTTCAACCTTAAACTACTTTGCTCCTCTCTAACTTGCTTTTTTTTCTGGGGCATCTCCCGAATTCCTGCCTCCATCTGTGGCAGGGACCTGATTTAGTTTTTATGCTGAGAAAAGCCAGTTAGGAAAGGAGACCTTTGGCAAACAAAATCCTGTAATGCTACTCATTACAGTACATTAATGCTACTCACAGTCAGGGACCGTTTAAAAATTATCTGATGCTTTGAAACATCCATGCCCTGCTCCATTCTCTTAGTACTCATGAGGGGGAATTGACTGTCCCATCCATTACCCTTCTCTTCATCAGAGGAGCTCCCTTCCTTCCCTGAGGCTGGACTCCATCCCCAGATGCAACTTGCCCGTTGGACCAGATGCTCCCAGAGGGCAGGGAATGAATCTTCTTCACCATATGTGCCCTAGGCTGCTTCCTGTGCAAGTTGTACAGTCAAATCCTGTGTGTTTGTGTGTGTGACCATCTGTTCAATGACATTTTTTATTCCCTGTGCCTACCCACTGACACCAGCAAGGACCATTTACCTCCAAACACAACTGATGGGCTCCCCTAAAGTCCTTTCTAGTGATCCCCTCACCACCAATCCCCTCCCCTCTCCTGGCTGCCATCTCTCTATGAATGATTATCTCATTAGCAGAACAGTCTTCCCTGGCTGTCGGTAGGGTTTCCAAAGCAGATTGGCCCCCCGAGCTACAGATGTGCTATTTCACCTCCAATTAATCTTCATCAGGAAGGGATGGGTTGTGCCACATGCCCTTTTCTATCATCAGGCCCCTATTCTGTCCTGCAGACCATGCATCCCCCTCCCCAACATTTCTTAGTCTTATATTTTGGGGGAAGGGGACGAGAGTGACTGCTCAACATTTGGGTGTGACAAGTTGCGGGGCAGGGAAAGAAAGGAGTGGGATCCTGATGGGTTGGATTTTTAATAGATTTGGACAGGAGGGTCTGAAAACAGGACACTGGCTCTTTAACAGATCTCTTGGCTTATGAAGAAAGCAGCTCCCTTGTGTCAGCAGGCATTAAATTAGAGCTTCATGACTTAATCTGTACTCAGGTGGGGCTGGGACGACTCCAGCTTCTCAGTTCCTGGCTAGGGGACTTGACCTGGAAAGTTCTGAAAAGAAGCCACAATGGGGAGGAGAAGGGAGGAGCAGGATCAAGGGATACATTGTGGCTAAGGTGGCTATTGCCACGGGCTAGGTAGAACCAGCAAGGGCTTGTATGCTCGCTGGTCTGGGGCTTCTGAAAAGTCAGCTTGAATTTCTTCTGAGCCCTCAATGGATAGGAATATAGAGGGAATGCATCAATCATAGCCACAGCATCTCTGATCACCTGGTCTCTCCGGCCCCTCAGCCCCCATCTATGTAGAGGTAAATAAAGGTCTATGGAAGGGACTATAAAAAAGAGGTCTTAGGGCAGGAGATGAGATACCAGCAGAGGTTTCAGAGATAACTTTTACCCAGATTGAGGGATACCTAGTGTCTGACTCTGTCTTCCCATTTTCTTTGTCCTCACATGTCCTTCTTTGATTTTCAATATATCTTTGTGTTTTTCTAAGTCTCTGACTTTCTGAACTCCTAGGTCTATTTATCCCTGAATGTGTTTTCTTTTCTAGTCACTCTCGGTCTTTCTTTTCATTCCCATTTCCCACCCTGCCCCCACCCATATTCCTAATGAAAAAGTTACTTGCTTGCTCAGAAAAATTCAGCTGACTCCCTACTGCTTTGAGGATCAAATAAAAATTACTTTATTTGGCCTTTAAAGCCCTTCCCAGTCTAGTTCCGCTCTATCTTTCCAGGCAAATTATCTATTACCCCCAATTGTGTGCTGCTAACTGTTTAACAACTGGCTCCCTGCCCCAATGTATTATACACTTTAAAGTTTAATCTGCATAATTAAAATTTCTCAATCATTTTATTAAGTGTAGACAATCAACAAAAAATAAGTCAAACCCTTATTTGAGATGATTTCTGATTCTGAGGACTAAATGTTCCCACTGAAAATTTAGCCATAACTCTTGTGAGCATGACTCCAACACACCCTTGAGACTCTCCTTCTCCCACTCTGTGGTCAAACCAGACTGACCTACTCGTCCCTCCTACATTCTCTTAGCTGTACCTTTGAGCTGTCTTCTGGGTACTCCCTCCTTCCTTTGCCATCCTAAGTGCTCCATTCAAATGCTGCCCCCCACTTCCTAAGGTCCCCCAAACTAGCCTTGTATAGATTTGGTATCTGAATTACCTATTATTTTTCCAATAGAAAATAAACTCTTTGAAATAAGTGAGTCTTGTTTTCATCTCTGTATCCCTAATACCACACAGGTGATAAATAACTACTTGTTGGATGGATGGATGAATGAATGAATGAATGAATGAATGAATGAATGAATGAATGAATG
>NW_027185798.1:7117303-7121058 GCF_028583685.1 Petaurus breviceps papuanus | reverse complement strand
GAATGAATGAATGAATGAATGAATGAATGAATGAATGAATGAATGAAGATGTCATTGTTCCTGTCTCTGACTCAGTATCTCCGGTGATGTCTGTTTTAGCAAAATTCAATCTCTCTCCCTCTCTATCTGACTCGTCTCCTATGAGGGATTTGTTTTTTTCTCCTTGTCTCTGTCTCTTTGTCCCTGTCTTTCTTTGTGTCTCTATCTCCATCTCTCGGTGTGTATGTGTCCCTATCTCTCCAAATTCCCATCTCAGTTTACATCTCTATTGAGTTCTTTGACATAGAATTCCCTATCCATAGAGCTAGGAAACCTTGGGTAAGTCTCTTCACCTTGCCCTCGTTTATTGTGGATGCTCTGTGAGTCTCTGAGTGAGCCTGCTAGACTTCTCTTTATTCCTGGGCTAACATACGGGCCCATGATTGGCAGTTAGACACTACAAGGCTCGCCCAAGGTACCACCTGCTACACTGCGTTTCCAAATCGCCTGCTTATCAGTTCTCTCCTTCCTCCAAAATTCATCTTTATAATTGTCTGTGCAAATGGGCTTTTCCTACTCCCTAGCAATATAATGTAACTTTCTCAAACACAGGGTGTCTTTTCCTTTATCTTTGCATCCACAGAACCTGATGCAAAGTAACAAGTATTTAATAAATGCTTGTTAAAAGGCTAATATAGAAATATGCTTTGTATGACTTTACATGTATAATAGATATCATGTTGTTTGCCTTCTTAGTTGGGGGGGAGGAAGCTGGAGGGAGAGAGAGAATTTTGGAACTCAAAATTTTAAAATAAATGTAAAATTTTTCAAAAATGCTTCTTAAATTGATTAAATGGACCATGGCTTTAAATTTAGAGCCAGAAGGGGTCTTAAGAAACTAAGGCCCAGAGGAGTTAAGTGACTTGTCCATGGCAACATAGGTCACAAAAAGCAGGAGTCAGGAGGTAAACTAAGATGGTGAAAATGAAGATGATGGTGGCAAAAGCATTGGCCCTATTCAGTACCAGTCAAAAGAATCTCCCTTCCAGAGTCATCCTGGATCCATGACTCCCATATCTTTCATGAAGAAGAGGAGGTAGCCATTGCTGGGTTTCTACTTCAGTGTGGTACAATGGAGATGCCACTTCCTTTGGAGTCAGAAGATGTGCTTAAATCTCAGGACCTCCATATGGAGATGTCTAGCAAGCAGTTGGAGATATGGGGCTGGAGCCCAGGGGAAAGGTCAGGACTGGAAATATTGATGTGGGATTCATTGGCCACAGAGGTGATAATTGAAGCCATGGGAGTGGGTGATACTGCCAAGAGAGTGAGAAGAGGACTAAAGGCAGAACTCTCAGTGGAACAAAAGAAGGAAACAGAAAAGAAGACTGAGAAGAATCTGTCAGATGGGTAGGGAGGAAACCCGGAGAGGGTAGTGTCATGGAAATTGAGAATGGAAATAGTATTCAGGCAAAGGGTGTGGTCAACAATGTCAGTAGCTGCACAAAGAGGGTGATGACTGAGAAAAGGCCACTAGATTGGCCAATTGGGCTCCCCTCTGAGTGTCTATGCATCTTTGACTGTTTTGGCCTCTCTTCCTGTCTCTCACTGGGGTTCTGGTGCCACAATGAAATGACCTCAGTGGTACTGGGGGCCATAGTTAATTTCATGCTCCTCCTATTAGTGATTAATTTTCTCTCTTCTCCCTCTTCCTTTAGCCTCAATGAATTGTCTTCCCTGCCCCCCCCCCCCCAGCTCCTCTAGGGAGGAGGTACTGGCTCGGCACTCCCTTACCTGTTGCCTGCAGCCTTTTCTGCTGCTTGTGCTGCTGCTGGTGGTGGCTGTCTTCTCTTCTCTCTAAGGTTACCTTCTCATAAGATCATAGATTTAGAGCTGAAAGGGCCCTTGGAGGTCATCTCATCCAACCCCCTCATTTGTCATGAGAGGACATTGGGGCCTAGTGAGGGGAAAGGGCTTGTCCAATGTTACACAGGTGATTAATAGCAGTACTGGTGCTCAATCCCAAATCTAATTCCAAAGTGCACCACGCTACCCTCCTTGAAAACTTCCTGTGAAGTCAACTGTACTTAGGGCTGAACCTTGGAGAAAAGCCTAGAGGTAGCTATCCTTCCAACTAGTGTTGTCCAGTCCCATGAGATCAGTTCAATTTAGTTGAGAGTGGAAAAGAAACCCTAGGTTCAGATCTTATCCCTGACACTTACTGGTTCTATGATCATGGACTGCTCCCTGAGCATCCATTTCCCCATCTTCAGACTGGGTATAATACCTACGGCACCTACCTCAAAGCAGATTTGTAAGGATCAAATTAAATAATGTACATAACGTTTTGCATACTATGAAATGCTGCATAAATGGGCATCATATTGGGGCAGCTCCTTTCTCTCTGTGAAAGAGGTCCCAGGGCAGGGTGCCTTTTGTCATCATTCCATGTGTCCATCCTCTCCCCACTCAGAGAATCCCTCAACTTCTCACTCTCATACCAGTACAGACTTCTTCTTCTTCTTCTTTTTTTTTTTTTTAAAGCAATCGGGGCTAGGGGCGGCCAGGTGGCTCAGCGAGTAAGAGCACCAGCCCCAGTGTCGGGATGACCTGGATCAAATCCGGGCTCAGACACTTAGCACCACACCCAGAAATAACTGGCCATGTAACCTTGAGCAAGTTACTTAACCCCGATCGGGGTTAACATCCCGACACTGGGGCCGGTGCTCTTACTCGCTGAGCCACCTGGCCACCCCTACCAGTACAGACTTCTTGACCCCTCAGTTTCAAAAGAAAACCCAGAGGTTATTTGGTTCTCCCAAAGAGTGAAGTCCACCAGACACTGTTCATTTTCCTGAGGTTTTGCTTTATCCTTGTATGACTGCAGCCCTTGGAGCACCATCTTCTTCCTTTTAATCCACACCATCCATTCCACAAAACAGACAAGGGCAAAAAAGAGTAAGGGGAAGGGTACTTGTTCTGGAGCCAGAGGCCTTGGGTTAAAATCCCACCTTTGACAACCAATAATCCATGCACTCATGAGAAAGTCACTTCGTCTCCCTGTTTCACCCTCTGGATGTGGTTGGCCTGGATGGCTCCGAGGTCCCTCCCAACTCTAGAGCTGTGATCCAACCCATTTGATCTTAGAGAAATCGTTTGATCACTGTGGGCCTCAGTTTCCTCCTCTGTAAAATGAGGGGTTTGTACTAGATGAGTTTTCTTCTAGCTCTGTGCTTCTATTATGACCCCTCCATGCCACAGAAAGGTGAATGCAGGTTCAGACAGGGCAGTGTCTGCAAAAGGTGCCATATCTATCTTGGGGTGGGGGGAGAAGAATTCAGGTGTCTGTGGTTCTGGCTCATTATTGGACAATAGAGGCAATTGGACATCAAGGCAATAGAGAGAAGTCTTGAAGTCAGAAAGACCTGCGATCAAATCCTGCATCTGATACACACTGGCTATGTGACCCTGGATAAGTCACTTTATTGCTCAATGGTGTAGGCAACTCTCTAAGATGGAGCAGGTATAGATCTGCATCGGTGGAGGGAGTTTCTTCCTTGGGAGTTCTCTTGGCCAATGAAATCACATACAATAAGCTCCTTGAAAGCAAGCGTCCTTTCCTGTTTATCCTTCTATACTCAGCACCCAGGACAGCTCCCAGGCCATAGGAAGCACTTGATACATGCTTATTGATTGGTTGACTGGGCCCCTTCCGATCCATTCTTGGCTACCCTGTGGCTGGGATACTCTTTGTATGTGTGTGCGTGCCTGTGTGC
>NW_027185798.1:7068197-7117293 GCF_028583685.1 Petaurus breviceps papuanus | reverse complement strand
CTAGTGTCTCTACCTCTGTGTGTCTTATCTCTGATTCTCCCCATGTCTCTGCATCTGTTCGTTGTTTCCATGAATTGGTGTGGGTCTCCACCCCAAATTCTTGCTCTCCTCAATGTTTGTCTCTGTTCCTGTGTTTCGGTTACTGTCTCTCCCGGTGGCTGTTTCTCCCTTTGATCCTTTTTGCCTCAGTCTTTCCTCAGGACTTGTGCGTGTCTCCCTATCTCAGATTTGACATCCCTGACTGTGAGCTTCTCTCTGGGCTATTTCATGCTTTTACCAGGGGTCCCAAGTCTGCCTGATTCTTTTGCATTTCTTTCCTACCCCCTTCTTTCCATCCCTCATCCTAGACTGCACCCCCCTCACTACCTCCCCCCACCCAGGGGAGGAAATAAGTCCTCCTCGTTGCTTAGCAACCAGCAGCCAGCAGCATCACAGAGAAAGGAAATAGAAATAGCGCAAGAGGTGGACCTCTCCTCCACCCAGCACACACAACAGTCCAATGATGAGCTAACACAGCAGCAGCCCTTTGGTCTGTCTTTGGGGGGGGGGGGGGGGGTTCAGCTGGGGCTTTCCCCCTGAAGTCTCACCTTTAAACCAAAGCCACAGTTCACTTCCTCAGGGGTCTAGAAGAGGGTGATTTGAGGGAGAAGGCACTGATGGCAAGTTGTTCCCCATAGCAAGAGGCAGATCCAGTCCACAGCAAAATTATGAAGGAGGTAGCATTTATTCTTGCCTACTCAGCACCCCTCTTCTCTCCACCTGGACCCATGATTCTGCTCCACTCTGTGTCCTTTCCTTCTTTACCACCTTCCGACAGGATCATAGCATCATGGAATCTGGAGCTGAAAGGGACCTACCAGATCATCTGTTCTAACTTGTGCTTTTACAGAAAAGAAAACTCCAGAAAGGGGAAATCACACATAGCAGGGAGCACAGGCAGGACTCTAACCTAGGTCATAGGACTATATATCTCAAGTAGAAAAAGACTTTAAAGGTCATCTGGTCCAACCCTTTCATTTTACAAATGAGGAAACTAAGACTGAGAGGTTAAGGGACTTGCCCAGGGTCACCTAGATCATGGTATCATAGATTTTGAACTGGAATAGAGCATAGAGGACATCTGGTCTCACTCCCTCATTCTACAGATGAAGGGGAAGGCTGCAAAGTTAGAATGAATTTCAATAGTAACTGGCAGAGGGAGGAGTTGAACCCAGAACCTCTTCGTGCTGACTTAAAATCCAGGTGTCTTTCCACTGTGCCATGATAAACTAATTGGGAAAGGTGTGTGTGTGTGTGTGTGTGTGTGTGTGTGTGTGTGTGTTTTAAGGTTTTATTTCTTCAACAGAAACTTTGTTTGAGGGATTCTCAGAGATAAAGTCATTAAGAAGCAAAGGTATTGGGGCAGCTAGGTGGCACTGTGAACAGAGGACAGGCCCTGGAGTCAGGAGGACCTGAATTCAAATTCGGCCTCAGACACTTAACACAAAAAACTAGCCAGGTGACCTTGGGCAAGTCACTTAACCCCAATTGCCCTACCTTCCCCCCTCCAAAAAGAAAAAAAAATTAAAAAGAAGAAGCAAAGGTATGACTTCAGTAACTGTTCAGATTCCAACGGGATTACAAAATCTTTTATCCCCTCAGCAGGCTGGGTCCTTTCCCCAGGAGGATGGACCCCATATAACCAAGAATCTAGGGGCTCCAGTTCCCAAGGCAGAGTTATGTTTCACTCAGGCTCTCCTGGATTTCATTCAGCCCCATCAGTCCAAACTATATGGCATTCAGCTCAGCCCCTATCCTCCTCAAAATGCATCAGGGAAGCAGCCACTGAATGAATTGTTAAGGACAAAGCATGATCCTTTCCCTTGTGCAGTGAGCTTGAAATCTAAAGGGCATGGCCCAAAGCAGGGGACAGCCCCTGAAAAGTGTGAAGACACAGAAATACATGGGGATATATACCTGGGACTTTGCAACATGTATAATGAATGGTCTCAATAGACTATGCTCCATATGGATGGAGCTGTAATTTTTTTTTTTTGCAATGTGAGGCAGCTTCCAGGGTGGAGACTTCTCTATCAGCAGATGGCAATAATGATTTAATGGATAATAGTAACTCACATTATTACAGTGTTTAAGCATGAAGAATCACTTGACGTATCATTGGATCCTCACTACAATCCTGTGATGTAGGTGCTATTATTATCCCCATTTAACAAATGAAGAAACTGAGGCCTAGAGAAGTTAAGTGACTTGTTCAAGGACACACAGCTAAGAAGGTTCAGTGATGGAACCTGAGCATTGCAGTGTGCTCCTGACTCCAAGTACAGGGTGTACTCTGTCCAGCTAGTGCTTTGATAAATCACCACCACCATCTTTGTTTGGACTGACCTGTGATTTCATTGGCATTGGGAGCTCACAGTAAGGAAGCTCCCTCTGCTAATGCAGGTCAGCCCTTGCTCTGCCATGTGTGGGATAGCGAGATCGAGGGCTTCTACAGGGTCATGTAACCAGTGTCAGAGTTGGGATTTAAAGCCATATCTTCCTGACCGATGCCAATTTTCTAACCATGATGTCATGTTGTATATAGTCTTAGTCCTCGCTGTGGAATACTGAATATGCATATTGTGTATTTGTGTTTATGTTCCTGATAAGTGCCAACGTGATGCCAAGAAATGGGCACCAGGGTTAAAATCCTTGCACTGCCACTTATTCACTGTGTGATCCTAGTCACTCACTTCCATTCTCTGGGTTTCAGATTTCTCCTCTGTAAAATGTGGGGGAGGGGGTGGCTAGGTGGTACAGTGAGTAAGAGTGCCAGCTCGGAGTTGGGAGGACCTGGGATCGGTTCCGGCCTCAGATACTTAATACCCACACAAAAAATAACTGGCTGTGTAACCTTGGGCAAGTTACTTAACTCCAATTGCTTTTTAAAAATGTGGGGGAGGGGAGTGAGAGGAATCACTAGTCTTCTGCCTCTAGCAGTTTTTGGTTTTATTCACCATTAGCCCCACTCCTTAGATGATCATATATTATTCTCCTTGTCCTGGAGTTGGGCACCAGCAGTATGGAATGGCTGTGACTGAAAGTACCTGAGTTTAACTCCCACCTAAAACCTGGCTTGCACCTGAGGATGGTTCTTTGGTCTGTTGGACTCAGCCTCTCCGATTCCCTCCTGATCCCCCTTAATTCCAGTGCCGTCTCTTTGTTCTTTCCACTTTGTCCTTTATATAGCTTGTTTGCATGTGGTCTGTAAGTTGTCTCCCTCATTGGACTGTGAAGCTCCCTGAAGGCAGGAACTGTCTTTTTCCTCTCTTTGTATCTCAACATTTGGCACAGTGACTGGCACATGGTAGGCTCTTATTAAGTATTTATTGACTGACTGGTGGGCTGAAATCCATTTATCAAAAGGAATCCAAATCAGATCAGAACTTTCCTGAGGTTGGGGGAGAAGAGGATTATATTGCTTTTCCTCCAAATCTTCCATAAGCACCCAGAAGTCTAACCCACTTATAGAGGGTTTAGAGGGTGGCCTCTGTCCACGGTCCTGATCTGATTCAATTCCGTTCTGTTGGCCTGCAAACTCAACTAGGGTCAGTAGTATGATATTGCAGCCAAAGAATCTAATGTCTTCTTGGACTACATTAGCAGAAGTGTACTGACCAGGATGAAAGGAGTGACAGATCCCTTATATTCTGCCCTGGCTAAATCACATCAAACAGACATTTACTGAGGACTTCCTATGTACCAGGCGCTGCACTGGATTCTAAGAACAGCAACAAAATGAAAAAGTCCCTTCCTCAAGGAGTTTATATTCTTCTTGGAGGATATGACATGCATGTGTGTACATATGTATATGTATGCATGCATATGTATAACACACACAGAGTAACTTGAGGAACAGAGAGAACCCTAACATCTAACGTTATTAGGAAAAGCTTCCTATAGAATATGGTACATGAGCTGAGCCTTGAAGGAAGCTAAGGATTCCAAGAGCCAGGGGTGAGGAAAGAATGCATTACAGGCATGAGGGACAGTATATACAAGCTCACAGAGGCAGACTATGGATTGTCAATTTGGGGGATTGGCAAGCAGGTCACCTTGGCAGGTACTTAGAGGTGAGCAATGTCCAATAAATCTGGGAAGGGATACTGAAGCCTTACTGTGAAGGACTCCAGCTACCATGCCAAGGAGTTTGTATTTTGCCCAAGAATCACTGAAGTTCCTCATCTGGAGTGCTATGCTCAGTGTTGAGGGACACATTTTAAGCAAGATGCTGACAACCTGGAGTGTGTCCAAGAAAAGGTAAACAGGACAGTGAGAAGAGAGAACATAAGATTCTAAGAGCTTAGATCGAACACTGGAAGGGATCATGACCTAGTGTGCTAGATCATGCAGGGTATAACTGACAGAGCTGAGATTTGAACTCAGGTCTCATGATTTGAAGTTCATCACTCTTTCTTGGTGTGATAGTAATAGAATTTAAAGATCCCCCTGTATTGGCTTGGTTTTGGGATTGATTGTGCTAAAACCCAGAGCTTATGAATCCCACTTGTGGGATGGACTTGTTGATGTGAAAAGAGAGTGCTGAACTGGGAGGAGCTAGTGACATAAATTTAGAGAGACACAAGCAAAGAGAGAGGCAGAAGAACTTTTTGGAAGCAGCATCTTGGAGGCAGAGAGAGATGGAGAGGATTGCTGAGGGCCAGTATGAATTGCCCAGGACTTTTGAGAGCTGCCACCCAGAGCTGCCAAGGACTGAGGAGACATAGCTGTTATGCTGGTACTTTGTCTGTCTGTTTTGATGTTGTTTTGCCAGATTTATTCACTAGTGAAAGACTCCTGGTTCAGAGCTCCTGAGACTGTTCTGCAGACAGAGAGTGAATTCTATCCACTAGTGAAGGACAGTGCTGTTGTTGCAGAGGTTCTGAAATCTTGCTGTTGGTTCAGAGCTCCTGAGACTGTTCTGCAGACAGAGAGTGAATTCTGTCCACTAGTGAAGGACAGTGCTGTTGTTGCAGAGGTTCTGGAACCTTGCTGTTGGTTCAGAAGCCCTGAAGAAGGATTTTCTTGATGTATGTTCACAGAAATCCTGGAAGAGGGTTTTGCTAATGTTTTCAGGGGTCCTAGGACTGTTCTGCAGACAGAGATGAATTAATGAAGACACTGGCAATGTATCTTGTGGCCTTGCTAAGCTTTGTCTCCCCAGGAACAAAGATTGCTGAGAACTTGCCTGGGGTCAAGATGAAGAAAAGACCTCTCTTTGGGTATTAAATGCTGTGCTTAAGCTTGTTGTAACTCTGGGGTAGATTCAATTGTAATCCAAGGATGGGGAACTTTTGACTTTTTTGTGCTCTGTGATTGACCAAATGAATGTACTTTACTTATGATTCGAAACTAATCTCCATTTGAGAAGAGGGACTTTGTGGTTGACTAAATGAATGTACAGCCTAGGGGTGGAGTAGTACTTAGAAGAGGGTCTTTGGGATTGACTAAATGAATTATAATGTCCAAGGGTGGAGTAGTACTTGGAGATTATTGAATTACACTTGGTGAATGCTGTATTTTGGATTATGCGATATTTTGATTTTCTCTGTTCTTAATTTTTCACTGAATAAATGGAGGGCACCTATGCTGGTATTTTGAACCTTGGGAAGTCGCCTTTGCTTGGCATTACACTTGGTGATGGCTTTTTACTGTACTGTTTTCCTTTGTTATCTGAGGAATAGTTTAAGGGACAGTGGATGTTTGACTCAAAGATAGTTAGAAGACTGAGGTAAGCTGAGAGAGAAGCTGCTCTCAGGTACTTGAAGGGCTATCACATCAAAGAAGGACCAGACTTGTTCTTCTTGGCCCCTGGGCAGAACAAGAATCATTTTGGGCATGGTGGAAGGAGCCACAGGAAGGCAGATTTAGATGCAATGGAAGGAAAAATTTCTTAAGAACTACAACTGTAGGGGCGGCTAGTGTGGCACAGTGAATAGAGCACCAGCCCTGGAGTCAGGAGGACCTGAGTTCAAATGCGGCCTCATACACTTAACACTTACTAGTCGTGTGACCTTGGGCAAGTCACTTAACCCCAACTGCCCTCCAAAAAGGCAAAAAACAAATGTAAATTTCATTCATATATTTGGGGTGGCCAGGTAGCACAGCGAGTAAGAGTACCAGCCCCAGAGTCAGGATAACCTGGGATCGAATCCGGGCTCAGACACTTAGCACCCATCCAGAAACACCTGGCCGTATAACCTTGAGCAAGTTACTTAATCCCAATTGGTTTAAAAAAAATCTGAACCTTTGTTCAAATCCAGGCACTGCTATTTACTATCTTTGTGACCATAGGCTCTCTTAGGGTCTCAGTTTCCTTTGTAAAAATGAAAGGATTTGACTAGATAACTTCTGAGGTGCCTTCTAGCCTTAAGCCTATGAATTATGAACTGGAGAATTAAGTAGGACCCCCAGAGCAGTTACCTTTCTTTTTTTCCATTTTTTTTTTGCTTTTTGGAGGGCAATTGGGGTTAAGTAACTTGCCCAAGGTCACACAGCTAGTGTGTTAAGTGTCTGAGGCCGGATCCGAACTCATGTCCTCCTGACTCCAGGGCCGGAGCTCTACCCACTATGCCACCTAGCCGCCCCTACAGTTAGCTTTCAAACATGAGAAAACTGAGTTTCAGGGAGGAAACTGACTTGTCCAAGATCACCTAGTTACTAAGAAATTCAGGTTTAGAGACCTCTTATCTAGATGTGACCTCACAATAGAGGGCTTCTGGGCAGTCATTAATTATTAAGCCCTTCTCAAAATAATGAAATTTCAACTCAATTACAGGGGAATGTTCTGGTAAAATTTCTTCAGAGCCATATCTTGTTGAATCCAACACATGATAAAATCCACACATTCCTCCCTTACTGCAGCACTAAGGACAGAAAGATAAACCCTGGAGTGGGGAATAGTCAACTTGAGAAAGCTGATGCAGGGCTGCAGACTTTTCCCCTCATTAGGGACCACTTTGACACTAACTTGCTCCAAGAAGGAAGAGGGGGCTGTACTCCTGGCACTTTTCTCTTTCCTGACGCTGCAGGCCTAACTGTACGACACTCCCCATCCTACCACCTCCACAACTGGTCAGTCCTGGCCTCTATGGCAGTTCCCTCCATCTGGCTGCCCCTTTCCATTCCCCTTCTGGCCAGAAGCTGATGTGAACAGTGTTTGTCCCATTGAATCATCACCCTGAGTTGAGTAGAGGGATTAAAGAGGAAAGTTCTTCCAGGTGGGTGTTGGGTTAAGAAGGACAGATCAGAAATGAGTTTGCCACTGAGTATTTTTTCTCCCTCTCTGTCCATTCCACAGAGACTACAGCCAGCAAGTCCGTGCAGGCAGCCATGTCCTCCACTTTCAACAATGGAGCCAGCATTCCATCTCCACCAGATGCTGCCAATGGCTTCCCCCAACCCAGTGCCTCAGGTGCCTGGCACAGACCAGAGGAGGAGCTGCGGGTTGTGGAGCCCAGCCTGGTGAAGAAGGCCCACCGGGAGATCCTGGACCATGAGAGGAAGCGACGTGTGGAACTCAAGTGTATGGAGCTGCAGGAGATGATGGAGGAGCAAGGGTGAGTCCGGGCAGATGTACAGAAGGGTAACCCAAAGGCTGAGTCACTGCAACCCTACTGACCACTTGGGGCCAGTCCAGTGTTTTTAATAGTAAGCCCAACAATCATTTTATACCATGCTGGGCTGGCATAGTGGCTACCTCTCTGGCCTTAGAGCTAGGAAGACCCTGTTCGAATTGTGCCAGTGTCCTGGCGGTAGGGCCCTAGGCAAGTCCCTGACCTTCTCAGTGCTCTGATCCAGCGGCATCAGACTCCAATTGAAACAGATCCCCACAGGATGCATATTGACTAAGAAAACCACAAATTAACATGATGTTTGTATTGGTTTTGTTAAATATTTCCCAAATATATTTTAATCTGGTCTCAACAGCACTCCAGAGTTTTGCAGACCAGGAGTCTGATACCTCTGTTCTAGGTAATTCTCCAAGGTGAGAAGGATGACAATGGCTAACATTTATAGAGCACCTACTATGTGCCAGCTGCTGTGTGCTAAGCACATGCGATTATCATCTCATTGAATCCTCACAACAACCCTGGGAGGCAGGTGCTATTTTACAAATGAGGAAAGTGAAATAAACAGAGCCTAAGTGACTTGTCCAGGGTCACACAGCTAGTAAGTGTCTGAGGTCAGATTTGAACTCAGGTCTTCCCGACTCCAGGCCCAGCTCTCTCCACTGTCCCATCTTGTCACACAGTAGGAAGTAGCGGGTGGGATTTGAGGTGGAGGGAGTTCTCCTTCTCCACTAAGCTTCACTTACATCCAATTCACAAGCATGTCAGTGTGTGGCCGGTCATATCTTTGAAGACCACCACTACCACCAACCACGATGCCTCTGTGATGCTTCTGTGGACCCCTGGGCCGTTCTACAGTTCCCTGCATCCCAGGTGGCAGAGCAATTTTGAAGCAATGAAATTCCTGGCTGCTGAGCCTGGCCCCCTCCCTGACAAGCATGTTTCCCTGATGCAGCGGCAATGTGGGGTATGCAGAAAGGCCAACTGGGCTGATGGCAAATCAGCTGCTAAGGCACCCTGTGGTCAGCCAGAGCCCTATGCTGGAACGAGCCTGGGGTGGCCATGGGATGAAATCAAGGGCTGCCAGCCCTGAGCCCGGGGGCTTTGAAAATGAGAAGTCAAGAGGAAAGGGCGATGGATTTGGAGTCTGACAGCCTAGTTCAAATGCTACCTCTGTTCCACATTACTTGTGTGATGTTGGACATTCACTTAACCACTCTGAACCACAGTTTTCTCATCTGTAAAATGAGGGGAAGGGCTGAACTATATGACCTTTGAGGTTCCTTCCTAATCTAGCTCTCTGATCCTGCTGATGGAGGATGGTTACTGTACTCCTTGAAGAATGGATAATAGTAGAGGACTCAGAGCCTTTGGGTATCATAGTATAAAGGGGAAAACACAGGACTTAGAGTCAGGAGACCTGGGCTCAAATCCTGACTCAAACACCCTGCTATCATGGGAAAGTCATTTCACCTCCTCAGTTTTCTTGTCTGTAAAATGGGGATAGTTATTGGTATATTCAAAGGACTTGTTGTAAGCAATGTGCTTTGTCCACCTTGAATCACTAGGTAAATTTGCAGAGGTTTTTGTCCCTCAGGAATCTGAGGATCCATCTAATTACATTTCTATGTCTCTTTAGGGTTCACAATAGTCACTCCTCACAATACTTTGTGAAGGGAAGAGAGTCAGTATTGTTTTAAAGACCAGGAAAATGAGGCTTAAGACCTGACCCTAGGTCACCCTTCTGACAAATGTCAGAACCAAGATTTAAACCCAGATTTCCTGTCTCTTTCCACTCAGCTCAGTTGTGCTGTGGGATTCTGATATCCTATGCCCCAAGTTCAGCAGTCAGTCATAAGAGCAGAAAATCCAAAGTTTGAAGGACCTGGAAGGTTAGCTAGTCTCATTTTATGACTGAGGAAAATGAGGCCCAAGGAAGTTAAATGACCCACCCAAGGACACACAGGCGGGCCCTTTCTGTGGGCACAGTTCTGGACTGGCTACTGCAGAGTATGGGGAAGATAGTCTCAGAAAGCTCTTGATAGAATGAGAGAGATACCGCCCTTACCTTCAAAGAGGAGATGGTGAGATACAATCCTTACCCTCACAGAGTCCCTGGTCTGGTGAGGAAGACACAATTCCTCTTCTCCCATCTCTCCTTAGTCCAGAAAAAAAGACAAGTACACTGGCAGATGATTGGTGTGGCAGCTAGGAACACTGGGGAGTTCCACCATCTCTGAGTAGCCCTGGAGGTTGGGCTAGTTCTCACTGGGCTTGCTAGATCAACTATATGATCAGTGACATCATATCTCACTTTTGTTTAACAAGAGACTTTTTAGAAAATCAGACCTGTGATTTTATTGGTATGGAGAATTACTCATGAAGAAGCAGCCTATGCCAATGTAAGTTGGTACCTGCTCTTCCCCTTATGGTCTTAAAGAATTCCCTGGAGCATTGGGAAATGAAATGACTCCATGCCTAGAATTGCAAAGTCTGTGTATGTTACAGTCAGGGCTTGCTGGCTCCAAGGTCACTGTCTTATTCATTCTGCCTCTCATTAAGGTAGATTTGCCAAGATATTTCCACAATTCTCCCACTGGATCTTTACCACAATCCAATAAGATAGTGGGAATTATTTCTCCTTTTGGACAAATGAGGAAACTGAGTCCCTCAATTCATAGATGACTTGCCTAAAATCACTCATTTTCTCTCCCATCCTGGTGCTGAGTGCTCAGTGAGGTGTCCAGACCACACTCAGTTTCTGGAGACAAGGGGATGAAGGAGACAACCACTGATGTCCTCCTTGTGGAGGAGGGAAGGGGTTCTTCTGGGAGTCCTTCACCTAGCAGCTCCTCCTAGGAAAGAGTTGAAGCTGACTTTCCTGCTCCAGTTTCTGTCCCCAAGGGAGGTCCCTCAGCTGCAGGGCAAAGGGAGTAGGGGAAGTAATTGCTGCTCAGTTTTCTTTTCAATCCTCTCCTGTTGCCTCTTCAAGGAAATTCCTGGAAAAGGTGAGCCTGGAGATGATCTCATTCCCCAGGCTAGCAGTTGGTGGGGAGAGGGAGAGTCCCACTTCTTTGGGTCAATGCCCCAGGGAAGGAGTGAGAGTGATGCGCATGTGTTAATAACCAGGCTTGTGGGAGGAGATTCTAAAAAGTGAGTTTCATTCTGGGGATGGGGGCTCAGTGCTGGGCATGGGGTCTTAGTTCCAGAGGTAGACTCAATTCAAGGAAAAAGAGCTCAGGTATAGGTACTAGGACCCAGAATAAGGATGCTAAGGAATCCACTAGGCTCATGCTAAGAAATGATATGTTTCCTGAACTCCAAGTGAGTGCTGAGAGAGGAGGAGATGGAAAGAAACAGAGAGACACACACAAAGCAAGTTATTAGCAGGCAATACAAACATATTTGAAAGAGCTGATGAGCTATTGATGTGTAAAAAAAGAAAATTCTGTTTCCTGTACCAAAACTGTGAGCTGTGGTCCCTGAAGGGGGAGTGGTGGGTCTACAGGTGCCTTAATTAAAAGTCATTATCTCCATAGTTGGGAGGATTAAGTTGCAATATTGTATGTGGAAGTGATTTGACAAAACAACAGAAAATCATTTCCAAGAATGGGAAAAATACTGAGCACATATTCCTAACTCTAAGTCTTTATTATTGTCACTAAACCTGGGGGATTCGTGTCCATTCCAGGCACTGAGGTCCCTGCCCTGACCCTTAGTTCATAACTCTGAGTCGTCATCTCTGACACTGAGCTCTGATACTGACCTATTGAACCCCTATCCCAACAACTGAGCTCCAATATTTGAAGCAGAGGCCCCATTCCTAGCATTGAGTCTGTCACCTAGGCAACTGTGAGCCTCCATTTCAGACCCTCAGTCCCCAAACCCAATACAGAGACACCATCTCTTACACTGAGCTCCTAGTCACAAAAATGCACCCTCATCCCTAGTGCTCAGTCCTTGTCCCTGACACTAAGTCCCTATCTCTAGCAATAAACTTCTATACTCACTACTGACTGTTCATCTCTAGCATTGAAACCGATTCCCACTCCTAACACTGAGCCTTAATCCCCAGCTGAGCCTTCAGGGATGGATGGGATTTAGACAATCAGGGCAAGAGGCCCTGAGCATTACAGGTGGGAGAACAATTTCAGTTAAAGTACAGAGATGGTAATCACACTCAAGGCCATTCACAATTTTGTTTGAGACAATCTTTCTAATCTAATTTCATGCAATTCCCTTTCACCTCTTGTATGTTCCATCAAATAGATGCCCCATTGCTTCCTGTCTTTGTCTTGTTCTTTTTTGTCGTTTGTATTTTCTTCCAAACCTGGAATAGAGACTCCTGTCCACCTGAATCTCTACCAACTGAAATTGCTGTCTTCAAGGCTCTGCCTAGGCACCAACTTTTCCATGAGTCTTCTCTTGACTTATCTTGCCTCCTTTCCCAATTAAAGAGGTCTCTCCTTCCCCCCAATCTGCCTGTGTCTTCTATGCACTGATCTCAATCTCCCTTGACTCATAACTATTCTTGTGTTCTTCTGTGCCCCCATTGGAGCAGAGGCTTCTTGAGAGCTGGCTAAATGTCAGATCCATCTTTTATGTGTAGTAATCAGCACTATGCTTTATACACAAATAGTGCTTAATGTAAGTCTGTTGGCTATAATGGAATGATGTATGTGTGCAAGGGACAGTGCGAAAACAAGCTCAGCTTAGACAAGTCAGTGGTGAGTGGGTGGAGGCAAAGATGTTTGGCACAGGGGCTAGATTGTGAAAGACCTTGAACTTCAGACTTAAGTCTTTGCATTTCACCCTGTAGGCAACAGAGTCAATGAAAAGTTCTTGAGCAAGGGAGAGATGGGATTACTAGTGTTTTAGATGAATCTGGTAATAAATAGATATTATGTATGACCAGCAGATTGTAGGACCATGGATCCATAGACTGATAGCTGGAAGGGACTTCAGAGGTGCTCTCTCATCCCCTGCAGAATGAATGAATGAATGAATGAATGAATGAATGAATAATATTTAAGTACTTTCTATGCACCAAGCACTATGCTAATGCTGGAGATATAAATACTAGATCAAGACAGTCCCTCCTCAAGGAGCTGACATTTTAATGGAGTGAAGGAGGGGAAGGAATTTTTATTTTAGGGAGACACAAAGACAGAAAGTGGAACAAGTTGGGAAGGAGAAGGGTTAGTTGACTTGCCCTTTGCAATGGCAGTGTTGATTAGGTTATAGTTCTCAGAGCAAAAGGTGGAACCTGGGGCCCAGAGAGGTAAAGTGATGTATGAAGGTCACACAGCATCAGAAGCCAAATCCTTTGTCTCCATAACCTGATGGCTGTGTGGACATGAGGGACAGCTCCAGGGAAATGGTGATGCTCCTGAGATTTTGAAAGAATTTAAGAAACTCTCTAGCACTCTGGATAGCTCCCGTATGGAGAATTTATGGGAAAACATGGAGAGAAATCTATAGGAGATAAGAAAGTGTGGAGAAGGTTGCAATATGAGTTGGTGATTAGAAAGGACCTTAGGAGTCATTTAGTCCAGCATTTCTCCCAGATAGAAATGCCCTTCAGAGAATCCTTGATAACTGTTCACCTGCCTCACCCCCACATGCATCATTTGCCTAATCTTGTTTCTACTTTCACAATGTCTCCCTTCTCTCCACAAATACAGATGTTGCCCTCGTTCAGGCCCCCATCACCTCATGCACAGACCCTTGAAATAGCCTCCCAGTTGATCTCTCTGCCTCATCTTTCTCTCCTCCAATCCATCACCCACATTGCTGCCATGATGATTTTCCTGAAGCATAGATCTGACCATGTCACCCTGCTCACCAATAAACTCCAGTCGCTCCCTAGGGCCTTAAGGTACAAAACTTTGGTTTGTTACTCAAAACTCTTCACAACTAGGCCCTTTCCCTCATTCTTAATTTTCTTACACATTATTCCTCTCCACAAACTCTGTGGCCCAGCTATGCTGGCCTGCTTGCCATTCCAAATATATGCTCCATCTCCCATCTCAGGCTGACCCCAATGACTGGAAGGGACCTACTCCTCACCTCTGCTTCTTGGGATGTCTAGCTTCCTTTAAAATTCATTTTAAGAAATACCTTTTAAAGGAAGCCTTTCCTGATCCCTCTATCGACTTTAGAATCTAGTTGCTAATACCTTCTTCTGGAAGGTGACTATCTACTTTGAATGTATCTTGAATACACATGGTGTGAGCCCTATTAGAATGTAATCTCCCTGAGGGCAAGGACTGTTTCATTCCTGTCTTTGTAGCATTAGCATCTAGTTCGGTGCCTGGTACAAAGTAGACATTCAGTAAATGCTCATTCATTGATTGAATGATTGTTCCCACCTTCTCTTAACACACCCAGTGGCAGGGTGCTCACTACCTCAAGAGGCATACCTATCATTTGTATAATGATCCTTGTGTGCTATGGGAGTGGGGAGGGGATGAGAGGTGTGGAGAGAAAGACAATTAACCCTAACGAACCACCCATAATCACCATAGGACTCAAGGGGGAAGCAAGCCCCAAGCCACCAATGCCTAGGTCTGTACCTTGGGATTAAATCCTTCAGGAGACATTTTGGTGTGATGGAAAGAGGTCTGCATCAGGAGTAGGAAGAGCTGTGTTCAAATCTGGTCTCTGCCACTTGCTACTTGGCAGCTGTGACACAGAAGATAGAGTGATGAGCTTGGAGTCAGGAAGACCTGAATTCAAATGTGACCTCATGGTAACTATGTGGCAAGTCACTTCACCTCTGTCTGCCTCAGTCTTCTTACCTGTAAAATGGGGATCATAATGGCATCTACTGCACAGGTTTGTTTGAGGATCAAATGAGACTATTTGTGAAGCACTTAACACAGTGCCTGGCACATAGTAAGCATTTCATAAATTCTTATTTCCTTTCTTTCTCCTTACTTTGAGCAAGTAACTTTACCTCCCTGGGGCTCCCATCTGTAAAATGGAGGGGTATGAACATGTGAAGTCAGACTAAATGAACTCCAACATCCTTTCCAACTCTAAAGCTATTTATTTTTTTAGATTTTATTCTGATTTTAACAAACACCAAAAAAGAAAGAGAACATTTCCATATACAAAATGAGACAGGAAAAGATTCTATGTGAAGCCATGAATCTACATCAAATACAGCTTGCTTTTAAATATATATATGCATATATAAAATGCCACCTGTTCCTTTCTTTATCATATGTTACTTTCCAAGTTGTTTTGCTTGTTTCTGCTTTCTACTGACCTCCCTTCAGCTCCTTTCTGAGCATTTTAAAGGTGTTTCAATGGCCCTCTTTTCTTTTTTTTATAGCAAAATGATTCCTAGTCTCTCTCTCCAAAATAAGAAAGGAAAAACACAATTCTTGTAACAAATTAGATAATCATAGCAAATCTATACATTTGCTACATTCAAATACATATATATCTGCTGTGTACATGCACATATATGTGTGTGCACATATATACACATACATGCACATATATGTGTGTATATAAACACACATGCATATATATATATATAATTGTGCACCTTGCATCTGTCATCACTTGTGAAGAGGTGGGTAACAGGCTTCCTCATCACTTCTCTCAAGATGTACTTGGCCATTGATTTCTTTCCAGGATATTTGTTTTTTCAATGTTACTGTTACTGTAAAAGTCATTTACCTGGTTCTGCTCACTTTATTCTGCATCAGTTCATATAAATCTTCCAAGGTTTCTCTGAACACATCTCTTTTGTAATTTTTTATGGCACAATAATATTCCCACATATTCACGGACTATAATCTGTCCAGCTGTTCTCTAATTGATGAGCACCCCTTTAGCCTCCATTTCTTTGCCACCACAAAATTAGTTGCATAAGTATTTTGGTACATATAGATCTGTTTCCTCTTCTTTCAATCTTTTCAGGTTATTGGCCTGGTAGTGGCATCTCTGGTCAAAAGGTATGCACAGTTTAGTGCTTTTTGATGCATATTCCCAAGCTGATTTCCAGAATAGCGCAATTCTAAATCTATGATCCTCTTATCCCAAAACTCTCCTTCTGAGTTACCATCTATCTCATTCTCCTTGGTATCTATTCCCCTTTTTCCCCTCCTCTACTTTAAACAGAGAGAGACAGAGACAGAGAGAGACGGAGACAGAGAGAGAGAGACAGAGACAGAGAAGTTCTCAGGGAGAAGGAAGGGGAAGGGATACAAGGGCAAATTCAGTGAACATTTTTGTAAGTAACCAAAAAAAATCAACAAACTTTGTCTAAAAACAAACACATATACATGCCCACGCATACCTCTTATATTTTATCCAGGCTCAGAGATTTTTCTTCATTGATATCACCTGGCCATTTACATTCATTTATTTCAGCTCATATCCATTAGTATTTCTTTCCTGTATTCAGATATTTGATTAATATTCATAACAATTACAAGAGAGTATATTCATTTTATACTATTAAATAATATTTCAATCCTTAATATTTATTTGATAGCTCTGTAATTTGGGTTATGAACACTTTCCCCTCAGGTAACCTGATGTGACTGAGAAGGCTCAAAGCCTATGATGGCCCCAGTCAGGGCCAGCCCCCACCCCTATACTGAGGCATCAGTGACCTAACTCCCTAACATGATGTGAAGAGCACCATATTAAAACATCTACTTAAAGCAAGACAGTATGGGAAAGTGAATTAAGTGTTAAGGCCAGAGTCACAAGAAAGGGGTTCAAATTCTGCCTCTGGGCCTTAATACCCATGTGAACTTTTGCAAGCTCTCCAAAGCTTCAAATGACTCCCTGAGACCTACCCACAAAGTTTTAGATGGTTCATTCTGTTCTTCCTAGGGCAAATGACAGGTTTTTGATATATCATACCTCCAACATGTGCCAGACATCATGCAGTTAAAGACAAAAAGGAAACCAGTCCTTGCCCTCAAGGAGTTTATATTCCAGTGGGGACATGTAATGTGAAAACAGAAATAGATACAAGGTAATTTGAGGAAGGAATAGCAAGAACAACTGGAAATAGTGAACAAAGTGTCGTGGAGAGGGTGATGCCCACCAGCCTACCACGATTGCAGATTCATTGGTTGAAAGAATATCAGATGGAGAGAGTCAAGAGACCTGGCTTTCAATACCGGCTCTTTTGCTGTATAATTGTCAATAAGCTGCTGGACCTCTCTGGTAGAGTAGTAGAGTGGTCCTTTAAATTCCATGAAGTTTAGAGTTGAGGAATTTTGTAACTGGAAGAGACATGAGAAGTCATCTCATTCAGACCATTTCAAGATGGAAAAGGCCTTTGAGATCACTATGTTTAACTCCTCTTCATTTTACTGATGTAGAAACTTCAAGCCAGAGAAAGAAAACAACTGAACCAGTGTCTCATAGCTTATAAATGACAGGACTAGAATGAGAATGTGGGTCTCTTGCCCCCAGTTCTCATGCTTTTGTACTATAGAAACATGAGCTGTTGACATTTCTCCTTCCTCTGCCCCTACGACTCATCCAAAAATGGGGAGAGAGTCTGACTTTGTCCTGGATGGGAAGGGAGACCTCTCAGATGGGAATGGATGAAAGGAGATTAAAGAGGGGGAAAGAGAAGGTCCGGTGCCACTTGAGAGATCTTTGTCCAATCTGTTGCCAAGAAGAGGAAGCCACTCTCCAGTGATACCCTGCCAGGCACCAGAACTGTCTTTTTCGGCAGTTACAGAAACATAGAATGAGGTAATGGAAAAATCGTTAGATTTTAAGTCAGAAGACCTGAGTTCAAATCCTGATTGCACCACTTACTACATGTGTAACCTTGGTCAAATCACAGACTCCTTGGGCCTTGGAGTCCTTATCTGTAAAATGAAGGGACTGGATCAAATAACCTCTAAAACCCCTTTTGACTCTAAATCTATGCCCCTATGATCTGCAGCTGGTGGGATCACCTGGTTAATGTGGAAAATGCCAAGCAACAAGCAATCCCAAAATAATTTGGCGTGCTGTTTCAGTCACATTCACACTCATAAAGATGGGTGCTTTCACCCCCTCTGCTACCAATTCCTCCCTACTCAGCCCTGCTATCTGGAGCCAACAAAGGGCTGTGGTGGAAGGGGTGAGGCAAGTCTCAGGTCTGCCTTATTCTTGGATATTTAACTATATTTTAGACAAAAGAAAAGAAATGTGACTAATCTTGGATCCTGGATGCCAGTCATGAAATCACCTCCTCCCCTGAACCCCTCTCTCCTGCCTGTATCCCTCCAGATTTGTCTAACACTAGAATAGTATGTCTCATGAGGTAGTGAGCTTCTCACCATCCAAAAGGTATAATCAACAACCAGATAGCCAACTGCACATTTCAGTGATGGAATGTGTCACAGAAACAGGAATGGGCATGAACACTTTCTGCCCTCAAACCCTACTCCCCACTTCCAATCAATAGAAGGGGTGTCTAATCAAAGCGTCCCTCCTTGATTATATCTCTCATCAGTTTTCCTTCTGCAAAATAGGAAAACCTTCAGTTTCCTCAGAGGAAGGAAGGGGTTGTTGGGGAGGGGGGAAGCCAAAGCCCTCATGACCCCAGCCTTGCTTTTTCTTTCCTTTATGCCCTCTCTTCCTGCTGCAGGTATTCCGAAGAGGAGATCCGGCAGAAGGTGGGGACCTTCCGACAGATGCTGATGGAGAAGGAAGGAGTCTTGACCAGGGAGGATCAGCATGGTCGCCACATGTGAGTCTCCTATGGGAGATCAGCAGGAGAGGCGGTGGGCTCAGAGGAAGAGTCTGAGCCTCAGTGGGTTTGGGGAGGAGCTTGAGAAATTCAGGGGGCCATCCCCTTTGCTCAAGTAGTGGTAAAGTAATCAATAGACTACAGAACTTGGAGTCAGGAGGACCTGAGTTCAGATCCTACTTTTGACACTCACCAGCTGTGTGACCACAGGCTAGTCACTTCACTATACTGTGCCTCAGTTTCCTCATCTGAAAAATGAGGGAAACACTAGATGTCCTTTGAAGTTCTTTCCAGATCTGCATTTAGTATGCTACAACCCTAAGTTAATTCATCCAAGGCATCACCTCATGCTAAACTTCCCTAAGAGGAAGGCAGGAAAAGATATGGTTCATCCCTTGAGCTCTGGATCTAGCTGGGGGAAGACAGGCCTTATACAAAACAGGTAAAGAATGACATCATTGAGATCCTCCTTTTCCTCCAGCGCTTTCAGAAGAATGAGGAAGGCTATATATCAGTACAGAGAAAGCATTGAGTTGCAATCAAGAGAACATTCCTTCCCTTGCTCTGGTCCTGTCATAAACTGACTGTGAGACCTTAGGCAAGCTTCCTTGTCCATGCCTTCAATTTCCTTATTCATGCCTTCATTTTTCTCTATTTCAAAAAAGGTGCAAGGTATAAAGGCAGACTAAAACATACTTTAAGAAAGCCACCAACCAACAAGTATTTAGCGAGCACCCACTGTGTGCCCAGAACTTCACTGGGCATTAGGGATACAAAGACAAAAGTGAAACAATACCTGTCCTCAAATAGCTTACATTCAAATGAAGGACACAATATACCCATATATAGGTACTTACAAAATGAATATAAGATAATCTTGTTTGGAAAAGGCGCTAGCATCTGGGGAGGGGGAAGAAAGAAAGACTTCCTGAAGAAAATGGTGTCTGAACTGAGTCATGAAGAAAATGAGGAATTTCTAACTCAGAGATAAAGAGGGAGTGCATTCTCTGAATGGGGGACAGTCAGTGAAAGGACAGAAACAAAAAGTGAAGTGTGCTGTATGAGAAACATTGGAGGGTCAGTTTGACTGAATAAAAAAGAATAATGTATAATAAGACTGGAACAATAGTTTATGGGCAGGTTGTTAAAGGCTTTAAATGTCAAACAAAGGAGTTTATATTTGCTCCCAGAGGTAATAGGAAGACAGTAGTTTATTGGAGAGGGGAGGAGAAGACAGATTTTGACATGGTCAGATTTGTGCTTTGGGAACTCAGTAGAGAATGACTCACTAGTACAGCAGAGAACTCTGAGTAATTTAGATTTAGAAGGTCAGTGAAGGAATAAAGGAGTTAAAACTGGAAATGGTAAAGTAGAAAAGCTAATCCCAGAGGAAGGGGTATGATGGTCAAAAGACCAGATCATAGCATTTAAAGTTGAAAGGTCATGCCATTCCAAGTGTCTTTGGTTTTTTTTGGAGGGGAGAAGGTAGGGCAATTGGGGTTAAGTGACTTGCCCAAGGTCACATGGCTAGTTTTTTGTGTTAAGTGTCTGAGGTCAGATTTGAACTCAGGTCCTCCAGACTCCAGGGCTGGTACTCTATTCACTGCACCACCTAGCCACCCCAAAAAATTCACTACTTTTTTCTTTTTCTTTCTTTTTTTTGGCAAGTCAATTAGGCTTAAGTGACTTGCCCAAGGTCACACAGCTAGTAAGTGTGTCAAGTGTCTGAGGCCACATTTGAACTCAGGTCCTCCTAACTCCAGGGCTGGTGCTCTATTCACCGCACCACCTAGCTGCTCCCATTCCAAGTATCTTTGAGATCATTGAGTATGACCCCTTATTTTACAGAAAAGGAAACCCAAGTTCAAAGGTCACACTTCTAGCAATTAACAGAGCTGTGACTTAAACTCAGGTTCAAACTAGGTCCTTCAACTCCAAACCCATTGTTCCTGTCACTGCCCCATTGGACAATACCTTTACAGGTGAAAGGACTACTGTCTACCCCCTTTATCTTACAGGAAAGGGAACTCCGACCCAGAAAGGTTAGATGACAGGCTAAGGTGATACAAATGGCAAAGCCAGAATTTTAACCCCATCCCCCCCCGGCTGTTCTGACTGCAAATATGGTGTTCTTTCTACTATACCATAACTGTCACGAAACTCATTCATTCTATACTGCATAGGTCTTTGTTATTTAGGTGTGTTTTTGTAAGCAACAAATTTTAAGTCTTTCTTTTCTTAGCCAATCTGTCACTCTTTTTCAGTTTGTTGGATGTTTAATCCATTTACATTTAAATCTATGAGAGTTAGGCTTATCTTTTCCAATTACCTCTATTTTTTCCTCAATTAGACTCTTCCTCTTACTTCATAAATACAGTACTTTGTCTCTTCAGTTATTTTATCTTAATCTACTTTAAGGCAACCCTATTTCCACCAGCTCTTCAAGCCCCCAGGCCATTTGTTACCCCTTTACCTAGTTTTAGAGTTTTGTTTTGTTTATTCTTTTATGTCTTTTTTTATCTAGTTTTCTAATTTTTCCCCTTTTTTCCTCTCAACTAAATAATCCAATAAGATCTCTCTTCCTCTTCTCCCCTTCAACTTATTTTGCTTGTTAGGTTTTACATTTTGTTTTCTGCACCTTCTTTTGGGAAAAAAAGATTTTTCCTTCTTTCTCTTCATTATTTCCCTTCCACTTCTGTCATTCTAGATTTTTATTCTTTGATTCATGACCTTTACTTTATTTATGCCTTCTGTAGTCTCTGTATTCCTCATGGAATTCAACCTTCTAAGGTACCTATTTTGAGCTGCTTCTAAACAGTTTTCATTTTATCACCTGGTATATCTTGCCCCACGGCCCCTTTTTCCTGCTGTATCTCTCTCTTAGAAATGCCAATTCCCACAGGTGATAGAGATGTGTACCTATGGTATATATCAATCCATCCATATGCATATGTACACATACACATATATATATAATGTATCTGTGTATGTATTATATATGTTACATTGTATATGTGCATGTTATGTGTGTGTTTATATAATGTGTGTGAGTGTGTGTGTTTGTGTGTGTGTAATCAGTAACTGTAACGTGAGGCAGAATTTGATGAGCCATAAAAGAACTGCAAACCAGGGTTAGATGAGGTTGGAGGAAGGAGAATGACTTTAATGAGCACAGTCTGTCTCCTGCCCAGAAAACCAACCCATCAAGACAGCCCTTAATTACTCTCAGCTCTCCATAGATAGGGACAGGTGAAGACTATGGCAATCCTTCAAATAAAAATAAAACTATCTGAAGGACTGTCATGTGGAAGAGGGTTAGATTCATTCTCTTTGACCCCAGAGAGAAGAACCAGGACAAATGAGTGCAAATTGTAGAGAGGCAGATTTTAGCTCAGTGTAAGAGTGAACTTTCTAACAGTCAGACATTTCCTTCCCTCAATTCCTCTCAAACATTGTCACTAGCTGACTATATGACCTTGGATAGAGATCACTTACTTCCTTTAATCCTTCATTTTCTTCCATCTGCTAACTGGACTGCCTTGTGAACCAATGATCTCCTTGGTACTGGAAGTCCCAGTTAAGTTGAACAGGACCTCTGAGATCACTTAGTCCCCTGTGTATGACCTTTTAACTATTCCTTATGTATGAATCTTGTCTCTCCAACCAGACTGGGAGCTCCTTGAGGGCAAAGACCATGTAGGTGCCTTCTCCTCTCTCCTCCTTAGCACAAATCACAGGGGTGGACATTCAGTGAGTTTAGTTCAACCTCTTCATTGTACCGGGTAGGATCCTTAGACTCAGAGAGGTTCTTGTGTGACTTGCCTGAGGACACAGAGCTAACAAGCGGCAGACATGATATTCTTCCTAGGTTTTCACTCCAAAAGCCATCATTCTTTCCACTAAATTGTAAAAAGGAAGACTGCAATGGAATTCAATATCATGGAGTCTTAACCCCTTCATGTTATAAAGCAAGAAACTGAAGCCAAGAAAAGAGAAATGAGAGGGGCGGCTAGGTGGTACAGTGAATAGAGCACTGACCCTGAAGTCAGGAGGACCTGGGTTCAGATCCGGCCTCAGACACTTAACACAGACACACACACAAAATAGCTGTGTAACCTTGGGCAAGTCACTTAACCCCAATTGCCCTCCAAAAAGCAAAAAAAAATTTTTAATTAAAAAAAAAGAAAATTGAGGGTCATGGACTTAAGTGATTCATGTAAACTCATACAAGGAATAAGCATCAAGGGCAGTATATCAGCCTAGGTCTTTATAATGCACCACACACTCAAGGTCATGCACAAGAAGTAATGGCAAAACTGGGACTGTAATCAGGGTGTCCTGATTCCCAGACAAGGGCTCAAGCCAGTCAGGAATGTGAGAGAAATGATTTTTTGTCTAGGATGATAGGTTGGATAAGATGATCTCAAAGTTCCCTACCAAATCTGGGATTCCATGATCTGGTCATAGGATCATAGATTTAAATAAAATAGAAAAAGGACCTCTGAGGTATCTAATACAATGATAAGAAAATTGAAACCCAGAGAGCTTCAGGTAGTGAGCATCAAAGTCGATATTTGAACCCAGATCCCCAACTCCAAATGCAAGTTTCTTTTCTCTGCAACACACTACCTTCCCAAGTATAGCTGAGTCATCCAGGAAGAAGGTCCCTTGTCCTCTACCATCTCTAAAAACAGGAACAAGTTTCCCTAGGAGAAAAAGGGATGATCATGCCAAAAGAACAGCAAGCCAGGGACAGGACTGAATGTCTGAACTCCTCCTCACAATCCTGTGACACCACTGAAATGTAACTTCATCCACAAAACATCCTACATGCTGGCACCTAACCCACTCCTATCACTGAGCCCCAAGCCCCAGTAGCCCCTAGGAAAAAAAGAATTCCATCACACCAAATCCTGGTTTACACAAAGATTAGGGCAGTGAGAAAATGAGTACTTATGTTTCTCTCTAGTCCTTTCTTCTTAGAATAGGTAGTTTGCATAGAACTCAGTCTTTCTAGGGTTCAGAGAACCTAGGTCTCTCCTGGCCTCCATCACTGCTTCTCTGAATGAAGCTAAAAGAGTCATGGTGATGATGAGGTTGTCAGCATTCAATTCAATGAACTTTTGATAAATTCCTACCGAGTATGGGATCACTTAAATTTGTCCCTTACAGTCTCTCTGAGCCCTCCAAGGTCAACTAACACCAATCTCAAGTGGTCCTAAGCACTAGCATTGGAATAATAAAGCCCAGGGATGGGGCCATGGGAGACTGCTTAGGAGCAAGGGACATGAAAGGAACTGAGGCATATATAGGTCTGTAAATAGGCAGAGTAGATGGTCTGGCATGTGGAATTATTGAAGTGATGCTGAACAGGGCCACCAAATCTTTCCCCATTTACTTGTTATAGTACTTGAAATATCACCATTCTAACTCTATTCCTTTCAATCATGGAGGCATTTTTGTATTGGATCATAAGTTCAGATTTGGAAGGGATCTTAGGGTCATCTGATTCAATCTTCTCATTTTATAGATGAAGAAACTCAGGCCCTGATAAAAGTGACTGGCCCAAAGTTAAATATGCATTAAGTAAGAAAACTGATATTTGAATTCAGCTTGTCTGATTCCACATCCATTGAGGGGATATCTTGTTATAGGCTGACCCCTTATCTGACAACAATTGATAACATGATGCAGAAGAACGAACATGGCATTCGTGCCAAAGTGGCATAGGGGGGCAATCCCAAGAAAGGACAAAGGGGAGAAAAGAAGGGAGTACGATAAAGATCAAGGTCACTGACTTCATCATGATGCCGCTGCCTCTTTATCTCCTCAGGGATGAATTCCGGGGGCCAGAGAGGAGGAGGAAGGAGAAGGGGGATTGAGGGGAGGAGGCCAGTGGTCGCGGCTCTTTCCAAGTTCACTCACATAGAGATGCATCTGAATTCTCAGACACTCTTCTTGGAAAATCCCACCCAATTGAATCACCATGAGTCCCCATGAACATTTGGCATAAACCACCCAACTTTATGCATCATGCACTGGCTGCTTGGGAGTCAGGAGGTGTGGGGGTGTGAGGAGGGGCTGGGATGGATCCAAGCTGAAGATGGGTAGGCAGCGTCTTCTAAATGGTGCAAGTAATCTCTTTTGAAATTTTCTCCTGTAGTAGAGGGTCCTGTCTCTGGGGGCACCAGTGGGGGTTGGGGGAGTCATCTCCATGGAAGGCATAGTGGCAGATGACAAACAGAAGGTTCCAAGGAGAAGAGTAGATAAACAAGAATCCTGTCTTCTTCTTCTCCTCTCTTTAACCCTGTAGGTTGTGTGTCCCACCATTGTACCTTTCTCATCCTCCTACCAAAAAATGAGAGGGGCTATTTTAAAGCCTTTGGTGATCAGAGAGAGAAATTCCAAGTGCTTCCAATGAGAATGGACCATTAGAACAAAAGTGATATAATTCTGATAGAAGAAAGACCTTTCTAAAGCACAATGAGGCAGACTGAGTGAATGGATCAATACCCAAGCTTTGTTCTAAAAGTTTCTCCCGAGTTTTATGGCAGAATTTATATGGCAATGAGCCAATGAATAAGAGAAGCCTAAGTTCAGGAAGAATCTGAATGCATTTGAACCTAGAGCCTGATCCTCTCATCAGAGGAGAGGCCTTGACTAAGAGTCATCTTGGGATTGTTGAGACCTTTCTTGGCAGAGCCCCCCATTGTATAGTCTATGATTTGCACTTTGACAGAGGGAAGAGAAGGATCCCTGCCCTCAGGGAGCTTATATTCTGGAAAACATGGAACAGTTAAGAAGATAAAAGTGAAGTATAGCATAAAGTCAAATTGTGTGGGACAGACTCTCAGTACCATAGGAATTCACAGAAGAGAGACATCTGCCTGGGTGGTGCCAAGTTTTTGATAAGAGGGAGAAGAACTTAGGATCATAAACTCAAAAGACATTCAAGCTGGAAGAGACCTTAAACCCTTTTGACAGAGGAGGACACTAAGGCCTAGAGGAGGAGAAATGACTTCCCCAAGGTCATACAGCAAGTTATACACAGAATTACAACTAGAAGGCTAGATTCCAAGCCCAGTATTCTGTCAACTTTTCCATGTTGACTGAACAGAGCCTTCATTGGAGATTGTAAAGCATTCTCTCTGAGCTACCCTTAAATAGAGATAATTAAATCTAGCATTGTGGCCTAGAGACAGGGTACCAGATTTAATGACTTTTTAGGGAATTGTGACCCTTCTGAGAGAAAACAAGAAAATGCATCCAGAAACAACAACAAAAACAAACAAAAAAATGCAACCCCAATCGGGATGGGAGGGAGCTGTCCATCATGCTGAACCAGACTCCTGCCAAAGTCTATCAACTTTTCCATGATGAAGTCCAGGATATAGATAACTCATTTAATTCAGTAAGACAGTATCCTCCAGACCAAGGGTTTGGTGTTCATGCAGGTTGGTCAGTTAATGAATTTGTGTGTTTTTTTCCATTTTTTGTTTTGCTATCACATAGGATGGGCCCAAGAAAAGCAAAGTATTTGATAAACCTTAACTCACCCACTCCCTTTCCTGGGCCTCAGTCTTCTTGCGGTATTGGGGTGGGGGGGACACACTGACTTTGGAGTCAGAAGATTTGGGTTCCATTCTTACCTCTGACTCTTAATAATTGCGTAACTTTGAACCTCCCTGAGCCTCAGTTTCCTCATCTGCAAAATGAAGAGGCTGGGAATAGATGGCCTCTTGGGCCATCTTCCAGCTCCAAAGTAATAGTTGATATTATGAACTTTAAAATGGTGCCTTCCATCTTTATACCTGTGATCTGATGGTCCCATCACTTGCACTCTGTGTGTGAGTGTCTTTGTCTGTGTCTCTGTCTGTCTGTCTCTCATTTGGTGTGGTCTCCAGTCCCTAAAAATCTTCTTGAAGCCAGTGAATGGCATGGAACAGTAGAAACCATATTGGCTTTGGAGTCAGAGGAACTGGATTAAATTTCTACCTCTGATGCTTGCTATGTGACCTTGGACCAATAATTTCCTCTTTTGGGTTTCACTTTCCCCAGCTGCAGAATGAATGGGTTACCCTACATGGCCTCTGAGGCCCCTTGCAGCTCTTGATCTGTGATCTTATGATCTTTCCCCAGATGTGTTAGACAGAATGGACTGGAATACTCTAGATGTGACTTGACTTGGGCAGAGCACAGCAAGGGTTATCACCTCCTTCATTTTCGACACTGCATCATCCCCTTCCAGTTCTGAGCAGAATCAAATGGGTAGATTTGCTAGGCCTTGAGAAGAGCAAGCAGACTGTGAGTCACAACCTGAGGTTTTTTCAGCCAGGGATGAAATTCCCTGACAATAGACAATTACCATCTTTGACAGCAGGAAAGAAGAGAGGGTTAATTAGGTTAACCATTGAGAAACAGAGGTTGGCACAATCAAGGAGGTTAAGTATGCAGGGGTCTGTTGTTGATTTCAGCCATCAACAGCAGAAGAAAGACAGACAGTTGGGCAGGGGCTTGGTGATTGGGCTGTGGATGTTGTTTTTCTTTAATCACATCTAGTCTCTTGGTGCATCTGGCTCAACAGGCTCATTGGTTTCTTCCAGCTTTGGTCAGCTCCTGCAAAGAGCAAGTTACAAATTTCCTGAGCCTCAATGAGGATAATAATGTTCATAATATGGCAGGAGAGAAGGGAATAATAGCCATCTCTCTATCCACCACATCATGCTACTTCTCATAATAACTGTTTTGAAATTATCTCAGGAATGAAGAAAGAGAGAGAAAAGGCATCGTCACATTGCTGAAATGAAATTGATCACTTATCATTGATGAAATCCTGCTCATTGATGAAAAGGATTGGTGGTGAGAAAGGGCATAAGAGGCATTTTGAAACAAGGTCAAGAGAAGGATAACATCTCAATTAAGGCACACATGCCTCCTCATTTCATGATGAGTTTTAGCTTCAAGGTAATCATTATAATTTTAAAATAACACAATAATAATATTTAGAAAGGTAGAAACAATGAACTGCCTAATGTTCTGGGCTCCGGTGTGGGGAAAGAACTTGATCAAGGTCCCCCAGAGAATAAAGATCAGAACCAGGATTCAAAGCTAGGTCCAGTGATTCGGAATATAAGGCTTCTTTTGCCTGTTCCAAGCTTGACTCCAGCTCCATTGGGAGGAGTCCACCCCTGCACAGCAGAAGACAAACCCAAATGCCTGGACCCCTTCTGGCTCAATAATCTCTCATTCACAACATTCTTTCCCCTCTTTCTCTTCTCCTGCTTCCTCCTCTTCACTCGGCTTCAGAATCTGTCTTATTTATCTTTCAGAACAACCTCTCATCCAGCTTGTTAGGGCAATTGTTCTTTCCTTTG
The DNA here is from genome assembly GCF_028583685.1 of Petaurus breviceps papuanus. Classification (NCBI taxonomy): domain Eukaryota; kingdom Metazoa; phylum Chordata; class Mammalia; order Diprotodontia; family Petauridae; genus Petaurus; species Petaurus breviceps. The sequence goes on along the minus strand of NW_027185798.1, from coordinate 7,089,583 downwards.
GGCAATTTGGAACTTGGAGGAGAGACAGTTATTTCTTGGAGCATCCTATGACCTCATCAAGGAGAGGATGTGGCTGTACCTCTAAGGTTACCATTAAATCACTCAGCTGAAAAAATCTGCCTCCTCAATCGGGCACTCGTCCTCTTCCTCCTTCATCTCTTCTTTCTCCTCTTCCCCTTCCTCCTCCTCTCCTCTTCTTTCTCAGAGTCAGAGTTTAGTGATGGAAATGGGAGGCTCGGGTTCAGCATTAGGGGACACACTCAGTGTTGGTGGTAGGGGCTCAATGATAGCAAGAGTATCTTAGTGCCAGAGCTGGTACTAAATGCCATTCTATGTCAAAGTTGGGAGTGTAGGGTAATGACCAGTGCTGAGGATGGGGCCTTAGCATTGGGGGGGGGGACTCAGCTTCAGTTCACCTTGGCTTCTTCCTGTGTGAGAGACATTTCAGGCCACACTCTCTCTAGGGCCCCAATTCAGAAAGGCCCTTCCACCCAGGGTACCTTCAGCAAGGGGCACTTTTAGCTGACCAGGATAGAATATTTCAAATGGGGCATTTGGAAAGAACAGCAGGTCTAGGTTACAAGGGACAAGTTCAAGTTTGGGGACACCTACCTCCCCACCCATATCCCTGCCCCCAATCTCTGACAATGAACTCCTTTACCAACTCCTTATGACTTCCAAGGCTCCTTAAGAGTCCTCACTAGCTTCTCCTGACCACTCAATCTGGAGCTTTTCCTCATCTCTTTTTCTGGCTTCCTTCTCCTTGGGCATCCCCAGTACTAAGTGGGGTCCCTTGCATGTGTGATGGAGCCTGAAAAATGCTGGGGGATTTGGGCCAGCATTAGGAGGAGACTGAGGAAGACTACAGCTTTGGGGGGATCCAGGTAAGATCTGGAAGAAGGTGTGGATTGGCTAAGATATGTTATTTCTAAGGGTTGATGCTACCACTTTGGGTACATATAATGAGCTCCTTTACTCAACAAAGCTTCTAACTGAAGAACTCCCCAATCTCCCAGCAGTCTCAGTTCTCAATAATTAATTCCACTATGAAGGCAGTGTGGTACAGCAGAAAGATTGGGGGATTTGGAGTCAAAGGATTTGGGTTTGAATCTTGGCTCTGAGGGCACTTCCTACAATGTGACCTTGGACAATTCACTGCCTCTCTGGGCCTCAGGAACCTCATCTATAAAATGAGGAGATTAGACAACATGGCCTTGTATGGACCTTCTATTTCTAGATCTATGATCCTATGATGAGGTCTCTCTTATTTGGGGGGGGAGGGGAGGTCTTACATGGGAGCTGTTAGGTGGTGCTGTGCATAAAGCACTGGGTTTAGAATCAGGAAGATGCCCTTTATGAGTTCAAACCCAAACTTAAGACATTTACTAGCTGTGCGACCCTGGGCAAGTCACTTAACCCCATTTGCCTCAGTTTCCTCATCTGTCAAATGAGTTGGAGAAGGAAATGGCAAACCACTCCAGTATCTTTGCCAAGAAAACCCTAAAGCTGGGTCACAAAGAGAAGACTGAACAACAACAACTTTCATAGTGCAGGGTAAAGAGTTCTGGTCATGGAGTCAGAGGGTCTGGATTCAAATCCTGTCTTAGACAATGATGACCTACGCAAATTTAAATAAGGCTCTTCACTGACCTATGTGGTTTATGCATCTGTCAAATGAAGGAATTGGCCGATAAAGTCCCTCTTTCCCTCTCGAACTCTGATCCTATGTTCTCATATGACCTTACCTATAAAATAGAAGGGATTGGACTAGAATCGAGGTTTCTTAATCTTTCTTGTGTCCTAGGCGCCTTTCAGTCATTTCCAGTCATGTTTGATACTGTGTAACCCCATTTAGGGTTTTCTTGGTAAAGATATTAGAATGGTTTGCCATTTCTTTCTCTAGTTCATTTGACAGGTGAGGAAACTAAGGCAAACAGGGTAAAGTGACTTGCCCAGGGTCACACAAGAAGTAAGTGTCTGAGATTGAATTTGAATTTGAGGAGAAGAGTCTTCTGACCCCAGGCCCAGCACTCTGTACACTATGGAACCACCTAGCTGCCCAGTCTGCTACTGACTATAGACCCCTTCTCAGAATAATGTTTTTAAATGCATAGAATAAAACACATAGGATTACCAAGAAAACCAATTATATTAGAATTCTTATCAAAATGTCTTTTTAAAAGTCCAGGGACTAGATGGTCTCTAAGGCCCCATCCAGCCTTAAAGCCAGGATCCTATTGTGACTCTGAGCGAAGGTGCAGAGGGCACCAAGTGTGGCCTGACCCCCATCTCTGCCCTCATGGAGTTGCCAGTCTGTCTGGGGGATGTGGCCACGCCCTGATGCGGCCGTTGGCTGTTGGGTTCATTCTAGTCCTTCTCCAGGGCAGATCTTACTCATTCCTTGGGAGTGTCCTTGCTTCTCCCATTTCCTTAATTCACCTGCTTTGATGCTTTTAACCCCAGGAGGAGCCAGAGGAGGAGGGGATGGTGAGGGGCTCCTCCTTGGTCCCAGGCTCAGCTCCTAGAAAAGCTCCTGCGACCCAGATGCATGACTGCATCCCCTTGCCCAGGGAGGCTTTGAGATTGGCAGGTAGCAAGCTTGAGTGGGAGTAGGGTCGGAGGGGGTGAGAGTGGAGGGGGGAGCTCATCACTTCCAGAAATGATGCTTTTCATTCTAATGGGAGGAACTGACTGACAGTGTGTGTGGAAAGGTGTTTCCATACTTGCCCCCCCTGAATATGTTCTTTGCTTTATGGCTTCATCTTGAGAGGCAACATGGCAAAATGGAAGGAGCACTGGCTTTGGGGGGGCCCTGGGCCTCAGTTTCCTCATCTGTTAAGTGAAGGAATTGGACTAAATGGCCTTTAAGGTCCCTTCCAGCATGAGAACTGTGATCCTGTGGGACTACATCTAAGTCACTTCCCCTCCCTGAGGCTGTTTCATCCTCCAGATGATGGGATTGGACTAGATGGTGTCTGAGGATCCTGTCAGCTCAAAATCCTATGAATCCCATTCCTTGGAGCCAGGAGACCTAGGCTGAGTCCTGACTCTGCAATGGATAGCTCTCTGACCTTGGCAAATTTTTGTTACTCAACCTCTCTGGGCCTGTCCCCTCCTCTGGAAAAGGAAGGGTTTGGACTAAATGGCCTCTGAGGTTCCTTCCAGCTCCAAACCTATGATTCTGTGAACTCACTGCTTGTATCAGCTTGGGCAAGAGTTAGCTTTCTCTGGCCCTCAGTTTCCTAATCTGTAAAATGAGAGGGTTTAACTAGATGGTCTCTGAAGCACCCTTCCAACTCCAGATCCCCAGACCCCCAGTCAGTCTCTCATCCATTCCTACATTCATTCATTGTGCCACGCCCATCAGGAGACATTGAAAAGACAAAGAGTTTAGGAGTCTGTGGTTTGGAGACCATTCCTTTTTGCCTTATCCGTGCCGCTGCCGGCACCTCATTAGCACGGATAACTGAGAGCAGAATGTATTCTTGTGTTAACTGTACAAACTCCAAAGCTGCGTCTTTGGAAGCACCAGCCGCCCACGAGCGGATGAATCTAGCCCTGCTCAGCCCCTCGGCCTGGAATAGAGGAAAGGGGAGCTGGCCTGGAGGAGGGGGCTCGGGCGGTATTCCGTGGAGAGCCGCACATCATTGCAAGAAGACAAATTGGAGGCAGTTAGGAGGAGAGAAGCCAAGATGATTAAGGGCCCAGGGAGAGGACTGATGTATGAGGAAATGTGGTCGGAGCCGAGTCTCGGCAGCAGCTTGGTAAAGCAATGACTTTGGGAGGGGCAGAGGAAGGGAGCGGGAGGGAGGGAAGCATGATCAGAGTCTATAAATATTTGAAAGGTGGCACCTTCCCAAGGCGAAGAAGGAACAGGGCTAATGGGAAGAAATGGAGAAGCACTCGGCATCCGGAAAGGAGACAAGCGCAGGGTTGTTCCGCTCCCTTCGGCTCGCGTATGGCTGCTGCTTGGCGGGTGGACGTCCAGGGGGCTGGGGACAGAGACTCTCCTCCTTCAGTCGCTCAATCAACAGACATTTATTAAGTGCCTACTAAGTGCAGATGCACAGTAGCTATAGTGCCAGGCCTCGTGTCAAGAAGGCATCTCTATCCGTCCAAATCCAACCTTAGACACTTCCTAGTTGTGTGACCCTGAACAAGTCACTGAAGCCTGTTTACTTCTGTTTCCTCATCTATAAAATGAGCTGGAGAAGGAAATGGTAAACCACCCAGTACCTTTGCCCAGAAAACCCGGAATGGGGTCCCGGAGAGCCAGACATGACTGAAATGACTAACCAAAGTGTCAGACATTGAACTAAACAGTAATAAAGGGAGAGTAGTCCCTGCTCTCAAGGAGCTCATGGGGGAGACAACACGTTGCCAACTATGGACAAGCAAGGCCATATAAAAACACAGGTGTGTATATACAAATATACACATATGGCAAATTATATATCATAAACAAATCATGTGTAATTACAGATTGTAAAAGTATATAGAAATCTAATTGTAGATCAGAGGGAAGGCACTAACTTTAGAGAACCAGGTCAGATTGTAGCTGACACTTGATAGAAGCCAGGAAAGCCAAGAGAAGAGAGTGTTCCAGCCATGGAGGACAGTCAGGGAAGATGCCCAGAGTTGGAAGGTGGCATGTCCTGTGCAAAGACCATTGAGGAGGCCAGTGCCACTGGATCGTAGAGTACGTGTGAGAAGATGAAAAAGGGAGGAGGGGGCTAGGTTGGGAGCGGCTCTGAATGCCAAGCAGAGCACTGGAGTTTATCACGTGGAGGGGTGATGTAATTGGATCTGCCCTTTAGGAAAATCACTTTGTTGGCTGAATGGAGGACGGATTAGTGGGGAGAGACTGTAGGCAGGCAGACCCCCCCCCCCCACCAAGCTATCGCTCTGGTCCAGGCATTGGGGTGATGAAGTCTGCACCAGGGTGGGGCTGGGGCAGAGGAGAGAAGAGTGCATTGGGGAGATGTTATGAAAGGAGAATTACATCACGCTAGGGGCTCCCCCAAGGCAGGGACCAAGGTCTCTCCAAAGACAGAGGCTTCAGGCTCTCCCATCAGCGAGGGACTCCCTGGCTGCAGAAACTTAGTCTCCTTGGTGAAATCAGGGGGTCCCTTAAAGCAAGAGCTGCCTCCCTGTCAAACTAGAGGCAGCTAGTGCAGCACCATAGTGCCTAGAGTGCCAGGCCTGGAGTCTGGAAGACCTGAGCCTACATCTGGCCTTGGGCGCTTACTAGCTATGTGACCCTGAGCAAGAAACTCAACGTCTGTCTGCCTCCATTTCCTCGACTGTAAAAATGGGCATAATAACAGCAACAAGTTCCTTCTTGGGGGCAGGAACTGGGCCTCCCAATTGAATGTAGAGCTTGGGAGCCAAAGTGTCGGCCATGGTGGCAAAATGCTGAAAAGAGCATGTGTGAAAAGCCAGGGATGGGGCTTCCCACCAATCCTGCTGAATCAGCTTTGCATCTCTCCCAGACATCACCTTTTCCCCACTCACATCGTCACTGACCTGCTTTGGGCCCTCATCCCCCGTCACCTGGATGTTTGCAGTCACCTCTGCCTTGATCTCCCAGCTCCAAGTCTGACCTTTCTCTCTGTTTCTGTCTTCTGGCCAGAGTGATGGAAAGCCACTACATGATTGAGGGGGATGCCCAGGGTCTGGAGTACTTGCCCTATGAGGAAGACTGCCCTCTTGAGTGTGATTGTCCTGCTGACTGTTACCGGGCTGATGGTGGGCACCGAGAATACAGGTCAGGCCCTGAAGGGAGCCCTGGGGAGGGAGCAGGAACTGGAGGAGCTCTCTATATGGGAACTGGGAGCAGGGCTGAGTGACTGGGTGGGCTGGGAAGGCAGGGGAACTGGCAAGCTTTGGAAATGAAAGGTACTGGTGGTAGTGGAAGGGTGTCGAGTCAGGGGGCCCCGGGGAAAAAGGTGGTAGTCTGGACAAATGAAGGGCTGTGGATACTTTGAAAACTAGGTATCAGGAGGCCAGGCTAAGGACTTGGGTTCTCCTTGTTCCCCATACCACATCTCACCTCTCATTCCCCCACCCCACTCCCAGAACCAAGCATTGGTCAAGCAGCTCAGCCTCACCCCCACCGAAGAAGAAGAAGAAAAAGAAATCTGGCCATCGGAGGAGTCGGTGAGTGGACAGAGCCCCTGGGCTTGTGGAGGGAGAGGAGGAGAGGCCCAGAGGCATGCGCCTGAAGAAATCCTGAGCTCTGACCAAGTCACCTGGGAATCAGGGCTGATGTCCCTAACCTTGGCACAATAGCTACCCTCCTTGGCATCAGAGAACCTGGGTTCAAATCCTACCTCAGAGCTCTGTCCGTGACCTTGGGAAAATCAGACAATAAAAAAAGAGGGTTGGACTAGATATGCTCCCTAGTCTAGGAACTAGGCTGAGAGAGTCACAAGACAGATAGATCCCCCTCCTCAGCTGCCATCTACATCTCCTTGGATCTCAGTGCCCTGCTTGATGGGGGGCCCAGGAAGAGAGGGAGGGAGGGAGAGAAGAGAAGATGAAGACAGGGAGGGAGAAAAGTTGGCCCCAAAGCATCTAGCATCATCCCTTTGGCCCTCTGCTCCCCCTCCCCTTCTTTCTGCTCTGGGAGATGGGCCCTGACCCAGTTAACCACCTCCACCTGTGTCTTTCTATCTGCCTGCCTTCCTACCTGCCTGCCTGCCTTCCTCCCCCGGGACCTGTCCTCAGCAAAAAGAGGAAGCTAGATTCTGAATGCAGGTCAGTGAGCTGGGCTGAGCTGGTGCCTTTGGGATGGTGGGAGTGTCAATCTCAGGCCTCAGAGACTCTGCAGAAGGCAAGGGCTGTGGATGGAGGCCATACAGATGGCCACCCTGAGTGCAGAATAGAGGACACCCAAGGATCCTTGCAAAGGACAGGCTAAGAATTGCAGCAAAGCCAAACCAAGAGGTCCTGTGCCCTCTGCCTTCCCACCCTGGCCCCCCCAGACCAACCCCAGAACTGTGTCTATGGGGCAGTTGCCACACTATATTGCTATTAGGAATTCTCTATTAGGTCTTAATTCCTTTGAGTCCACTGTTACAGTTCAGATCCCCATAGGATGAGAGATGGACAGCTGCTCTCAGTCAAGGGCAAGGATTATAACAACAGTGAGAACAAGGTCCTGGAGAATAGAGCATGGGGCAGAGACCTTGGGGTGGGGGAGAAGGAGCAACAGGGGCAAGGAGTTTGGCAGAAATCAAGCTTCACAATAAGACCAGCCATTGAGGGGCGAGTTTCACCATCTGTAAAATGAGAGGGAGATAACCACCAACTTTTCCAGTCTTTATTATTCTATGATTCCTGATTCCCAGATTCTTAACCCCCTCCTTGGGATCTGGGGTTTTTTTCAAACTGCTTTCTCCTGAACCTGGATGGCAGACTTTATCTTCTCACTCCAGCCCTGACCTTGCCACTGAATTCAACTCAACGCAATGCAGTGCAATGCAATTCAGTTCAATTCAATTCAGTTCAGTTCTGTTCTGTTCAGTTCAGCCTGACAATAATTGATCACCTGCTGTGTGCAGAGTACTGTGCTAGACAGCTGGTGAGAAGTACAAAGCTGAGGTTAGACTCAGCCCTTGCCCTGGAGAGCTCTCAGTTTGAGGTGGGGGGTGGATAACCTCTACATCAAAAACTGCAGAAGTTTTATTATAAAGGCTGCCGAAGTGTTGTGAGGTTAGGGAAGGAAAAGGGCAGTCCTGGAGTAAGTGGTGTTGGAATTGCACTGTAAAATAATTATGGAAATTCCAGAGACCTTGGGTGGTGGTGTAGGGAATGAGGTCACAGGTGGCGCATGGACCAGTTCAGATGGACTATAGTTTGTAGATGAATTGTACCCAGAAGGGACAAGCCAGATGCCACACTCTAGAAAGGGCACAGATGGGAGAAAGAGCATGGAGATGACGGTGACAGGGACAATGAGGTCAATTCATATGACACTTGGTTTAAGGAACTGGTTTGGTTTGATCTGGAGAAGAGAAGAGTCTGGGAGGCCTTGAGAGCTTGTACGCACGAGGATTAGACTTACTTTGCTTGGCCCCAGAGTCCTGAACCAGGGAGATGAGGGGAGTGGGGAGGATGGAAGTGGCAAAGATATGGGTTTCAGCTCCTTGTCAAGAAAAAAACAAAAGGGGAATGGGCTCCCTGGCCAGGTGGTGGGTTGGCCCTCCTTGGAGGTCTTCCAGTAAAGGCAGCATGGGGATGTCTGAGGGAACCGTCAGTCAGGACTAGGTGGACTCAGCTCCTTCCTAACTCTGAGTCTAGTTCTGATTTGTGAGTAATAAGAGATTAAGTGATGTCAGGTGTGGAGATGAGGACCTTGAATCTTGCCAATGACTTTGAACTTTATTCTCTGAGGCAATGGGGGCATTGAAGGGTCTTGAACAGATACGTAATTGGTCAGAATGAAGAATTTAACTCATCATCTGTGTAGGATGATTTGAAGGGAGAGGTGAGAGAATAAAGGGGGAACACCCTATTCAGACCCTGTTGCAATCGTGTGGGCATGTTGGGGGGGTGGGGAGGAAAGACATAGTTAAGGAAACAGAGGTGAAAGCTATTGCTCCTGTCCTGTGTCAGCAGCTGTGGGAGCTCCTCACCCCTTCGGAAGAAAAAGAAAAATGGAAAGAAACATAGACGTGACAGGTACCTAAAAAGTCTCATCCCTTCCCCAGGCTTGGAGTCCTGAGCCCTCCTTCCCAAATCTGTCCTCCCCACCCACCTTACCAGAGCTCAGGGCCAGGGAGGGAAGGAAAGGAATTGCAGCATGGAAGAGAGGGAGGGCAGGCTTAATTCCTCAAATGTCTGCTAAACGTGAACCCTTTTGTGACATCCAACAGGTCTGACTCAGGATCCAGGAGGAAGAGAAGACACAGGTGAGCAGGACCCTGCAAAGGGCGTGGCGGGGATGGCTGGAGAATCAGGTCCAAGTCCACTGAGGTTGGTTGGAGCACTGATAAGTGGGGGCTGGACCCGGAAACTGCGGAACAAGGTTAAGATTGAGAGCCAGCCCCAGCTCAAACTGCTCCCAACATTGAGTGTGCCCTAAGACCAGAGCTCTGCATAGATTTGAGGGGGGAGCCCTTTCTCTAAAGCAGTGGGTAATGACTGGGGCCCCTAGCCAAATGACCTGATCCTGAGAGATGTGGGGCTGGGACAGGGAGGCTCTTGGGTCACCTTGGAGTTTCTTCCCTCCCCATATGCTTTGCTTACCTGGGGGGGAACAAAAGCAGCTAAGACACTCCAAGATGCCAAAAGGCCCACACCCCTTCTCTTTACCTTTAAGTCCCTCTTCCTGGGACAGGACCATCCCTGGGACTTATTCTGCGACCTTGGGCATGTCATTAACCTCTCAACCTCAGTTTTCCTATCTATAACATAGAATGTAAACTCCTTGAGGGAAGGGGATGTTTTTGTCTTTCTTTGGAACATGGTAGTAGGCTTGTTGGCTGGACTAGCTAACCTCTAGGGTCCTTTCCAGATCTAAATTTATGAACCTAAGTCGCTTAAATCTCTCTGGGCCTCAGTTTCCTTATGTATAAATGAAGAAGGTGTGCAAGATGGCCTCAGAGGTCCTTTCCAGCCCTAGACCCATGAGCCTCTGCTCAGGCTCCCCCATTGGAACCTTACAGACATGGCTGAGCCAGAAATTGAGCTGGTGTTCTGCTGCCCTCCAGTGGTGGAAATCTCAGGGAGTGGGCACCCAAAGAGAAGCTCAGAGTTAAGAACTTTTTGCTAGCCACTTCTACTGAGGGCTGACTGGGAGCCAGTCCCAGGTCAGGCCGCTCTAGCATAAAGCAATCAGAAGACACAGTCCTTCCCTCTGGAAGGTTGCTCCGACTAAGGAGGCCAGAGTCATTGAGAGCCCTGGATGTGATGTTTAAGGCCCCCTTCAACACTATTAATCAATTAGCAGGCATTTATTAAGCTCCTGGGCTAGGCACTTGTCATACACAGGCAGAAATACAACAGATCCTGCCCTCAAGGAGCTTCTATTCTATTGGGAAAAATAACGTGTACATGCATAAATAACTTCAAAATAAATGCAAAAGAGAAACAAGGTAGTTTAGGGAGGGACAGCATAAGCTAGAGGAAGGAAAGAAACAAGTATTTATGTGCCAGCCACTACATTAAGCACTTTACACATTTTTCTCATTTGATCTTTGCACCTGGAAGGCAGGTGTTATCATTCTACCAAAGTAACAGATGAAGAAATGGAGGCTTTTGTGACTTGCCCAAGGACACACAGCTAGTAAATGTCTGAGGCTGGGTTTGAACTCAGGTCTTCTTGACTGGCCCAATACTCTATTCCCTGTACAGACTAGCAGCTGGGGGATTAAATTCTAAATTCTGTAGGGGCATGGAATTAGAAGACCTGGATTCAAATCCTGGTAACATTTATTCCCTCATTGAGCCTCAGTTTCCTATAAAATAAGGGGGTTGGATTAGCTTTCTGAGGCTCCTTTCAGCTCTTAAGCCCCATGAACCCTCACTCATTAACATTCTACAATGCTGTGATCTGGTGGAAACTGGAAATTATTTGGGTTAAGGGCAAAATCGAGTGAGCCAGGTAGTAGGCATTGAGTGGGTTGGGATCAATCAGCATGATTGGAGGGGCTCTCCAAACCAAGCAGAGTGCTGAGCACAGACCTAAGAGAAAATCTAGAAACTCAGAGGAGGGAGAGAGACTTGGGGGAAGGGGAGAGGAGGGGAGGGCAGGCATGAGACAAGAGCCTTCCATTTCAGAAAGATACCAAGTTATCTCACCCCAGGTATGACTGGATCTGCCAGAACTGTCTATGCTCTCAGCAGGGCGAATTAATGGCTGAGCACCTGGGGCTACTCTAAGGGTGCTGGTTCAGCCTTGCATGTGAAAAACTGTCCTCATCTCTCTCACATTAATTAAGTCAGCTCCAGATTAAATATGTACCTAAGAGTTGAGCTGCCCAGAGGGAAAGAATGAAAAAAAAAGCCTGGGAAATCTTCTCAGAGGAGATCAGCTCAGAGCTGGGTCTCAGGGGTCTACGATCTCCACAAAATTGTTGAAGTGCAGGTGGACAGGCCCTGTGTGTGGGGTAATAAGCAAAGCTGTGGGGCATCCCATCATAGGGCTCAATCCCAAAGGTTGGGGCATGTCATCATAAGGCTCAATCCCAAAGGCTGGAGCATCCCATCACAGGGCTCAATCCCAAAGAAGGGGACATCCCATCATAGGGCTTAATTCCAAAGGTTAGGGCATCCAATCCTAGGGCTTAATCCCAAAGAAGGGGGCATCCCTCATAGGGCTCAGTCCCAAAGGTTGGAGCATCTCATCATAGGGCTCAGTCCCAAAGAAGGGGGCATCCCATCATAAGGCTTAGCTTTTAGGGAAAGGTGAGTTTTCTCCCCACTCCTAACTCCCTGGACACTGAGCTGCCTATTGTTTGTAGGTCCCGAAGCCCCAAAAGCAAAAGAAAAGAGAAAAACAAAGAGAGAAAGAGGTAAGAGACCCACATTTCTGCACTTTTCAGGGTGCCAAGAACCAGCTGAGACTGGTTTGAGGCTTACCATGAAAATATAGGGAAGAACGTGGTTTAGCCTGAGTTCTGCCATAGACTGACTCAGGCTTTGAGAAATGGCAAGAGGTGTTTGGGGCAAATATTCTCTCCTTCCACCCCTGCCCAAAGAAGCTAAGCCCCTTTCCTTTTTGTAGAAGGGGTTTGGGTGGGGTTGACTGAGGCTCAGAGAGGGGCTCTGGAGGATTAGTGGTCAGTGCCAGTCTTAAGCAGAGGAATAGGAGGCAGACACTGATGTGACTAGAGGCCAGGTGAAGACCCTCCTGGACCCCAGATATCTCCACCACCTGCCCTGCTCTGTTGTTGCTTTTTGTCCCTCTGATTGGGGCCAGATCCTGGTCCCAACACACACACACACACACACACACACACACACACACACACACACACACACACACCTTCCTGGTTGAGGCCTCAAGCTGATAGTCCAGCTGATTGCTCCTGGTAAGAGGAGCATAGAAATTGTCTCTCATTCACACTAGGCTGAAAGGGGCTGATATCACAGCCTTCTCCCAGGGCAGGGCTTGATGGTGGAGAGGCAAGAATACTAAGCACGGGGAGGAAAGCCCAGGAGCTTCCTTCTCTTCCTTCCTTCCAGCTCTGAGGGCTGCAGAACCTGGCTGGTCTCTGCTTCCAGCCTCCCCTCTCTCCATCTCTTCCCCCTCCTTCTCCTTTTCCAGGCCTCATAGCGAGTCTCCATCGAGAAGATCTCATCGACACAGTAGCTGTAGTTCTCATAGCGCCTCTGTATCTTCCAACTACAGCAGCTCCAAATCACCCAGCAGGTAGGCTGGCCAGCCTACAGCAAGCCATGGCCATGCCAGGGCATGGCAGATGGGATGTGGCTGGGCCTTTGGGCTGAGTTCAGGGACTGGGGGCTTGGAAAATGTGCGTGAGAATTTGAGTTTTCCTTCTGAGTCTTGTGGGGTCCTTGCCCTCTGCAAAGGGTCTTTCTGCCCAGAATCTGGTTGAGGGGAGAGTTGGGACATTGAGCAATGGAGGGGAGTAGGCAGTTCTTCTATGACCTGCCTATGATGAAATCAAAAGAGCTTGGGTCGTTTGATCAATCCATTTATCAAACCTCCCATCAGGCCACCTGGATTTAACTCTCAATCCTTTTGGGGCCGTGACCTCAGGGAACCCATGGTCTCATGGGAGAGGCATGAAGAAAGGTAGGGAGTGATACCAGGGAGTGGAAGCTAAGTGCTTGCCTGACTAGCTAAGCATGCTAAGTTCTGGAAGAGGTCAGAACAAGCAGAGGTTATTGGGGACTTTAGGAGTCTGGGCAGACTTCCTGGAAGAGGTGATGTATTGCCTAAGGAAGCCAGGCTTTGATCTCTCTCTAAGGCAGAGGGGGCAATGGAGGGGTGGGTGTGGGATCCATAGACAGAGAGGCTTCTGTCTCCAGTCCACATGGCCAAGACTGGTTCAGTGGAGGGGGAATGAAGTAGGAGGGTCCCACCCTGGCTCCCTCCATCCCTCCCCTTGCTACAGACTGAGCCCCAAGCCCAGAGACGATGGCCCCAAGGCCAGTAGCCAGCGGTCCAGCAGGAGCAGAACGTCCTCTCCTTCGGGCCGCAGCCGATCGGGGTCTCCACACCAGAATGGCCAGCGGAGTAGGCGTCCCAGCCAGTCCCGAGGCAGCCCATCGGACACCCCACTGGATGTATGTACCCCTGGTTCTTGCCACCATTCACCTTCCCCTCTTCACCCACCTCCCCAAACTTTGGCAAAGGTCACTTCACATTTATAGAAGGTCAGGTGGGGGTCAAGCTCAGACCCTCCCTCACACCAAGTCTGTAGGTGAATCCTCGTGGTGTGTGTGTGTGTGTTGGGGATTAGGGGAGACTGAAGTCCATTGCCCCTGTCTCTCCCTCTCCCCACCCATCCTGTACTCCAACAAGGGCAGATTATACCAGACCCCCTACTCCCCACCCCAAGCTCCTGAGTGTACAGTTGATTAATTAGGTGGAAAGAAAAGTTGGAGATCTTCCTACAGCTATGGATGGACTGAAGATGGACACCAGGGTGGTCATAGAATAATAAGAAGACAGAATAGTTGTAAGAGTAGCCCCCTCCATTTGTGCTGGTGCTTTATCCTTCCTCAAGAGACTTTCCCATTCATTATCCCATTTGATCTCTCACTACCACCCAGTGAAGAAGGTATGGAAAATGTTATTCCCATTTCATAGATGAGGAAACTGAGATACAACTAGTAAACAGAGGAAGAGATGCACTTAGAACACAGAGTTCCTAACAGCCATATGTCCTTGCAACTTGAAAGTCCCAGTGGCCAAACCAGAGCTCCTTCTTACTACAAGAACTCCCTCTGCCACAAGAGCAAGGTCCTTCAGGAGCCCCCTTCACCTGGCTGGGAGTAGTGAGAGGCCCAAATATCCCATTTGGAATGTGTAACAGGACAATATTACTGGGAAACAGATGCCTTGGGTCATGTCTAGGGCTGGGTAGGACCTCAGAGGTCACCTAATCCCACCCCCTCATTTTACCGATGAGAAACTTAAACCCCAGGGAAGAGAAATGGCTTAAGGGACCAGGTGTTCTTCCCAAACTGTTAGTGTGTCATTTTCCTGCCCCAACCCCCTACTCCCATCATCCTTTGTTTCCTGGGATCTCTAAATGGGAAATGCATCTTTCTTTGATGATATTAGAGCATTTCCTCTAAGGAGACATGGTTTAATTTCAACTCTTAGCATTAGCCTTGGATAGTAATGGCAAAATTTTCCTTATCCCTTTGTCCCGAAAAGTAACTTCAGTGGTTCAACCTTGTATTACTTAGTCCACAAATACCTATCCCTGGCACTCATGTCCCATCCCTTCACACCTGTCCCCAGTGCTATCCCCTAACTGTAATGTTGAACCCCCATCGCTAGCACTAATCCCTGGCTCCACTTGCCCCCCAACCTGAGGTCCTCATATCTAGGACCGAGTCCCCCAAAGCTAGGAATATTTTAAATCCCATAAAACCTTTGACATCTTGGCACAATTCTTATTCATTTTTTAAAAAGTCCCTAGTATCTGGTCCAATTTTCTTTTTCTGCATTTAACTTCTGAATGTCCACGTGAAGGTGCCTGGCCCCAAGTCCCACCCATTTTGCTCTGAAAGACCAGTTTCCTCATCCCACCCTACCTTTTACCACACCTTTCATCCAAGATATCTCTGCTTTGAAGCGTGATGAGGGTTTTTTGGCTTGGCCCTATTGGAAGAAGACTAGAAGTTAGAGAGAAGCCAATTTCTGTACAATATCACTTCCTAGCAATTAGAGCTGTCCAGTAACAGAATGGAGTGTCTGTTAGGTAATGAACACCTCATCATTAGAGATATTCATACAGAAGTTGGATGACCCCTTGTCAGGGATATTATTGATAAGATTCTGGAATTTACTGCGAGTTTAAACTATACAACATCTGATGTCCCTTCAAATTAAAAGATTCATTGACCATCTGATCAGCTCATTGCTCTCTCAAGACATGACTCAGATCTATCCTATACCCATCCTTTTTTGTAGGAGGGCATGGTTCTCTGAGGCCCAGAGGGGGCACTGGAAGCTCAGAGATCACAGACTGAGATGGGGAGGGGGAATTATCAGGACTAACTTAAACCCAAGTCTCCACAACTCCACATTCATTACTCCTACCAAGAAGGTGGAGACAGGACTGGGGGAAGGGTACCTGTCTCCTTTTTGAGACTTGAATCACAGCATTTCAGAGCTAGAAGGGAACTAGAGATTGTCTAGTCCAACCATGTTCATTGGAAACTGAGACCCACTAAGTTTAAGCAATATATCTTCAGTCACAAAATGAGTTGGTACCAGCCCCAGGAGCATAATTCAAGTTTCCTATCTTCCAGTCCACTATTCTTTCTAATATGCCTCAGCCTACTGAATATTTAGCCCAGCCCTCCCTGATTCCCCTGGAACACAAGGTCACTTCACCTTGCCTTATCCAAAATTTCCTTTGCCTATCCCTAGGCATGAAGGTCAAGATATGTCTTTCTGGGGCTAGAAAATTACAGCCAAGTCTTCTGGGTTCTGGAATATCAGCTGCCTTAGATAGCCTTTCTGGTTATACCCCTGCTTCAGAGCAGGGGCTATGTGGAGAACAATTCATCCCTGGAGCCTTTGGGGTTTGATCTCCACTTCTCAGGTCTTAGCAGAGCAGCAGCCATGTATGTGTTGGTTTTGATTTTGATTTGAATTTTTAGCTGTTTCCTTTCGTTCTTTTTACCTGTTTTTTTTTAAACAAATTTTCCCATTTCCTTAGACAAGAAAAACAAGGGCAACTGCTTTGTGAATCCTAAGAAAATATGTGAACCTAAGAAAATTGTGAACCCAAGAAAATATCTCTATGTTCTAGATGCTGTCATCCCATGGCCATTTTTAAAGAAGAAATTTATTTCAAGAAAGTGATTTCTAATCCAACCTGGATGGAATATTCTTTGGTACCTTCTAGGCCTTGAGCTCTCTTCAGCCAAAACCTACTGGTAGCTGGAAACTCCTCCCTTAGTCCATAACAGAAGGGCAGTGAAGTAAATCAGGGAGGGGACACTCCCTTCTCTCTCTAGGTCAGTTCAGGAAATATCTAAATGGATGATCTACCATTGGTTTTCAAAGCCACAGGATGTACTCAACATGGCATAATCCAGCTAACCCAGAGGGGTACAGACTCACAAAACTAATGGGGACAGAATGCATAAACCCAAAGAAAATAGGACCCACAACCTTAAAGTGGATTGAACCCCTAAATATAAAGAGGACAACATCCATATTCCCAGTGGGACTGAACCCATACACGAAAAAAGGAAAGGACCAAACATGGGCTTCCCAGTATATCAACATTCTCTAGGGGCCTCAGGGCCTTCATTAACTAGCTCACACAAGGTAATGCCCAGCCTTCCGTGAAGGCCAAAAAGGGGTGACATTAGGTTTCTTAGAATTCCCCATGTCAAGGAGATACCTCAGTCCACACTAGAGAGTATCCACCCCTAAGGCATAGCAAAAAAAAAGAAATTCTATCTGACCCTGACCTTCTCTTTCCCTTGATTATATCTAGCACCTAGGACAGCAGCAATTATGTGGTCATGGTGGTAGGATGAAAAACATCTAGAAGTTAGACTCTGTCAAAGAGGGACTCTTGATGCCACTTCCCAATTGCCACCAACCTCTAGAGTGCTCTACCTATTGCTTTTGAGAACACTGAGACTAAGAGAAAAAAAAGGTCCCCCTTCCCAAAGCTTTAATTTTATCTAGTGCTCTCAGGTATTTATCAGTTGTTCTATACTGTGATCTTTAAGACCCTCCCTTAAGGAAATAACAGTAAGACAGAGGAAAACATGAACCCTGAAATCCAGGAAGAGATCAGGTATCACCCCCTCCCAGCACTGTTTCTCTCCAAATAAAGAGTTCAACCTTGACCTGTTTTGAACCAATTTCAAGGGAACTAATCCAGGCTGAAGGTGGCAAGGGAAAGGAGTGGAAGAGACCAGCCAATTATCACCCTTCTCTCAGAAAATAAACCAAATGAGCCCTACTCCCCTACCGTCTTTACCATTAATAGATGGGATCCTCAACCATCTGCCCACCCTCTCTCCCAAGATAGCCATGCCCCCCAAGCCTCTTATGAAAACAGCTCCTTGAGTGTACTGTTGCAAGCTTCTTTCTTTCCCTTTGCATGGGATGCTATTGGGTAGGGTGGCCACCAGCTTCTAACCTCCCCTTCTTCCCCTTGGGAAAGTGTTTTGGAAGTAGAATCAAAGCCAAGAGGAGACCTAGCCCCCCCCCTTTCAGGTTGGGGTATCACTGAGTTTAGTAAATGATGAGAAATGTTTTGGGTGGGGGGTGGGGATGGCAAAGTGATGGGGGAGACTTTTGCTTACTCTATCTTTTAAAAGCCACACAACTCTTTAATCCCATCTGTGTTTTTGTTTGTTTTTTAGCCTCCCATTTGAACCGTGGTAATATGGGGAATTACAGCAGGCAAGGGCTGGGCTGGGGGAGTTCACCTACCTTGTCCTGTGTTTTTTTTTTCCCTTTCTTTTCTTGATCTTATTATATTTTTTCCCGTTTGTAATGTACAGAAATGCAAACTATTTCTCTATTTATTTTATTTTCTGGTATCTACTGTGTTGTTCTAGAATTTTGCGTTTGTGTGTGTCGCTGTGGACGCCTTTGGCCACGTCAATGCAGAGACATGTTTTTGAATTTCAAGTGGACACTGATCATTGTTTCAAACTATTTCTTTTTACCCCTCCTCTGTAACTGGAATTTAAAAGGGAAGATGACTATAGAAAGAAACGATTCATACTGGGAATACTCTTGTCAAGTGAGTGTCCCTTCCTCCAGGACCCTCCATTGGACCATAGGATTATAGATTAGTTCTGGAAGGGACCCTAGGTTCCATTGAGCAAAACCTCCTCATTTTACACATGAGGAAACTGAGGCTCAGAGAAGATAAATTACTTTTCCTGAGTCACACAGCAAATATCTGGTGTAATTTGAACGCAGGTCTATTTTGACTGCAAACCTACCATTCTACTATAGCTCCTAACTGCCTCTCATAGGGTAAGATCTGGGGTTACTTTATGTCATGAACTGAGAAAAAACCCATAAGATAGTGGAGCAGGAAGGGAATCTTAGAGGTCATTGGTTCAACTTTCTCACTTTATGGATGAGCAAATTGAGATGCAGAGAAGGGGAGTCACCCACTCCATAGCCCGTAGCTCCTAAATACCAGAGCCTTGGGGTCTCCTGACTCATTTAACTCTAGTTCAACTTTCAAAGAAGGAGGATGGGAGGGTATATGACATGATATGGCAAAGATCAATATGACCTCCAGAATGCCAGACACTTGGAGCTCCAGGATTCAGGAGGAAGACAAAGGAAAAGCTGGCAGGCAGCCCATAGTATGAAGCACAGATTCATCACAGGACGTGAAGGAGAGTCCAAGGCATGAAGAATATTCTTGACTTGTAAAGATAGTGTTAGAAAGAGCAAGTATGGCCTCTGGTCTTCCCTGGAGCATTTCCTCAGTAGCCCCTCATAGATATGCTCTGGGGCAGACCTAGGGATCCTTTTGTGGGGATGGTCATTATTCACTTTATGATTCAATAATCAAGGCCCCTGGAACCAATTAGAGTTAAAGCAGAAATTCCATATCAGAGGAATTCCAGAAAGTCATCGGATACATAGAAATGTAGAAGAAGGAGACTTTTCACCTTGTTCTCCTCCTTTGCCATGTTGTTGAGTGGCTGAGCTGTGAAGCAGGATCGGGCCAGCCTGTCAATGATCTTTGTAATTTGTTGGTATACCATCAGTGGCTGGTTTGATGTTCATTAGTAGCTCAGATAGCCAATGGGAAGAACCCTGTCCTCTCCTTCCCACCACTGACTCACCATAAGAGATAAGTCCTGGGCAACATCCTGAGAATTCAAGGCTGTTCCGCATTCCTGGAAATGCTAGGCTCAAGCACCAGGCAAGTCCTCACAATGCCTAGCTTTTCCTTTGTCACTTTATAAATCCTTATAAATAACTTAGGAGAAGACATGGGAAAAGACTACTGTTAGCTATGCTCCCCCCCCCCTCAGCTTCCCCCAATGGCATGTCTTCAAATGCCTCAGTGTGGTGGCTACCCAGATTTTAGCCTCGGCCCTTTCACCTTTCTGTCCCATCAGAGTAGGACAAACCCACTGTCATCCTTCTTCTACCAAGGTCAGAGAGAGAACCCTTTGCAAAACCCATGGACCCCAGCCCTTAGGGGTCCAGGAAAAGGAAATGTCCAAACCAAATAAACTGGGTGATTATTCATTTCACCAGAGAATCTGTTCACTTTTTAAAAGGATTTTCTTTTAAATAGTTCATTCCCCTCACATGATTTTTAATGGGATGTAATTTACAAAATATCCATTTCCATCCCTATTTTTCAGAAATACATTGGGTGCCTAAAGCAAAATGCATCTGTTTCTAGGAAAAAGTCCTGAATTAGTCCCTTGCCATTCCTAGGGATCTTTGAACTTCAGGCAGGGCCATAAGCCCTCCCCCAAGTTCTTGATTTAACCCTCATTCATCCCAAGGGAGACAACATGGCAGATGGGTAGAGTTGGCCTCAAAGCCATGAAAACCTGGGGTCAAGTCCCACCTCTGACACCTACTGGCTGTGACTGGACAAGACATGAAACTGTTCAGTGTTTTGGGCAGCATCCTCTGGTGTTGCATGCGTAGTGCCAAATGCATACGCTTAGTGTTCAGAACCAAGGCTGCAGAGAATTTGCATGACGCAGCCCTGACAAGCACTGCCAGAAACACCTCGGGTTCATTATGCATTTGATTTTTCATTAATTTTTGGTCGTTCATTCAGAAATTTTTACTGTTGCCAAAGTTTTCTTGACTCCATGTGGAGTCTCTATTCGCAGTTTAAGGAGCTCTGTCTACAAATAGAAAGTTGCAGAGAAGGTGTTGACCTGCATTGGTAGAGGAAGTTTCCTTACCTGGGTGTTCTCTATACCGATGAAATCACAGGTTTAGTCCCAATTCCTATGTCCTATCCCAAGAAACAGGTTCGAAAGATCCTTACTAAATCTGGTAACTAATATTTCCTCATGGGTTCTTCTGCTGAGGCCTTCCATAGGTCTCGATTTGACTTTTTTCCATGGGACTGGAATCTGCTTTCTATAGCTTTCTCCCATCCTTGGTCAGTTTAGATGCCTGAATCCAGGAGAAGGGGGATGTTCCAGCTGGGACTCTCCAGGAAGATATCAGCATCTCCCCACCCAAGTCCAATCATCCATAGGAGAATTAAGCTGTTAATCCACAAGCATCTTATTTAGTGCCAGAATCTGACCTAGGTGTGATGAATACAAAAACAAAAGTAAAACTGTCCCTGCCCTCAAGGAATTTACATTCTAAAGGTAGCTGGGGAGAAAGTTCTAACCTAGAGAGAGGAGATAAAATCTTGAAAGCGTTTTAAGGGCCACCTTTCTGCTTCCTACCAGAAAGGAAAGTGAGAGCTGGGGTAAGAGTTTGCTTTTTATGCAAATAGCCCTCACTTGTATAGGACACACTGAATGGCCAGTGGGGAACAGGTGTGTTGAAACCTCAGAAATCCAACCTGGTTGACTTCCCTTTTAAATGGACAGTTTTCCTTTCCACTTTCATCCTTCCACTCTGACTGGCTTCTTTTGGATTGCCCTGTTCTCTCTCTCTCTCTTTCTCTCTCTCTCTCTCTCTTTGTCTCTCTCTCTCTCTCTCTCTCTATCTCTGGGTCTGTCTCCTCCTTCCCTTGCCCTCCCCATCTCTGTCTCTTCCCTCCCCTTTCCCCGCTATGGGCCCCCTCCATGTTGTTCCATCTCCATCTGCTGCTTATTGCATGCTCTCTGGAAGGTCTCTGTTGGTAAGAGAGTTAAAGGCAACTCGGCTCAGACATTCGAAACAACAACAAAAACAAAGAGCAGAGAAAAGTCAAATGGCTGCTTGGGGTGTCCTGAAATGTCGCCCTAAGGGGGGTGGGGTACAATCCCCTCTTCCCGGCCTCAGCCAAAGCGATTGCTTTATTAGCCAGGGGTGGAAAGTGGCAAATACTAAAAAGAGTCATTGTCTTTTTCCCATTCTGCATCCAAATGGGATATTTTCCTTTTCTTTGTTATTATTGCATTCCTGTCACTGACCAATCAGAAGGTAGGTATTTGTCTGGCTACGCACGTTTCCATCTCCAGATAAGCCTTGCAGCACTGAGCTTGGTTTTAATGTGATATTCTCTCTCTCTCTCTCTCTCTCTCTCTCT
>NW_027185798.1:7061490-7063197 GCF_028583685.1 Petaurus breviceps papuanus | reverse complement strand
GTGATCAGGAAGGAAGGAAGGAAGGAAGGAAGGGGCAGGGCAGGGCAGCAGGGTCTGTGTAGTTTGCAGAATGCACCGTGCGTTGACGATGTGAGCGACAGCGCGTCCCGGGAGGTTCTCTTTAAAAGCCCATCTCTCCTTCTCTCCTTTCCCCTCCTTCTCTCTCCCCCTCTGTCTCTCTTCTCCTCTCTCTTTCTTTCTCTGTATCCCCTGTTCAGAGGCCCAACTCGCCCGAGCCCCGAGCCCACACCAAAGCGGAGCCAGCCCTGACCACACCGCCTCGGGGTAAAGAGGGTCGAAGCCCCAGCTCGGCTTCGCCGCAGCCACCTGCCAGGGGCGGCCGAGGCGGCACAGGCGGAGGAGGCCCAGGAGGTGCGCCCGGAGGAGGAGGAGGTGGTGCCTGCGGAAGCGTAGCGGGAGAAGCCAAGCACCGGCGGCGCTCGCGCTCCGCCACTTCGGCGCCGCGTCGTAAAGGACGTAGGCGGCCTAGGGCCCCGGCCCCCAGGAGCTCTCCGCGTTCTCTCAGCCGCGCCGGCTCCAGCAGCGACTCGGATGCGTCGGGCGCCTCCCACCAGCCAGGCCCGGAACCCAGCCAGGATCGGAGCCACTGCGCCCCTGGGAAAAAGTGAGAGCCCGCGGGCCTGCCGGTTGGCACTGGACTGGGGTCCGGGAGCCGCAGCTAGTGGCTACGAGCCTAGCCTTGATACCTAGCACCCCAGCCCAGCCCAGGCAACCCAGTCAGGCATGACATCTAGCACCTTGCCCCAGCCTAGCCTTAAAACCTAGTACTTGGGTACTAGCACCCCAGCCCAGCCAGGCCTGGCACCTAGCACCCCAGCCCAGCCCAGGCAGGCCAGCGAGGCCTGACACCCAGCACCCCAGCCCAGCCCAAGTATAAACGCTAGAGAACCACATATCCAGACTGGAAGGGACCTCAGAAGCCATTCAGGCCAACCCTCCATTTTAAAGATGGGAAACCAAAGCCCAGAGACTTGTAACTTGCCTAAGGCTACACCCTTGGGATCATAAGATTTAGAAGTGGAAAATAAGGCCTCTAAAGGGGAGGTGATTTTCCCGACCTTGGGGTTAAAGGGCATTCCCTGCTTCACTCCAGACCCTGGATGGGCAGTGTGGTGCAGTGAATGGGAACAAGGGGCTCTGCTCACTGGCTGTGGGGCCTCCTCTGACCCTCATTCCTCCTCTGGAAAATGAAAGAGTTCAGAAGAAATGATCTCCCAGGTGCCTGCCAGCCTAGACTGTGTGGGAGTCAATGCTCAGGCCACCTGCTGAAGCAGAATTGGAGGCAGAGGCCCTGGGTCCAAACTGCTTATGACTAGCACGACCTTCATGGCCTTGATCAAAACACTTCACCTTCCTGGGCCTCAGTTTCCCCAACTGTAAAATGGGGGGAGGGGCCAGATGGCCTCTAAAGTCCCTTCTAGATCTAGAGCTATGATCCCATGATAGCCCCCAGAATCTGATCACACTGACCCCACCTTCAACACAACCTTGGATAATCCAATCCCAAGCCTGACTAAAACTTTGAAGTCTTGGTGCAATCTCTCTCTCTGTCTCTCTCTCTGTGTTTCTCTCTCTGTGTCTCTCTCTGTCTCTATCTTTCTCTCTCTCCCTTCCTCTCTCTCTCTGTGTCTCTCTCTCCCTTCCTCTCTCTCTCACTCTCTCTCTCTCTCTCTCTCTCTCTCTCTC
>NW_027185798.1:6967712-7061390 GCF_028583685.1 Petaurus breviceps papuanus | reverse complement strand
TCTCTCTCTCTCTCTCTCTCTCTGTCTGTCTCTCTTTCTCTCTCTCCCTTCCTCTCTGTATCTCTCTCTCCCCCTCTTTCTCTCCCTGTCTCTGTCTCTGTCTCTGTCTCTCCCTCTCTGTCTCTCTTTCTCTCTCTCCCTTCCTCTCTCTCTCTGTGTCTCTCTCTCTTTCTCTCTCTCTGTCTCTCTCCCTTCCTCTCTGTCTCTCTCTTTCTCTCTCTCCCTCTCTCTCTCTGTCTCTCTCTCCCCCTCTTTCTCTCCCTGTCTCTGTCTCTCTCTGTCTCTGTCTCTCTCTCCCCCTCTTTCTCCTCCCCCCTCACACACACACACACACACACACACACACACACACACACACACACTCCACACCTCCACTGAATTCCAGTTATTCAGTTCCACTGATGGGATAGAATAAAACTCTGGATGATCCAAAATCATTTTCCTTGGCCCTTAGACTCTAGCTGGTCTGTGCACACTTTTCTTAGACTAATCTTCACAGGAGGCTGTTTCCTAATCACATCACTGCAGGGTTGAAGAAAGTGGATTTGGAGTCTGAAATCCCAGTTCTGTGACTTGCTGCCGCATGCTCTTGGGCAGTCCCTGCCCCTCCGTGGGCCTTGGCTTCTCCTACTGTAAAGTGAAGAGTCTGGCCTAAGTCCCCAAGTCCCTTCTAGCTCTGGAGGGACCTTCTTATGCTTATAGGCAAGGGGGATGGAAATATACTGAGAAGTTTCTGAGAGGAGCCCAGATTAGGGACCGGGAGCATCCTTGGACCATTAGTTGGTGAGGATCACAGAAGCTGGAAAGTACTTGAAAAATCATAAATCCAACCTCCTTCCCTTACATCTGGGGAAACTGAGGTCTGGAAGGAATAAGACCCTCTACTGCTTGTCCAGTCGCATTTCCCAGAATAAAGCAGATTTAGTCGCCAACTAGCTGACCCAGTCTGTATCACCCACTGAGTGCTAGAGTGAAGAGAGCCCAATGGATTTGGAATCTGAAGGCTGAACCTGAATTCTAGCACCAAGACTTTTAACCTGAGTGACCCTGGAAATGGATTTACCCTGTGTGTGCTCCAGGTTTCTTCTCTGCCATAGGACTAGGTGCTTAAAGTCTCTCCTAAGCTAAAGACTGTGATTGTAAGCAATGACCTAGTGTCTGGAACCCCTCTGGGCCTCCTGGAAAAGACTCCTACATATCCCCCTACATATCCCTCAGCGTGATAAAGTACCTCCCCCAGCTAGGCCTGGTTGCCATCCATACTTGGTGGTGGCACAGAAAGGGGCTACCCTTCCTAGGCCCCATTCCTGGACCTCCAGCTATCAGTCCCCAAATCTGACTCCACCCTCAGGAGAAAGGAGCTGATGGGAACCACACCCTTGCTCCTCTGTAGAAGCAAACCACAAGCTGGCAAGCTCCTTCCTGGTGGGGGGTAGGAGTGGGGGGGGGGGGTCAAACAGGGCTGCAACCACTGGAAGGCAGTGGGCACCCAGGTCCTCAACGAGCTCCTGCTGAAAGAGTCTATCAGGGTCATACTGAGGGTGCAGCAGCAGCCACGGTCACATCGGGAAGGCAGCCCTGAAGTCTGGGGGCTTTGGAAATTGGAAGACCTGTGTGTCACAGGGTGTATGGGGAAGTATCAGGGACAAGAGAAGGGACTAGGGGGAAGGAGACTATATGGGAGGGCTGGGGGAATGAAGACTTGGAAATTCTAAGGTCTGGGCCTAGGACTGATGACAGTCCACCATCAACTCCAGTTAATGTGAACCTGTCTCTTTCAGAGATAAGGAAAGTGATGGTCGAACAAGGCACCCAGAAGGAGAAGCCACTAGGCCCCGGCGGCGGTCACGAAGTTACTCACCCATTCGAAAGAGGCGTCGGGACTCACCTAGTTTCATGGAGCCCAGGCGAATAACCAGGTAGGGGACCAAAGGTAGGGCTGGTCACCAACCAACAAGGGCCCTGATCCAGGGTATAGTTACTGTGTCATGGCCATGGGCTCAGTACGAAAGGGATGTGAGGTACCTACCCTTGAGTACCTGATCTTGGAAAAAAAGAATGAAAAATTCATCTGAATCCTGGAAAGCTGCATAGAAAATGTTTTTGACCTCACGAGGTCAGGGCTGGGGACAGGGGCCCATTGTTGGGTTCAGTGACCAATGTCAGGAATCAGGGCTCTCTGATGGAAATGGAAATTCTGCTGGAGGGTTGAGAGCTCAGGGTTGGAGATCAGGACTCCATGTCAAGGGTGGTGGCTCAATGTCTGGGAGAGAGACTTAGTGTCAAAGATAAGGGGTCGGTGCCAAGGATTGGGCTTCATTGTCAAGGACAGAAGCCCAGAGTCAGCCCTTCGCTGAGAATAATGGTTGGAGGGCTGGGGATAGAGACTTCAGGGTTCAGGGTTCTGTGTTAATACTGATGGGCAAGGGACCAGTGCATGGGAGAGAGAGAAGCTCAGCAGCTGGATGTGGAAGAGGGTTGGAGAAGTTAGCCAGGCTTTTATCAGCAGGACTAGGTGAGGCAGGGTCTTCTAGGGCCCCTCCCACACACCCCTAGGGCCCCATTCCCCAGTTGATCTCTTCTTTTTCCCTTCCGTCTCAAGGTTCCACCCGGAGGGAAGCTGTGGCCAGGATGGGGGAGGGGAGGGACCACTCGGTTACTATGGTAACTGTCCACCAGGAGCCTCCCCCATCCCTGAGGGCTGCCGGGAAAATCCCCTGTGTGAGGTGTTCAACTCTCTCAGTCTGTCTGTCTGTCTCTGACAAGACTAACCTTTCTGCCTCGCTCTCAGTCCTCTCTAGGAATTGGGGCAGGGGGACCTGGTGGCTAGGGGCTTCTCCCTTTCTTTCAAGCTCAACACATGCCATTCCTTCCCTTCACCCCCACCCCCTAGTCTTACCACTGTATTTCTCTTTAGGTCTGTTACAGGGGGCAAACAGCTGGCATGATCCCAGCTGCCTGCTCTGGCTGAGGGTAGAGATAGCCTAGCCCTTTGGACTTTCCTTCAGAAACCCCTGGGATGAGATAAAAAGTCCAAATACCAGCACCTGCCCTGAAATGCAAGCAATTAGTGTCTTTATTGGATGCCAGTTATGAATTGGGACCACCCTCCATCCCCAGAACTGATGAAGACTTAGGCTGCCCTATAGGACTCTCCATTCCAAGCCTCTCACTTTCTCTGTCCATCAGATGTAAGGTGTGAAGACTGTGGGTGGTGACTTCTCAATCACATTCTAAGGCAATGTGATACAGAAGAAAGAGTTCTGGTTTGGGGGCCAAGGCTTCACTTCCAGGGTTCACTTCCAGGCTCTTTCGCTTAAATAAACATTATTTAGTGCCTACTATGTACCAGACACTGTGCTAAAAGCTAGTACCACTGTCACCCTGAGCAACTTTGCCTCAGTTTCCTCATCTGGAAAATGAGGGGATTGAACTAGATGTCTGTAGAGGTTCCTTCCAGCTCCCAATCTATGGCCTTATCTCTTCCCATCTGTGAGTGGGGAGAGGCACCAGCTCTGACCATTGGACCATTACTGTCCCTGGATAGGGTGATTCCTGCCCTCCCCTAAATTACACTGCCTCCCCCTCACTAACTCCACAATGTTTTCCTTCCCTGTATTAACTGGGGAATGTGGGGGGGGGGGCTGCCTTCTAACTGCTCCTTTCTCCTCTATTGACCTTAGCTTCCTGGCTCTAGACTAATCTCTAGAAACCTGAGGACCTAAGAGGGAAGCAGGGGAAGGGGGAGGGACAATGGGTATTTGGTTTTTCCTGGGGATGAGGAGAATGGCCCACAGGGTCATTTCCCCAAGATCTGAGAGGTAGAAGATATCCTGGGACAGTGGAAAGAACCCTGGACTATAGCTCCAGCCCTGAACCCACTGTATGGCCCTGGCCAAGTCACTTGAAAATGAAGGCCAGAGAATGAAGGTGCCTTTGGGGCTTGGGCCACCAGTTCCCTTCCCACTCTCCTTGAGCACCCACAAAATGAGCCCAGATAACTGGATGGTGCTCTGCCAAGCTTTTGAATGTGAGGAAAGCAGATCCATGGAAATACTTCCTGGCTTTGGAAGCAGTAGATCTGCCTGGATCCCATCTCCGTATGATCTTGACAAGTTACTATACTTTTCTATGACCTCGGGCTCCTCATCTGTGAAAAGAGTGGGTGAGACTCAATGGGTTCCGAGTACCCTTTCCAGCTCTGGCTCTCTCAGGTCCCATGGATCTTTTCCTCAGCCCCAGCTTCTCTGCCCAAGGGCTCAGGTGCTTTCAGCCATGTCAGCCCTGCTGGCTGGGCTTGCCATGGCCACTGCAGCTGAGTCTGGTGTCCTTCCCTTCTCTCTGCAGTGCTCGGAAGCGCCCGATCCCTTACTACCGGCCCAGTCCTTCCTCCTCCTCATCCTCCTCCAGCTCCTGGAGCAGCCACACGTACAGCCGTAGCCGGAGTGGCAGCCACAGCCCGGACAGCTACAGCAGCCGAAGTGGGAGCCGCAGCCGAACCCGGAGCCCCTCCAGGACCCCCAGCCCCAGCCCCAGTCCCAGCTACAATAGCCGCAGCAGCTCAGAAAGTGGTGGCTTCTGAAACCCTGAGAGATCCATGCTCCCTTTCCCTTGGATGCCTGCTCCTTCCTGCTCCCACCCCCCACCTCCCCCTGGCCCAAGGGACCCAGCTTGGTTGGGCTCAGAGGACCAGGAGGCAGGCCAGAGCCAGGGGGAAGGGGCAGATGGAGCCATTCTCCTGTGGGGTGTGGGAGACTTTCCCCTACATCCACATTCACTCCCCCTACTGCCAGCTCCATTCATATTTCTTCATAGCTCACAGGGTGGACCCAGGTATCTGGGCAGCCCAGGCCAAAGGCCCTGCTAGGCCAAACTCACCCATTCCATCCATCACTGTCACCCTCCAAACCAGCACCAAGGACAGCCCCTACCTGCAGTTTGGGGGCAAAGAGAAGAACTGGTGGATGGAGACTCTTGCCCTCTGGATTGGCCCCAGGGCAGGGAGTGGGGGGGGGGGCCTAAGCCCTGCTGGGAAAGAAAGATTCTCCCCCATTCTCTCACCCCTTTTCCTCTGACCCTGTTGTACAAGGTTGGGTTGGCAACAGGCAAACTCTGTCCTTATGGGAACGGGGCTGGTGCACCCCAGAACCCGAGACCTCTGCCCAATTTGGGCACAGGGCCTGATGACAAAGATCGGGATCCTACTGCTTCCAGAAGGTGCCCTCTCCATTCCTTGGGGTTGGGCACTGCCCTAGAGCACCAAGAGCCACTGAACACAGGACGTGCTCATTCCCTGCCCCCAAACCCTACTCCTCCTTGAGCCACCCACCCCACAGGGAAGGGGACTTCCTGGGGAGCTGGTGCCAGGAGACGAAACCCCTCCCTCCCAGAATGTATCCCCAGCCCCCTTCCCCACCCTGTTTGGTTGGCAGAAGATGTGAGGCCTGGTAACTTTTCAAGGCCTTTAACTACCTTCACATCTGCCTCCCTCTCTCAGACCTTATTTACTTTCCCTTAGCCTTCTGAACTTTCCTTTGGCCTTCTCTCAGGGGGATCTCAATGCTTGATGTCTAGGAGTGCTCCTGAAAAAGAGACCATCTGGTTTCAAGTCCCATTAGAAACTACTGGGAGGGATGGTCCAACAATGCAGTAAGTAGGACCAAGATTAAATGGAAGGAAAATCTCCCTGACCATTGAGCCATGGGGCCATTCATGGAGCGATCCCAAAGTGATCTCTGGTGATTCCAAGGAAGGAAAGGAGACAGGTTCTCTTGGCCTAAGGTAGCTGAAGGGGTACATGCCCAGAGGCAAAGGGATGGAGTAACTGACCTTCCCAAGAAATGGAGATGGACATTTTTTGGGAAGAGGAGGTGCAAGTGACCACATGAGTCTGACTGTTGGACTCAGGAAGGAATTGTCACCCAAAATGTCCTTTCTCCCTCCCCAGGGCTAATATCCCCTGCCACTATGAATTTTGTCTGGGATGTGGCTCCATCAGCTAAGCACTCAGCATGACCCTCCTTTGGGGCAGATGACCCTTCACTAACTACATAGACATCCATCCCTTTCATCTGTCAGGCCTGGGGTCTACAGATCTGGGCCTGAGAAGGGACTCCAATTCCAATGAGACCTACAGAGGCAGTAACTTGGAGAGGGCTAGTTAGCCCTCAAAGATGGACTCAGGACCTCAAAGAGACTGTGAATTCCAGGGCCAGTATTACTCTGAGCAACACTCTCCTCCCCCAGGGAACTAGGCTGCTATGTAATTAATTAATTTATTTATTTATTTGTGTCTTATTTATTATCCCCCAGACCTTGAAGGCCAGGACTGCTTCTCTCCCCACCACACACACACATACACACACACACACACACACACACACACACACACACACACACCCCTATCCACCTTGCCAGGCCAGGTGTCAGGGTCTCTGGCCCTTGCTGCTCTATCCCTGGAGAGAGGGTCTCTTCCTTACCACCCTGCCCCAGGCACACATCGCTCTGACCCTAGCAAAGGACAGTTCTCATGGGGGCAGGACCTTAGGGACCCCACCTCTCCTTGTTCCTTCTCACTTCCCCCAGCACTTCCTTATCCCTTCGAATCCCCACCCCATTCCCAGGAGCTGTGCATCAGGGATATTACCAAGTCTTCCTCAGTCCAGTCATGTCCATCTGGGGGGAGGGAGAGGGGGTAACCTGCCCCACAGTATGGAGAACAAGCCCAAGCCCTATCCCCTCGGGTAGGCCAGGATGCTCTTCTGCCTCTATCAGCTTGAAGTGGAATTCAGCCTGGTTTGTTCTTTCATTTTTCTTTTATTTCTTTCTGATCCTGAGTCGAGGTGTAGTTTCCTTGAGATGGTTGGAATACAATAAACCACAAAGTATACCCTGTCCCGATCATGTGGGGCTGAGTGTTCACTTGTTCCCCGTATGTGGGGGCTGGCTTTTATTTTCTTTTTTCAACCAGAGGGAGATATTTTTTTAGCAACTTTTATTATACAATGTCAGTTCCAGAAGGAACATTAGAGATCATTGAATCCAATCTCTTCACTTTGCTGATCAATCAACAAGCGTTTATGTTCAGACCATGGGCGAAACACAATGCTAGGCACTAGGGACACAAAAAAATGTAAAAAAAAAAATACAGACACTCAAGGAGCTTATATTCTAGCTTGTGTATAGTGGGGAGATAACACATACATAGATAAATATATGCAGAGCAAATATAAAGAGAATAAATACAGACAAATGCTAGGTAGTTGGGGGAGGGGGCCCTCTAGCAGTTGGGAAAGGCAGGAAAGGCTTCAAGATAAGTCTTGAAGGAAGGGTTCTGTGCAGGAGAGCTGAGCTGAGTTCCTGAAGACACACCCAGATGAGGAAACAGGCCCAGAGAAGGGAGCTAACTTGACCATGGTGAAGTCACAAAGACCCCTGCCTACCTTCCCTTCCCTACCCATCTCCCTTTGAGTACCCCTTCACACATTTGCTACCTCTCTTCCATACCTGCCCCCTTCTATAAGCCCTGGCTTGACCTGTCTAGATGAAAGTCTGATCATTTCATTCTCTCTGAAGTATGAGATTGTGAAACCTAGTGAGGGCAATGCTGAATCCAAAGGAATGAATTCCTAATGGTAGAATCTGGCATTAGTGAAGGAAGTCTCTGAATGGGGGAAGCAACTCCACAGGCCTTACCTTGCTCTCTTTGATTTCAATTCAATTCAATAAACATGTATTAAGCACCTGCTACATTAAAGGAAGTGTTGCCCAATGGAGAGAGCTGGTCTTGGAGTCAGAAAGATAGGGATTCAACCTCCTACTTCCGACACATACCCAGAGACAAAAGAATGGAGTGTCTGACCTTGGCTGTATGACCCTGTGATCCTGGACAAGTCACTTAACCTTTGTGTCTGAGGTAGCCCTTTAAGGTTGTACATTGCAGAGGAAAGGATTTCCTCCTTGGGAGTTCCCTACATCCAGGAAATCATAGACTCAGAAAAAAAACACACACAAAGCAGTTCTTGTCCTCAAGGAGCTTATACAGACAGTATCACTATGGACAGATCAGTAACTACAACAATTTCAGAACTGAGAGGGCACTTAGAAGTGTAGGAATCTGAAAAGGTCTCAAGGGGAAGGTGATCAGAGCATGGCCCCCAAGAGTCTAGTTCAAACATCTACCTCTAGACAACAGTGTGTAGGTGGGATGAGGAGAGGGAGAATTCCCAAGGGAAGGGGAAGAATTCTCAGAGCACTCCCAGGTTTCT
This sequence comes from Petaurus breviceps papuanus, assembly GCF_028583685.1. Taxonomy (NCBI): domain Eukaryota; kingdom Metazoa; phylum Chordata; class Mammalia; order Diprotodontia; family Petauridae; genus Petaurus; species Petaurus breviceps. The sequence continues at coordinate 7,053,123 of NW_027185798.1, read as the reverse complement.
TGGCCTCGAGATCTGTGGACTGGAGAAATAATGATCTGATGGCTCTCCTAACCAAACCTGAAGGCTGTGTCCAGGGAACGCAGGAAGGGGATACCCTATGTCCAGGATTGGGATGGTAGTTAGGCATTTGTTGGCCCTTTTGAGTCCCCCGTAGCTTAATGAAGAGTGATTTGAAATGTCCCCTTTCCATTAGGGAAAGGGAATGAGGAATCCCTGCCCCCTTCTCAAGACAAAGAGCCAAGGCAGCTTCCCCCTTTCCTTATTCTCTGAGAGAGCGATCCAGGCCCCCAGACCAGACCTGTCCCTCTTCCCCATTTACTTACACTGCCTCTCATGTATCAATTTCCTCATCTCCCTTCTCCACCTCCCCAGTATTCAAGAAGCATCCGCTGTTGCCTAGCAACAGGATGCTGTTCATTGTTATCTCCCTGACTGCTGGGATTGGACAGTTGCTCTCCGTTCAGCAGTGAGAGTGATGGAGGCCCAGACCAGGCTGAAGAAGGGGAGGGCTAAGGTGCTTGTATTACCTTCTTGGATGGTGGCTTCCATAGATGAGGCAGGCAGCCAGAGCGTGTTGTCCAACGGGAGAGCAATGACTAGGAAAAGGCTGACAATGCCAAGTTCTAACAGGAGGAGGCAGCAAGGACTTCAGGTGTTGACTTGGGATAGGGCTGGAGAAAATCAGGGCTGTGCTGAGTCTGTGTGCACAGCTGCAACGGCCCCAACAGCAAATTATACTTAAGAGTTGAGAGATGCCCAGGGACCAGAGACTTTGAAAATGTGAAGGTTTCTTCTGTTCCCTCAATGGTTCCAAGGAAAAGAGTATGAAATTTGTCAAGTCCCTGAGGCAGATGGGGAGTTTAATAAAAGGGATAGGGCTCACTGCTGGACACGGAAACCCAGAGTCAGTACTGCATATGGGGGCTCAGTGTCAGGGATCTTAAAACTCAGTGTTGCAGAGGGTGCCCATTGCTGGGGATGAAGTCTCAAGATCAGGGATAAGGGTGTCATGTCTGGGATGTGGAATCAAGATCAGGAATGGGGGCTCACTATCAGGGATGGAGGACTCAGTTTCAGGAAAGGAGGCTCAGTGCTGGGGATATGACAATCTAATGGAAAAGTCTAACAAATGCTACGCTGTCCAGCCTCAGTCAGACCTCGGTTCGATGTTCATTTTTGTCTTTCTATCCCTCTAATAAATGCATATTGATTGATTAGGGAATGGACTACACACCTCCCTTCTGCCTTTCATCTTCAAAGGCTAGGGGAGGGGAGGCTCTGCCCTAGGCTGGGCAGGATCCAGCCCTCAAGGTCTTCCTCACTAGTTGCTGGCCCCCCTATTCCCAATCTTGCCCCACCCCCTCCTTTAATATTTGATTCAACACGAAGTCAGCAGGCTGGGGGTGGGGGTAGGGGTAGGGGAGAGGATCCAGGACACTGAACGATCCAATGACAAAGCTGGAAAGAGGCCTTAAGATGGGGAAACTGAGTCCAGGTTGAGGCCACTCCCAGTGATCTGCTATTACCCAGTCTTCTGTCTGTTCCCTGGTACCAGGTAGTGTGGTGGGGGTGGAGGCTACTTCCACTCACTCTCCAGCAAAGCTGCCCTTGAGATGGTCCCCAGAGGCAGGAGCCAGGTACTGCTTGGCCAGCCAGATGCTATTTTTCTGAGGCGAGAATCTTCTCCCTTGGGCTGGGGGAGGGACAGAGACAAAGAAATTTCTGAGAGCTTGTCTTCAGGAAACGGCCGGCCGCTCCCTGCTGCCCCCTTGGGTAACTGTCTTCCCACTTGGGGCTTTGGGGCCCCAAGGCCCAGCCCCACCCCACTCAACTCCTGCTGGCCCCTCCGAGGGAGTAGCCTGGAGCTGGGCCAAGTGGAAGAAATGAAGTATGGAGGGGGGGGTGGGCCGAGGGTTGGGCTCTGGCTCTGACACACAGGGCGGCAGGGACCCTGCAGGAGCTGGAGACGAGGCAAAGAGCTGTATTTTTTTCCCTCTGGGATTCATGACTCACCCAGGTGGGCCCACCCTCAGGATATGTACCATCTTCCCCCACGGGACCCTTGGTCACAGTCTCCCAGTGTTTAGAAATCCTCCGAATGTGGACGGACCATTCCACGTGCTTCCTCTGGAACACTGGGTGCCCCAGCAGCCTGGAGGTTGTCACAGGGCTGGAGGATCTCGGACCTAAAGCCAGAATCGACCCCACTGCCTTTCTTGGGTCTCCCATCCCTTGACAAATGTCCTTGGCAAGGCTTCTCAAACATAAGTTGTCATGAGTATTTGGATCACCTGTCACTCATGAAATGGGGGTGGGGGAGGGCACAACAATATTGCCATATGATAAATAAATCTGATCCTATAGGAGAGGGCATAGTGGGACCTGGCCCCAGGAACTTGACCATGGCTACCTTCTGTAGCCATAAGGGACAATTTGAAATATTCTTACCCACCCACCCCCATTCTCCTCCCTCTACTCACACACACCCTAGTCAGAGATGGGGGTTGATTCAGCCTGCCCCAGTCATACAATCTGCAGGCTCCCTCCTCACTGCCCTCCCCAGTCCAGTAGTAGGTGGTAGGGGTGACTGTGCCTTTGTTTTCCTAAGGAAATCCTTTAGAGCTAGGTTGCCTTTTTCTCGAAAACAAAACAAAATAATTTTTCTAAACCCGTGGTTTGGTTTTGTTTTAAGATGTCTTTCTCTTGGAGTTATTAGGGCCAGAAAGTTATAGAGTCCTGAAAGAACTCAGAGGCCATCTAATCCAACCCTAGCATTTTACTGATGGGGGAACTAAGGCCCAAAACAGGAGACTTTTGTGCCCAGAGTCACACAGGAAAAGGTTCAGGTGGAATTGGAGCCCAAGCACTGTTTCCAAAGCCTGCACTGTACCACACTGCCCCTACAAGAGTAGAATGTTTCAGCCCAGTCAAGGCATTGTGGAGATCATTTAGTCCAGTCTCCTCAGTTTACATAAAGGCAGCTCAGTGTTGGGAAAAGGTCGTTGAACTTATAAGAGAGCATTGAGCTTGGAGAAGGCAAGTGACCTGCTCAAGGTCACACAGTACTTTCATGGCATTGGTGACAAATCTGGAACTGGTACTTATATCTCCTGACTCCCAATTTAGGGCTCTCTACTAGAAAATATATAATAATGATTGTGGGATAGAGACTGACCCTGTAATTTCATTGCTATGGGGAACTCCCAGATGAAGAAAGTCTCTCCACCAATGAAGGTCAGCACCTTCTTTGAAATACATAGTCTTAGTTTCCTAGAGATTAAATAACTTGCTCAGGGTCATACAGCCAGGATGAGTTAGAGGGCAGACTTGAACCTAGGTTTTCCTGGCTCCACACTCAGCTCTCTACCCACTCCTCCAAACTACTAATAATTAGTAATAATACTAAGAGATACTGTTATATTGATTCTTTATCAACTATTGAGTCTCACAGCAACCCCAGGTGAGCAGTGCTACTAGCAATCCATTTTAGAGTTCAGGAAACTGAGGCTCAGATAGGCTGCTTACTCCTGTGTGACCTTAGGCAAGTCATGCAATCCTCCTGAGTTTCAGTTTCCTCATCTGTAGATGGCTTCTGAGCCCCTTCTAGCTCTAGCTCCTCCAGTCTGCCCAGGGCCTCACCTTCAGTGAGTCAGGATTTGAACCCAGGCTTTCCAGACATGCCCAGCACCTTCTCTGCCCCAGAAAACGTTTCATCTTAGAGCAACTCAGACTAAAAGGCAATAAGGAAGTGAAAAGGCCTCTGAGGGACCCAGGAGGGCAGAGACATAACAGCAGGAGGTGGAAGATGAGAGGCCAAGTCCTGGGCTAGGTGGCAGATGGGCACCTCCAAGTTTGGCCATGTTTGCTGCCTGTTCAATCCTCGTATTCTTGTCTTGAGTGCTACCCTCCCACGCCCAGGGCCTGGCAGAGTAGGAGAAGCAAATCCAGGTTCATAGAATCAGAAAATTCAGAGCTGGAAAATCACATCTGTCAGATCAGCGTAGAGTTTACCTCATCCAAATCCCTCATTGCACTAGGGAGAGGGCCCAGGAGCATACAGTTAGTAAATGACTGAGCTGAAATTCCTACCCAGTTCTCCTTCCTGGTCCAACACCCTTTCTGCTGCCACCTGGGCTCTCTTCCCAATTCTGTCATTAAGTTACAGTGTGACCTTGGGAAAATCCCTTTCTTGCACTTGGACTCAGTTTCTCCCTTTGTAGAATGAGGACTTGGAGCAGTTGGCTGGACTGATGACTTCATGGTATATGGACTGACTGTTTCCATGGCAGGCAGTCATAGACACAAAGAGTAGCCGACCTTGGAGAAAGTTTTTTCTCAGATTCATGTGCCTCCAGGTTCACTCCTCAGAGTCCAGGGTAACCCCAAGGCTTGCTCCCTATGACTTACTTCCTCAGGGTTCTAGCTCTGAGCAGACCTCCTTGGCTGCTTGAGATGTCCTTCCTGTCCCTAGCCCCAGCCTTCTCTTTACTGGCCCTCCGTCCTTTCTACTCTCTCCCTCTGGGCTCCAGCCTGTATCTAGAACCTGATATACACTTGGTCTTACTCTTGATGGAAGAGAGTAGTTGACCAAGGAGAACTCTAAAGGAAGAGCTCACCTACTCCAGCTCCAGCCAGGGATTTAGGAGCTGGAGGCAATAAATCTATCTGCAGTCAAGATATCACTGATTCAAGGAGAGGGCATGAGTTTGGAGGAGTGGGACCAATGGGACAAGGGAGAGACAGATTCAAAGGATGCAGACTCTTGGGTCTAATCCCAGTTTAGCCACTAACAGCTGTGTGACCTTCCCCCCCCCCTCTCCCGGCCTCCAGATCTTTCTAAGGGTGGGTGCAGTTCTCAAGGACCTGGGGAGGTAACAATGAAAGGAGATTTAACCTGTCAAGTTGTTTGGAGCCCACACCCACAGAACACAGCTGGTGTTTGTCAAGCGTTATAAATGGCTTTGAGATTCTAACTTGAAAGAGGTCCAGAAGCTGACAGCTTCCTCCTCCCAGACCCCACCCAGGGGCAAGGTGAGCAGGGACGATGGACACTCCCTGTGGTTTCTGATCTCACCTATTTTCCAGAAAATATGGTTGGGTGGGGCTTGGGAGAACCAAGAGCCAAGCTGCATAAAAGCAGATCCGAATTCCTGGCTCTCCATCCCTGCTCTGAGGAAGCAGGAGAGGAGGTTGCACAATGGAAACCCAAAGGCATCCACGAATACCCTCATCCATTGTTTAAAGACTCCAGGACTCACCTCCTCTACCCCTTCAACTTAACCTTGTCTGATGCCCAGACCAGCCCCCGCCCTTGGCTGGAGGAACCTGTTGGTAGGAGGAGAGTTAGTGGGAACAACTCAGAAGAATTCTGCTTGGATTATTCTGTTCTCTCTCTCTTAATTATCCTTGCTTTCCTAAATTGGAAAAGATGTGGGGCAGCGGGGAGATGAGGACAGGGTGAGCTGTGTATATTTTTGACCCTTCTGCTCCCTTTCTTCCAGATTGCTCGAAACACTTTATAGGTGTGATCTCACCAGCCTCGCCCCAGCCCCCTTGGGAAGGGACCTGGTGTGGGTTTCAATCATCTGTCTCATCTCTGAGCTTGGAGCCTTTTACAGGCTTGAGCTCACTCATTCTATTTCCCTGGTTCTCCTTGACCTAGGGGTGGGGAGGCACTGGTGAGTAATAGGAGCAAAGATTTAGATCTCACATAGAACTTAGAGGTCACCAGATCAAAGAATCATAACTAGCTGAAGGGAACTGCTGAGTCATCTAGTCTAAACCCCTCATTTTAGATATGAGGAAACTGAGACCCCAAAGAGTTGGGAGGGGGGGCAGGCTGGAGCCCTTCACAGCAGCTTAGCTCTAGAGCTGGAAGGGACCTCAGAGGCTGTTTGTACATTTTACAAATGCGGAAATTGAGGTCTGAGGAGGGGAATAACTTGCCCAAGGTCACACAGGTATTGTTTCAGAAGTGAGATCCGAACCTCAGGTTTTAGAGATTTCTTTCTATAGAGTGTCCACAGAGAACAAATTAAGGCTTTGAAAGACAGAAGACTTTGCCCTGTGCTACCTAGCCAGAGGATGAAGAGGGTGTTGTATCCTCAGTGTTTCTTTGATAAAGTCCCAAACTACCCCACCTCCTCACACCATTTTATAATGGGATGTTTACTATGTTTCACAATAAGCCCCCAAAGAACAAATTTTGGGGAGCCTCAGATTCCCAACCTCCCTGGGAAGGGGGAGGTCAGAGTGTGTGTGTGTGTGTGTGTGTGTGCCTGTTGTCAGGAATTAGGGTTATGTCATAGGGACAGTCCTAGCTAAGAGCTAACTCAAACCTGGGGTAGGGGCTAAGGACAGGAGACGGACAGGGGCAGGAGGTGAGTTTGGAGGATTAAGAAGAGAAGGAAATACCCTTGGAGAGAAAGGGAGGGGGGAGGGAGAATAGGAAAAAGCAGCTGAGATTCAAAGCTGGGGCTTTTCCAAGGTACTGAACCAAAGAGGATAGTCCTATGTCTTTCTTACTCCCCACCTGCAGGCCCTGGCCCTCCTCCCCAAGTATCCTCCTATCAGGGTGACTGCTCAGAGTTAGGAGGAACAGAGTTCTGCTGTTGCAAGTTTACAATGGGGGACTTAGGGGAGTAGCTCACTCCTAGAATCTCAAGCTCCCCATTCATAAAATGGGAGCAGGGGCTTTAAGACTTCTTCCAGCTCTAAACTCCATGAGCCTACGAGTTTCCTGGTTCAAGGCCCTGTTCTGTGTGTCCCTGGCGAAGGTACAACATTTTCTGGGCAATGGGGAGAGGCCCCTCTTTGACGGGGGTGTCACAAATGGGTGGGCAACCCAGTCACACCCTGTTCCCTGGGACACCTGGCCAAACCCGTACTCTCTGTACCCTGGGCAGGGTCTTGGCCCAAGTGCCCAGGAAGGGGGGATGACAGAGGAGATTCTCTCCCCCACCCCCCAGGCTCTCACCACCTTCCCCTCTTCCTTCCTTCACTTTCCAGAAAGATGAGTGAAGGTTCGAGGTCTGGGGCAGGGCTCCGGCTTCTTCTCCCTCCCTCTTTCCTTTTCTCTCTCCCTCCCCAAGGAATCTAAGGGGATGGACATTGTCCTAGCCCAGCCTCCCTGCTCCCGCCCCCCAGGCTTTCTGCCCCAGTGTAATTACCATTAATAGAGTCTTGAGACCGTCTGCTAAAAATAACTGGCTCTGAGTCTTTATAGCTAGGGCCAGCCCAGCCTAGACACTCAGTCCCAGAGCTCCACGGGAGACTTGTAGGTAGTGAGTGCTAAGAATTCAACATGACTGAGAGACGAGTTCCCTTCACCTTCCTCCGAAGCCCCAGCTGGGACCCCTTCAGGGACTGGTACCCAGCCGGCAGCCGCCTGTTCGACCAGTCCTTCGGACTGCCCCGCCTTCCAGAGGACTGGTATCAGTGGCCCAGCCACACCAGTTGGCCAGGCTATGTCCGGCTGCTGCCCAGCCCTGTGGCTGAGCAGGTCCCTGCCACTGCTGCTGCTGCTGGGCCCCTGGTACCCCCACCCCCTGCCAGCCAGGCCTATAGCCGAGCACTCAGCAGGCAGCTGAGCCGGGGGATGTCGGAGATCCAGCTCACGACTGACCGTTGGCGGGTGACCCTCGATGTCAGCCACTTCGCCCCTGAGGAGCTGACCGTGAAGACCAAGGATGGCGTGGTAGAAATCACTGGTGAGCAGACCTCCAGCCCCTTGCCCCATTTCTCCAGTTTGCTCCTGGCCATTACTGCCTACCTAGTGTGGCCCAGTTTGGAGGACAGGGGTGGGGGAATGATAGCCCTGGTTCTGGGCTAAGGGGAAGGGAGGCTTGGGGGGACAGGGTAAGCATTCCTCCTTCAGAGGGAGAACATTGAAAAAGCTATCAGCCAGGGCTGTCCGGGGATAGGGCAGGGCATGAGGGACTGGGGCTGGGTGGCAGGGCTGGATACCCCAGACCTGGGCCAGGGGTTCTCTTTCTGGGGCAAGAGGTGATGGGGAACCAGGGGGCCTTAGTCAGAGGCCCCTCCCAGAATCCTTCCCTCATACCCTCATCCTGAAGGAAGCTGGCACATGCTGTCCTCTCTCCTAGCCTGGACTTGCTGAGAGAAAACATGTTTATTGCTGCTGCACATGAGGGAGGAAGGAACCTAGATGGGCCTTGGCTCAGAAACCTTTCCCCCCAATGCTACATCCAAACTCCACCCCCCAGGCCTTCTGCAGGGCTGAATCCTCATGTCTTCAGCAGATTGTTATGCTTTCCCCACTAAACATTAGTAGAAAAGCTAGTGAACAAGCCCTTATTAAGTGCCTACTATGTGTCAGACCCTGTACTGAGCACTGGGGATACAAGGGAAGGTGAAAGCCTCCTTTGCCCGTGAGCCCAAACATCTGCCTGCCTTCTGAACCTTCTGATCCTGACTCTGCCCAGGGCCATGGAGTCCCATTTAAACTCCCATGCCCGGCTCCAATCTCTCAGCCCTAGAGGCTGGGGCTGCTTCCAGCTCCTGTTCCTGAGGGCTTCAGAAAAAACTTCATACCTACCCCTCTTCAGAAGCCTCGCTGGCATTTGGATGGCCACACACCCCTACCCCTTCAGGGCAGCGGCATGATGGGCAATAAATGGGGAGTTCCCCCCACCCAAGAACTCCCCAGTCAAGAGAAGGGCATTCACAAAGGGTTGTGGAAAATCACTGGATCTTCAGCCAGGGGTTCAGAGTTCAAAAATTTGGTTCTGCTGTTTGCTGTGTCATCTCGGAAAGAGTCGTTTCCTTTCTTCTATTTCCTCTTCTATTAAGTAATGGTCTCTTGTGTGGTTCTATGAGAGAACAGCTGGGGGGGGGGTAGATGGCATCATTGTGTGTCTCCCAGAGGCCCCTGAGCCTTCTTCTGTTTTTCTCCCGCTTACCCCAGGTAAACACGAAGAGAGACAAGATGAGCATGGATTCATCTCCAGATGTTTTACTAGGAAGTACAGGTGAGTGCTGGGAGAGGGAGTGGCCCTTGGGGTGAGGTCTCCGGTCCCCAGCCATGCTCCCTTGCATTCCCCCGAGGCCTCCTTCCCGGTCCCCTGTTTCCCCCCCCACCCCCACCCCACACACTCTTACACAGACCCACCGCAGACAGATGGCAGGGTCTGCTGGAAGGATCAGTATGTGACCAGTCTTTTGCCTTCCTGTACAAGGAGAAGGAAGTCTGCTTCTTGACCCAAGGGTAGAGGAAAGTCTGGTGCTGAACTTGGAGGTCAGAAAGACTCAAATCTCACCTTCGCCACTAATGTTAGCTATATGAGCCTGGAAAAAAAGATACTTGACTCGAGTCTCAGTTTCATGAACTTCAAAAAGAGGGAATTGGGTTAGAATACCCGAAAGGTCCCTTTTAGCTGTAAAGCTATGGTCTATATGAGTATAAATGGGTCCCTATGATAGGAATGGAGGCTTATGGCTAGAGATGGGGACTCGGTTAACAAGACTGAAGGTTTATTGTTGGTGATAGGAGCAGCCCAGTGTTAGGGCTAAGGGCTCAGGAACAACCATGCTCCTTCCAAAAAAAGAAGCTCCACATATTAAGAGTCTAAAGAGGCAGTGTGTCTGGCTGTACAGAAAGCCAGCCTTGAAGCCAGAAAGACAGGGGTTCAAGACGCCCTCCTCCAACACAGCCTGGTTGCGTGACCCTGGGTAAATCATTTAATTTCTCAATACCTTAGGTAACTCTCTAAAACTTAAAGGTTCAGAGAAGGGGTCAGCCTAAATTATTAGAAGGTGTTTCTTCACCCAGAAGTTCCTATACCAATGAAATCCCAAATCCAGTCCTTAACCCTGTAAATGTCTATAGTATACAAAACACTCTGTCAGGACCAGAGGAAATACAAAGTTGAGAGAAGATGTGGCCCCTGGCCTCCCTCAGCTTCTGTCCTGGCTTCCCTAGCAGTGGCCCTGCCCCTCAGGCTTCTCTGTCCTTTCTCTCTTCAGCCTGCCCCCTGGTGTAGATGCTACCTTGGTGGTGTCTTCCCTGTCCCCTGATGGGACACTGTCCGTGGAAGCCCCTCTTCCAAAGCCTGCCATACAGTCTGCAGAAGTGACCATCCCCGTCACCTTCGAATCCCGCGCTGAGATCGGAGGTGCCGACACCAAGAAGGCAGAAGGGACAGCCTCCAAGTAGAGACAGAAGCCCTGAGTCCAACGGTCAGCCCTCATTCTCTCCTGGGCTGATCCCTTGAAGCATACCTGTCAGTCTGCTTGCTTTCTACCTCTGCCCCCCACCGCCTTGCTGTTTTATACTGGAACATTTACTGTTTCCTAAATAAAGCTGAAAAAAAAAAACTCATAATGATGGTACTGACTGGGTTTCTGCTGGGGGGAGCTAAGGAACCTGAGGCAGGTGGTTGGTGCTTACCAATTCAATTCAGTTGGACAAATATATGTTATGCACCTGCCATGTGCAGGAACTACATTAGGGGCCGGAAGTATGAAAACAAAACCGACTCGGTCCTCTCCCCTCAAAGAGCTTACATTCTACCTGCGATCCTTCCCAGGGAGTCCCAGGTCTGGGCTGTAGACAGTGTGCAAAGGGGTAGTGAGATGGGCTAGGTTTAGGACAGTTGGTGACTTCTGAAAGGTCTTATCCCATGGATAGATGAAAAACCATGGGAGACACAAAGAGGAAAGTGAGACAAGACTCACTCTCAAGGTGCTCATATGCTAGTAAGGAGAGAAAATAGGAAGAGGTTTCAGCTGGAAATCGGATGGATGGCAACCTAGCATGGTCCTTCAAGCACAGAAGCAAAGCTGATTGTGATGGATCTGCAGTAATGACATCTCCACTGAGAAGACCATAGCGAGGGTTCTGGAGACTCAGACATTTTAGATGGATTCAGTCCTAGGGATAATGGTCTTCCATTATCTGTGATGGACTATCGGGTGTCTGTGACATCTTCATTAGGAGGCTACAGAGGGTGGGGAGAGAGTGGCTGTGGTCCTCTGGTGGGAGCCCTGGGGGAAGAGGTAATATGAAGGGCTCTGAAGGAGCCCCAATGTGAAAGTTCATCTAATAACCCCTGATCCTGAGGGGTTTTTACAACATGGTGGGTTACTAACCCAGATGAAAGGTAGTATGGCCTAATGAGCAGAAAGCTGGCCTCAGACTCAGGAAAACTTGGGTTCAAGATCTCCTTCTGATGCATTGGACTCTGTGGACCTGGGTGAACCACTTGAATTCTTAGCGCTATCCCTAAGGCTATAAGTTGCATACAAGTTGCCAATCAGTATTCCTAAAGAGAATCCTCACACTGGAAGGGCCTTACAAAGGTCAACAAGGATAAAAATTGACTAAGGTGGAGTCTGGTTAGGAGTGGGAAAGACAATAATTCCTGAGCCCAGCCTTGATCCACTTGCTACATCAATCCTTTGGGTCCTAGGTTCTTTCTAGCTGGACATCTTTCAATTTTCTGAGGACAGGTGGCCAGTGGCTAAGGAGTTTCTTCTAAAGGGTCAGGATCAATCAGCCAAGATGCATTTTTTAAACACCTATCATGTCCCATGTACTTTGCTAACCACTGAGGATACAAGACAAAACCAAAATAGTCCTTGTCTTCAGAGAATTCATACTCCTTCCCTACTTGTTATACTCTCTCACCTAGCCCCCAGCTCCAGCCCTCAGAGCCTAAAGCCCCAGCCTCTAATTTCAAGCTCTTCAATACCGTTTGACCTTGTCCCCAAGGCCCCAGCCCTTAGCCTCCCACTCCCCAGTGCCCCAAAACTTTCTAAAGCCCCAGGCTCGCAGACTGCAGCTTGCCTACCCAGTCTCTTATTAACAATAGACACCATTAATAAAATCCCTACTAGGTGCAATGAAGTTCCTGAGCTTTACAAAGGAGGTAGAAATGAAAGGAAGGGCTAACTTGGGGGAGGATAATCAGAGATAACCATCAAATCCACCCTTCAGGAATAGGTTTTCTGTGGTAATTGGGGAAGAGAATGACCACACCCAGTGCAGCTCATCTCTAGACCCAGCCTTGATCCCAGGGTCTGCTTAGCACTTCTTCACCTAAGCCATCTGATCCTTTCCATGCTTACGAAATGAAAGCAATGACAGACAGAGTGGTCTCCTAGAGAGAGTTCGACGCTGACTTCCAGCCCATCCCGGCTGTAGCTTCACCTCCAAGACCTTGCACAGAAGACACTGAGTTCCCCATACCAGTGACATGGCAAGTCCCTCACCCTATCCCTACTATGCCCAAGGCACTGGGCTAGACTGTGGAGGCACAAGGAGAGAGCAAAAAGAAACCCTTGTCCTTCAAGGAGATACCACGCCTCTCCTAACCCTCCAAGGGGTTGTATAGAGAGATATGAGAGACAGAGACAGAGGACAGAGACTGAGAGAGATAAGGAGAGGGAAGGTGGGGAGAGGGGAGGGAGATGAGGAGAAGGGAAGGGAGGAGGAGAGGGGAGGAGGAGAAGGAAGAAGAGGAGGAGGAAGAGGAGGTGAGAAAAAGACAAATATAGATCAACAGATACATAGATGTATGTATGGGTACATATATACATAAACACACATATATGCAAGTACATAAACATGTGTTCACATACATGTATGTACAGGCATATACATATATCTCTATTTCTATAAATATAGATACATATGGATGTAGATCTCCATATCTCCCAGGGCTCTCCTCTGACCCTTTAGTTCCTCCTTCCCTCCCCACCCTCAGGTACAGCAGGAACAGCTGGAGGGGGGGGGAACAGGGGACTTTGTTACTTGTTGCCAGCAGCCTGCTGGAGGGTCTTGTCACATAACGATCAATTGACAGAGTAGGAGACATTCAACCTGGAAAAGAGAAGACTTAGAGAGAGGCATAAAAGCTGTCCTCAAGTGCCTGAAGGGCTTCCAGGTGGGCAGAACCAGGCGTATGCTGATCAGTGTTTAACAAGCTTTGGTTTGTAGCTTTTGCTGATTTCCAAGGTGTAAATGTTCACACTGAAAAGTTATGGGGGCGGGGGGGGGGGGCGGGGGCGTGGGGCTCGGTGAGCAGGCTCCCAAATGCTCCTGCACAGTTAGGCTTGATGTCCTAAAAATTTGAGTTATCCTAGAGTGCTGGGTACGAGGTGGTGCAGTGCGTTGAGCATTGGGCTAGGAAGCAGGAAGATTCATCTTCCTGAGGTCAATTTCAACCTCAGATACCTACTAGCTGTGTGACCCTGGGCAAGTCACTTCTCCCTGTTTGCCTCACTTTCCTCACCTGATGAGCAGGAGAAAGAAATGGCAAACAACTTCAATATCTCTGCCAAGAAAACCAAATGTGGGTGATGGAGCTTCAAACACAATTGAAAACAAAATAACATCTAACATTTATGTAACACCTACTATGTGCCAGGCATTCTGTGCACTTTGCAGTTATTATCTCATTTGTTCTTTACAACAGTGGGAGGGAAGTGCTATCATTATCTCCATTTTATAGATGAGGAAACTGAGGCAAACAAGGGTTAAGGAGCTTGCCCAGGGTCACAGCTAGTGTCTGAGGTCTTCCTGACTCCAGGCCCAGCACTCTGTGCACTATAGTGTCCCTTAGATAGAACTGGAGGAAGCCCCTCCTTCCCCCCCAAAAAAAATGTTGGGCAGACCCTTGTGGTCAGCAGATGGAAGGATATGGATAATAGTTGTCTAAGAGGGGCCAGTGTGGCTGAGTTATAGGCAATACGGGGCAGTGGAAAGAATTAGAACGCTAGAGTCAGAGGACCTGGGTCCTGGCTCTAAGGAAAGTCACTTAAATATCTTTGGGCTTCATTTTCCTATAGTGATGTAAAATGATGAGACTGGACTAGGTGACCTCTGAGATCCTTTCCAACTCCAGCTCTATGGCCCTATAACCAAGCCTAAGTCACTTTCCCTCTCTGGGCCTCAGTTTCCCCACCTGTAAAATGAAGGGGTAGGAAGGGATGGTCTCTGAGGTCCCTTCTAGAGCTAAGCCTCTGGGTCCCATGACTGCCATCTGTGTCTCTGGAAGAAGTTCCCATATTCATGAGGTCACTGATCCATTAGAATCCTGAAGAAAGTAAAGTTCTTGAGGGCATTTTTTGTCCTTGTAACCCTTGTGGCTAGTACAATGCCTGGTGCATAGTAGAAACTTAATAAATGCTGTTGATGTTCATTGAATGGACATGTTAGAAATACCTCTGCTATAGAGTGATTAGTGCATTTGAGATGGGAAAAGGGGAAATGAAGGGATTATTTATGACAGGGGTGGTGAATCCAGAAAGGCTTCATGGAGGTGGTCTTTGAGCCAGGCCTGGAAGGTGGGAGATTGAGCAGGAAAAGGGATTTCAGGCAAAAGGAAGGAGATTTGGGGATCAGAGGATCCTTGATGTTCAGAGGTCATCCCATCTCCCTCATTTTACAGATGAGGAAACTGAGGGACAGAGAAGTTAAGTGATTTTTTCATTGTTACACAGGTCCCAAATAGAATTCTAACTCAGGTCTTCCTGACCCTGAGACTATCATTCTACCCACCATACTACCTGAGTAATGTTTAAAAAAAAAAGTCCTACTGGCTGTGATGCCCTAGGCAGCTGCCCACTTTGTCCACCCTTCAGCCTATCTCTAGTGAATGCATCCATTTGGCTGGAGTGTAGGATTTGAGCAGGGAAGGAAAGAGAGATGGGGCTACAAAGAAAGGCTTGGGGTCAGCATTCAAGTATCTGGGTTCTAGTTAACAATGGAGGGCCTCGGGGCAGGGAGGCATCAGATGCTGAATTTCTCTCTGATTCACCTTCCCAATGAGGTTAGTTTTGTTCTGATGAATGGCAGATGACTAAGGCTTTCCTGGGTTCATTCATTTATTCAGCCACCCATTCAGTCACTGGGTATTTCACATGCCCAGACCAGCAGGGGAAGAAGCCTTTCTGGCCCTCTCTGGGAGCTCAGGATCAGCTAGAACCAAGGTTTACCCACAAGAAACAGGCAGACCAAACCAAAGAGGAACTGCTGGTCACCACCCTGAAGGAGCGAAACACAGGGCAGAGATGAGAAGGGGTAATGACGAACATCCCCCTCTCCTTGCTTTGTCTGTGGCCAAGCTAGTGGCTCCTGCATCGACCCCAGTGGAGGTCTTGACAAGATGATCTGGGTCTGACACTGACTATCTGGGCAGATCACTAAACCTCTCTGGCCTAAGTTTCTTCCTCTGGGGGGGGGGGGGGAAGAGGGCATTGGACTAGGTGACCTCTCTGGACTCTTCCAGCTCCAATGACCCAGGATTCTATCACTCTGGGACTGCCAGGGCCCAGCCTCATCCACAGAACAGGCAAGAGTGAGAGAAACCCTCACTGGGAAGGGTTTGGGGGGAGCAGGATCCAGCCTTGACCTGTAAGAGAATGAAGGAGGCAATTTTGGGGTCATTAGCAGGGGATCAGGGCACACCTCTGGCATTAGAAACAGGCCACTCCAAGATGTCCCCCCAAATAGCCCTCTTCCCTTTCCCATGCCACACCTCCTGCCCCTCCCCTCAATCCTGCCTCCAAAATTCTTATGGGGTCACAGGCATCTGAGTCAGGGGGTAGGATTAGCTCTGGAGAGAGAAGCCTGGAGAGGGGGAAAGAGGGAAGATGCCCAGAGCCACTGTGCCAGGCTGCTTGCCCTAGTCTGCCCCTCCCCTCCATGACTCAGCAAGGGAGATTTGGCAAACATCTCCCTACTGTGTGCTCCAGAAAAGGGGAGAAAATGCTGGAACCAGACCTAGGCTAGGTCAGACAAAAGCCCAGGAGTTCAAAATCTTTATTCCTCCTGCTTCTTTCTGGAGAATAGGCTGATAGAACTAATGTTTGGAAGGGACCTCAGAAGGCACCTAGTCCAACCTCTTCATTTTACAGATGAGGAAACTGAGGCCCAGGGAGGTTCAGGGACTTGTCCAAAGTCATCTAGGAAGTAATCATCAGTGGCATGATTTAAACCCAGGTCCTTTAACTCCAAATTCATTCTTTCTACTGCCAACAGACCTAGCCTTCATCCTGGCTTTGCTACTATCTGCGTGACCCTGACAAAAAATTACTTACACCTCCCCCGCTCCCCACCTCTAGCCTCTGTTTCTCCCTTGTGTAAAATGGGAATGTCAGACTGGAAAATCTTCCTCCTCACACTGGCATTCTGTCCTATTAAATCACTGATAGATAGTCTAGGCAGAGAATACCGCCTCTCACACAAGCCTCAAGATTCATTAGATTTAATTCTTTAAGGACAGACTCAGTCTGAGAGCATCTGATGGCAGACACATCAGCCTCAGACTTTGGGGAGCCCCTGGTCAGATTGATCAACAGACTGACTAGGACCCAAGATCTAGAAGAAACCCTGGATGACGTCCCATCCAACACCCCTCTTTTACAGATGAGAGAACTAAAGCTCCAAGAAGTGACGTGACTTATGGGACAGACAGCATTCTGAGCATCCTGGGGTGGCCCCAAATTCTCCTGGAGTTTTGTGGCCTTGCTGAGACCGCTGGTCATCTGTCGCCCTCAGAATGGGAACACGGGCGCTGTCTGAAGCACTCCCAGGGCATCTCCCTCCCTATCGCCCCTCCCTCCTTCTCTTAGTCTGTCTCTCCTGAAATTCAAAGACCGTTGCTTAGCAACATCTGAGCCAACAGGAAGCTGGGATGCCCAGACAGAGATAACAGACACCCAGGATCCACCAAGAGGCACCTCTGGGTTCCTTTCTCCCTGTTTTATGTCCCCTGCCAGCATCATAAGCAGCTCCTATAAATCTGGTGCTTCTTCCCACTGCCCTGTGCCCTCCCTGCAGGGCACTCCCCTAAGACCATGCCACCTTGTCCCTCTGTAACACAAGATTTCTGCCTTGACCTCTCTGTCTAGCTACACTCTCTCCATCCTTCAAGGCCCAGCCCAATTGCTACACTCCCTGACCACTTTGGCCACAATGATTGCCTCGATCTCCCACCATGCTAGAGTCAATACAGCTGGTTAGTGTTGTGGCCCCCAACAAAGCTCAAAGCAGGGACTGTGTTTCCTCCTTCTCTGGTTTTATAGGATCTTAGGATCTTGGATCAAGGGGAGAAGAAGGGACCTCAGAGACCAGCATTTTGTCTAACTGCTCCCCATGCCTGGAATGCTCTCTCTCCTCCACTTCACTCACCAACCTCCCTGGCTAAAATTGCATCTCTTCTAGGAAGCCCTTTCCAAGCCCTCTTAATTCTAGGGCCTTTCCTCAGTTAATTGTTTCCTATTTATCCTCTCTATAGCTTGCTTTGTATGTGTGTGTGTGTGTTTTTGCTTTGTTTTGCTTTGCTTTTTGGAGGGGATGGGGAAGGCAGGGCAACGGGGGTTAAGTGACTTGCCCAAGGTCACACAGCTAGTAAGTGTTCAGTGTCTGAGGCCGGATTTGAGGTCAGGTCCTCCTGATTCCAGGGCCAGTGCTCTATTGACTGTGCCCTCTAGCTGCCCCCCAGCTTTGTATGTATTTGTTTACATGCTGTCTTCCCCATTAGATGGTGAGCTGTTTAAGGGCAGGGAATGTTTTTTGCCTCTTTACATCCCCAGAGCATGGGACAGTGCCCGGCTTAGTAAATATTTATTGACCAACTGACTGCTGCCATGGCCAGTGCTTGCCCTTTCTTCCAGGGCTGGGGTAGCCACCATGGTTGACCAGACATTGTAGCCCTGATGCTCAGTGGGAGATGGAGCCCATCATAGAAGGATTTCATTCAGCATGGAGGGGGGGAGAATTTCCAATTCCCATTGGAGGGTGTGGGCTACTAGGGAAGACATACAGGGAGGAAGACAATAGACTGTTGGAGCTGCCTGAACCGGTGACACCCTCTAGATCCCCCAAGAGAGACCTGGAAAGGGGCAGCTTTACATCTGCCTGGTGCTTTTAGGGCAAGTGAAAAAAATAATGAAGAAAGTAGGATGATGGGACTGATGGAGAGACACAGCCCTCTGTCAGGCAATCAGGATGAGGACTGGTTGCAGAGAAAAGCAGGGCTCTGAGAGCCTGTGGCCCCTGAATATACAGTGGCCTGAAGTCTCAGGACCAAAATGCTCCCATGTGCAGGAGGGGTCATGTGATGACTCTTAGCTCAACTAGCTGCTTCCCAACAGGACAAGGAAAAAGGCCTCCAATTTTGTGTTCAGGCTAGAGAGAACGCTTCAGAGAATAGTAATCAAAGGGACCTTGATTGTGGCGGTCCCACACAGGCGGCAGACCCAAGTGATCAGAGCTGTCTCCTGGTCACCAGGCCTTATTTGATATAACAGGATTTGCCTAATAGATCCATGCGAATTTCTTTGTAAGTTGTTCTGAATTGTGTGTCCTTTCCCTATTCCTCCATCAAACCATGGCCTCCCTGAGGATAAAGTCCAGGTCTCTCCTATCAGCCTGGGACCTCAGGGATTTCAGATTCTAAAACAATAAACTCTCCAGAATCTTCCTTAGATGAGAAGTCTTAGTCCTAGCCAGTGGGAAAGGAGGGGCAGGGGCCCAGATCCAAGGCTGCCTGTTAGGGATCCTGACAGTACAATGGAAACAATGACTCTTCAGTTCAGCTGGCTCTACTCCAGCCCAGCCCAACCCCCACATTCCCTTTGCATTAGGCAAGTGCCCAGAAAAGGGATGATCCCTATAGCTCAGAGTTGACCCCAAGTGAGAGTCATTGTAGCTTTTGTCACTGGGAAGTAGGCTGCAATGGAGGTGTCCCAGATGGGGGAAATGGAGGGAGAGGGAAGTGCCTACTTAGGTGAGGGGGGGTGTCCCACTGGGCTTTTTTTCCTTTTTAATACCAAGCTCCAGTGGCATCCTGGAGTTGGAGCTGAAGGAGCTGAATTCAGAGCCCTGCTGTGCTCCTTACACTCCCCATGGGCCGGCCGGCAGGTCTCTTAGCCTTTCTGGGCCCCATCCTACTCATCCAGAAAATGAAAAGAAGGAAGAGTGAAATCAGAGAGTTAGAGCTACAGAGGGAGAGAGCCCCTTCAGGTGTCGAAGGCGGAGGGCTCAGTGCTTGGATGCTTGGGATTTGAACCAAGCCTTCCCAGGTCCCAAGGCATCCCACTAGTGTGGGCTCCGTCTTCCTCCTTTGGGAATGCCTAGATGCCTCTAGGACCCCTCCCTGCTCTGTCTGACCAGTACCCACACAGGGAGGGAGGGAGAGCCAGTGGATCCAAGGAGGCAAAGTCTTGTGCCCAAAGTTCAGCCCCAGCTGGGCCTCAGGTCCCTTGCTCATTCTCAAAAGGATCTCCCAAAGGCCCCTGTGTTGGGGGGCTCAGACGCAGGAACTAGTGAAGAAAGGATTTATTAAGGCATTACTGAAGCTTCGGAATTGCATCACATGCTGGGATTACAAATGCAAACAAGAAGACAGCATTCTAAGGAGGGAAGACAGCAGCGACAGGGGAGCAAGAGGGGGAAAGACTGGGCACATCCATAGATAACCAAGCATATTACTGGAGTCCAAAGACCTTGGTTCAAATCCTGCTTACTGCCTTTGTGACCTTGGTCAGGTCACTATCTCCCTTGGTCTCAGTCTCCTCATTGGTAAAATGAGGGAGTTGGACCAGATACCTGTAACGATCCTTCCAACTCTGAAGCTATGACCCTTGCCTTGGATTAGTGGAGGCCCCCACCCCAGCTCAAGCAGGTATTAGAGAGGACCAGGGTAGAAAGAGTAGGATGGGGAATTAGGGTTAGAGAGGGGAGGAGGGGCTCTGGGAGGAACCTCTGACACTCCCAGGAAGGTTGCTTAGGTCTGGAACTAGAAAGAGGAGGGGGTGGAAGTAAACGGGCCTGTGGGCAGCTAGAGTGAACAGCTGCACTCCAAATCACTCTCCTACGTGGAGGGCCAGTGTCTGAAATCCCACCATTAGAGCTTCACTCCTTGGAGTCGTCCTCCAAGAGCCCCCTTTCCCAAAACAGACACCCCGGGCAGGGGGAATGTCTTAAGCCTTATCAGTCATCACCTCAGAAGGGATGAGATGGACAGCTGAGAGCCTTGTCCTAGGAAGTGGAGGCCTCTGGGAGAAGGGGCAGGTGCCAAAAGCAGAGATTTCACAAGTTACCCAAGACACCCTGGGTCAGGCTTGTGTGTCAAAAGGGAAGGGAGAACGGGAGGGCAGCCATGAACGGGCAACAGGCTGGGCAAAGGGACCCCGAGAGCTTGAAATGTTCTTATTAGAGAGCTCTGATATCCCTTCTTAACCCAGAGGACAGATTTATATGAGATATACATACATACATACACACATACATACATAAATACACATATATGTACATATACACATATTTCTCTTCTGATAAAGCTCAGTTCAGGTATCACATTCTCAGTGAAGCTGTCCTGTTCTCATCAGGTGTCTTTCCCTCCTAATTACTTTGCATACATGATATATCCACCCCTTACTTAATCCCTCCTCCCCCCCCCGTGAATCATGAGCTCCTTGATTTTTAATTTCCATAGAAACTCTGGCTATTATTATTAATGAATGTTTGTTGGTTATTGATTATTAATGGCTTCTCCTCCATTAAAAAGCTAAACAATAAACTTTTCTACCCCGGTCCCAAATAAAACATCACACTTGAATCATCCTTTAATGTTGGAAGTAATCATGGGTTCCCTGAAGGCAAGGGAACATGTCTTATTAAAATTCTGTATGTCCCCCAGTGCCTAGCACAGTGCTTTGTTCTTCATGAACTAGGAATATAATCAATGTTTGTTTGAATGAGTGGATGTACAGATAAACAGATTGATGAATTAGTGAATGGATAGAGGGATGGATTAATGGGTGGATGTATAAATGGATAAATAAAAAAGTTAATAGGTAGATGGATGGGTGGATAGATGGATGGATGGATGGATGGATGGATGGATGGATGGATGGATGGATGGATGCATGCATGAGGTGATTTCTACTTCCCTTGCTACTGCTACAAGACTTCCTCACTTATGGGTTTATCCTGCCCTTCTCACTTCCCATCCTGGTCTGAGAGGGAAAGAAGCTTCTAAGGGGAAAGAATGCAGAATAGCAGAATATTAGTGATTAAGGGACCCTAACAGCTCATAAGGGAACTTCTCCTTTTTACAGATGAGAGAACTGAGGCTCAGAGAGGTTAATTATCCAACATCAGGCTTCCTTTCCTCCATTTGTCTTCCCTCTGTTGTGAGTGTCTGAGGAAGAGGAGGTCATCTTGAAGGGAAGGGGGGGTTTAGTTAGGAGCCAGGAAAGTTGCCCAGATCTCCCAGCCTGTTTTTGAGTTTCCTTGGCTGCCCTCCCCTGATCATTCTCAGTTTGAGAAGAGATTCTAACCTGGTCTTCTCTCCAGCAGTGGCTGCAACAGCACAGGGGCTGGGACTGGGATTGAGCTGCAGGGCCCTGGCTCCACCCCAGAGGGTGCAGTCGTCCCATCTTCTGCTGCAATGCAGGGAAGTTCTCAGTCTAGTCTGTGACTAGCAGTCACAGTTCTCAGAGCTGGAGAGGGTGCAGAAGGGGTGCAGAGGGGGGAAGCATGAAGTGAAGAAGGATAGCTGAAATCAGAAGGTCAGTCCAGAAAGATCAAGAGACCAATGGACGAAAGGAAGGCCACTCAGGTGGAACCTGAGGGGAGTGAGAATCCCACCACCACTGGGCTACTGTGCAATCTCTTGGAGCCTTTCTCTGTGCCTCAGTTTCTCATTCTAAAACATGGGAAGGGAGGTGTACCTGTTATCCTGCTAAGGAAGCTGAGAAGAAAGGCCTTAGGGCAAGTTAATTCACCATTCTGAGACTCAGTTTCCTCATCTGCAAAAAGAGGATAATGTATCTTTCACAACCTACTTCATGTTGCCATTTAAAAAGACCCAAACCAGTGTGTAAATGTAACAGACTGTGTTTGCTTCCTTTTGCTTTTAACCTGGGCAGCTTTTTCATGCATCCTGCTGAGCTTTGTGGGCCCTGGTCTCCCTACTTCACCAGGTTGTTATGAGAGGCAAATGCTAGAAAGTGTTTTGTAAACTTACAGTTATATATAACTTATATATACACACACATAGATACATATACACATATACATACATCATACACACACATACATATATAATAATAGCTAACATTTACACAGCACTTACTATATGCTAAGCACTGTGCTTTACAATTATTACCTCATCAGATTCTCCCAATAACCCTGGGAGGTACGGGCCATTATTATGCCCATTTTAGAGACGAAGAAATTGAAGTAAACAGAGATGAAGTGATTTGCCTAGGGGGTCACAGAGCTAGGAAGGTCCCCAAGTCTACAAGCCAACACTAAGTTCCCATTCTAAGCCCTGAGCCACTCATCTCCAGCTGTGAGTCCCAATCTCCATCACTAATCCTACAGCGCCAGCACTGTTTCAATTCCTAGCACTGAGCACATTCCTCAAATACTAAGCCCCCCATTTCTGACATCTCATGCTGTCCTTGACCTGAACTCTCATCTCAGCCCCAAGGAGGAGCCCCAATTGCTCTGCACTAAGCCCCCATTTACATCACTTAACTCTTACCCTTGTTATAGAGACACAGTTCTGGGTACCAAACTCCATTTCTAAACATTGAAACTCTATCCTGGGCACTGAACCCTTTTCTCAAGGACTGAATACCTGTCCCTCACATTGAGTCCTGATCTCTAGAATTATGTTTACACTCCTGGTGCAGAGCCCTCATTCCTGATACCAAGTTTTCCCTTATTAGCACTGAGCCCCCACCAGCAATACTAAACCCTAGTCTCTGACATCAAATACTCTCCTGCCTCCCACCCACTGAGCCCCTATCCCTCTGCAATAATGGTCTCCCATGCCTAACAACAATCCTTTATCCCTGTAATATTGAAGCCCATTCCCAACACAGAGCCCCAACCACTGTCACCAACCCCCATCCCTGTAGTACCCTTTCTGTCCATGGACCCTTAGCCAATATTGAATCTTCATGTCTGCAAGGTTCCCAATGATCTCATTGCCAGATGTGATGTCCTTTTTCCAGTCCTCATCCTTGCCATCTTTCTAAAGCATTTGAAATGGTTGACCATACCCTCCTCCTGAATAATCTTTATAACCTTTAAAAGATTTTATTATATAATTTTATCATTTCAATTTATTTTATTTAATATTTAAATTATTCTTTAATATAAATGATTAAAGGGGTGGCCAGGTAGCACAGCGAGTAAGAGCACCGGCTCCAGTGTTGGGATGACCTGGGAATCGAATCCTGGGCTCAGACACTTAGCACCCACCCAGAAACACCTGGCCGTGTAACCTTGAGCAAGTTACTTAACCCCGATTGCTTTAAAAAAGAAAAAAAAAAAAATATATATATATATATATATAAATGATTAAATATAATTATTTATTTAATAATCAACAAAGAACAATATTTCAAAAGACAATGAATAAAAAAGAGAATTATATATGAACTTTTGCTATGTGTTTTTTTTAACAAGTATAATTTTAAATGTAAGAAACTACTAAATTGCCATGTTGGTGTCTTCTTCTGAACTTTCCTTTTCATTTTAAAATGTATTATTGATGTTATTTTCTTTCTTTTTTCCTACTAACTCATTTCCCACACTCCAAATAGAAGCCCTTCCTTATAACAAATAAGTACAAATAGTTCTCACTTTATGTAAGTGGACCATTCTACAGACCTTTATGTAAAGCGATTTTTATATAATGTAAATTTGCCTGGGGACTCAGGGAAGGGAGGGAGGCAGAAAGAGGGTCTTACCCCTGTGGAAAGAGGGGCTGACACACAGTTCAAGGACACACAGGGGCCTTGGACAGAGAAGTGAGAGCAGAAGGAGTATGGGGCGGGGGAAGGTGGGGGATATACCACATGACGGCCAGGGACAGACACAGGCACCAAGTACAAACAGAAAACTGATGTAGGCAGGCTGGACATGGTCTCCTCTCTCAGAGGCAAAGGTCTCAAGTCAAGCCCCAAATCCAGCAGTAGCACAGCCCTGATGGTCTCTCTCCAAGGCATCAGTTCTACTTTCACTTAAAGGGGTTTTTTGGGGGGAAGGGGAGAGGGAAAGGGGTTGGGAGGCCATGCAGCACCAAGCCAAGTACAGTAAAATTAATATAAGTATTTCTTTTGTAGTGTGGATTTCTTCCAGAATTCTTTACCTTAAGTCAGGTTTGCATAATAGGAATTTAAATCAAGTGAATTACACCAACATATAAACCATGTTTGCAAATGGGTGCCTCATTCGGAATGTCTAGTTTATCATCTCTCTGTCAAACATCAAAAAGTATGTTTTGCCATCAATCTTCTGAAGTCAGGATTGGCTACTGTGTTCATCAGAGTTCTGAAATCTTCCATCTTGCATTCACAATGCAAATTATTCTCCTGGTTCTGCTCATGGCACTCTGAATCAATGTGTACGAATCTTCCCAAGTTTCTCTAAATTCATCATATTTGCCATTTCTTACATATCAACAATATTTCACTACTTTTGTAAACCACAATTTGCTCAGCCATTCCCCAGTTGGTAGGCACCCATATACCTGAAACAAAGCTTTGATCTCTAGTTCAGACATTGGTTTTGAAAAGAACGGGCCTGATCTTAGTCTTCTAAGGCTCTCTTCCTGCCTTTTGTTAGTTATCTGTAGTGATTATCACTAAAAAAGTTGCCAGTATAATTATCAGGTCAGGTGTCTACCCTAGCAATCACCATACCCTAGCCAAATGAAGACCCAGCAAGGCAGAAACTGCAGGACCAGCAGAGTTGGCACATCTGGCAAGAAGCAGGCCCACTAAGCCCAGTGAAGCAACATGCAAATCTAGCAGAGATGCCTCATTTAGAAAGAGAGCACTCCTACTGAAAGCAGTATGATAGTGTCACTAGAAAACATCCTACAAGTCAGAGGTGTGAATTGTCTCACTGCACTTATTCCCTGAGAGAAAATATTATTAAATGACAAATCATTGGGGAGATCACTGACCTTTCCCAAAAATTTACCCCACCTAGACTATCTTACCTATGTAGAGTTGTTGCCTCACCCAACTAGAAAACCTTATAAAGAATGTAATCTAAGGTGAATTCTGGCCCTTTGGCTTCCATTCAGGCAGGTATGGGCAGGGGCATAGATCTTTTGTCTAAACTGTCCAAGGCTGGGGAGGATTTGGAAGTAAATGACATGATCAAAGTCAAGTTCCCCCAGTCCCTTATTAGAATAGGTCCATTTCTCGTGATAATATTCATTCTCTCTCATTGTTAACCAATCAGAGTCAGTTGCCACCTCAGAAATACTGTGTTCAAGGACATGTAATCATCGAGTGGGTTCCCTGAGGTGTCTTTGGCATTTGAGAGTGTCACTGATTCTTTTATTAATTATATGCCATTGTGATTAATCACCCAGAAACTATGTTTCCCAAATTTTTTAAACATCACATCCCAAAGTGTGGGTAGAACCTCTAATGCCTTTCCTCAAGTGTGATCCCTATGCATATTTACTCTTCCTATTGATGGCACATTTATTTGTGGGAGATGTTTCCTATATTTGGGGGGAGGAGGAATTTCTATTGCACATCTCATTACTCAGCTATTTCATTAAATACTTTTGCTTTGAATTAATTATACCCTCTGACAGACTAGAAAAAAATAGACATATCAGTGGGGGCTCATAAGCTATCATTTTGTGTAGGTGTGTATCCGCAGAGAGCTTTGAACCTGGGGTAGCCCTATCCAAGGGAACTTATGTGTAGATTAAAAGTACACAGAAATTATGTCTTCTCTCATTGATCTCATCATCTTTCATAAGTTCTAAGTATCATCTCTATGTGGAAGACTCCCTGTTCTATATACCTTGTCCTGGTCTCTATCCTAAGGGCTCCAGTCCCTAACTACCTATTGGGCATCTCTATTTGGATGTGCCTAAGCACCTCAAAATTCACATGAACAAAAGAGCATTCGTTATCTCCCCTACCCTGTAACACTCTACCTCTAAGCTTTATTTATGCTGAGTACACAAACTTCATTATCAAAGATCTTTGATTTAGAGTCAGAAGTCTCCTTAGAAATTATCTTGTAAATCCCTTCAAATGTGGCCAGAGAGTAATGTAGATTTTAAATCCAAGTTGTAAAGGGTGGTCATGTAGGATATGGCTGGAAAGGGAGGTGGAGGCCTGTTTGCTGAGGGTCTTAAACAAGGATCTGGAACTTATAGCCTCCAGGCTTAATAAAAGGATTTGTTCTGTAAAATTGGACTCAGTCAAAAGGCCACACTCGAGGACCTAGAAGGCCACATGTGGCATGGAGGCTGCAGGTTCCCCACCCTTGGTCTTAAAAGTCAAATTGAAGATTTTGTCCTAGCTGAAGGGAGTCTCTAAAAGCTGGCAAAGTTAGTAGCAGTTTGGACGCTGGTTTAGAAAGGGGAAGACTGGAAACATCCGGAAGACCAAGTAAAGGGCTCCCTTAGTGGCTCAGATGAGAGGTGATGAGAACCTAAATTCTAATACAGGTGGAAAGAAGAGGAGAGAGGTGATTCTCATCCCCTGTCTGCAATAATGGTCCCTCATTTCTGAATCCAAACCTGAAACAGTCTTCATCACTAAAGGCTGAGCATGCCAGGATCATCTGTCACTGCCACCCTGACACTGTCCCTATTTGTTACTTTGAGCCCCAATCCACAAGACCATCACCATCACTGAGCCCCTCTCCCAAGCAGTGTGCCACTGAGGCACCCATCTCTGTCACTAATATCACTGGAACTGAGCTCCCTTTCTCCGTACTAAACCCCCATCCCATTAACAGCCCTCAATCTTGCCTCACATCTGTACCACTAAGCCCCATCCATGCCCAAGATGCATTCCCTCTCCAGAAGAACATAAGCTTCTATCTCTATTACTGAGTTCCCATAACCGGATGAAGATCCCCATCCCCGATGCTGAGTCGTCATCTTCAGCATTGAGTGCACCACCCCCACCAGACAGTAAGTCTCCATCTCTGACATTGAGTTTCCATCCCCATAACTGGCATCTATCCCTGACACTGAGCTCCCATCCTTGGCAGTGAGCCTGATTCCTTCACCGTGCTTCCATCCCTGTAATTCAGACCCCTCCTGAGAAATGGGTAACTTCCACTGACATTGATTTACTTAATAATAGGTTATTTGAGGGAAAATAAATTGATTTGACATCAATCTCACATCCTTAGCCCTGAGCTACCTTCCTCAATTCAGGGCCCCCATTTCAGACTCTGAGCCATATCTCTGATACAGCCCCAGCACAAAGTCTCTATTCCATGAGTCAGTCACTGGGCCTCAGTACAGAGAACCAGTTTCTGATACTGGCTCCTCTCATTATCCCTCAGGTCCCCCTCTCCAGCAATAAGCCAGCATCCCTGCAATGGAGTCCCCCTCTCCAGCACTGAGTCCCATTGTCTCTCTGATTTCCTAGCCCTGACACTGAGGTTCTATCCCTGGTGTTCAATTTCAGGCTCCAGCAGTCAAGCAATTGGTCATCAATCCCGGACACTTAGTGTGGTACCTCCATGACTGGCACTGAGATTTGACATCTCCTAGTGCTAAGCACCCTTCCCTTCAATGGATCTCCCCACCCCTGTTGCTGAATTCCTTGCCACAAAAACCAAGAGCAAACCCTGAGTCATCTTTCTTGCCCTGAACTTTCATTCTGTGCCTAATCCACTGAATGATCCAGATAGATTCCTGTACACATTTTCCAAACCTCAGTGCTAGCCCCTCCCCAGCACCCTGCCCCTTCCTCCTGTGCACTTAGCCCTTGCTTGTGGCTTCATGGCTGCACCCTCAGCATTTCCCTGCTGGGAAGTCATCTGTCTGGAAGGGCAAGATATTTCTGGGTTAATCGATTTTTCTCTGATGTTATGTCCCTTCAGCCTAATGCTTATGATGAATGGAGACTGTTACCAGAATCCAGGAACCCAAAGTCCTGACTGTCTGATGAGCAGAGAGAGCCTGGAAGGGCTGTTGGCATAAAATGGGGTTTGGTCTGGGAAGGATGGGAGGCTGGGGCTTGGAGGAAATTCAGAATGTGAAGGACAACCAGTGTATGAGGAGACAAAGCATCTCCCCTGTTAGGGCTCTGCGGCTTTCCACGGTCTCTTCTAGTCTCAAATTCACCCCATCCAAAAAGTCTCTCCTGACTGACTGTTGACCTGCTCATTCTCCTGACTTTTAGGGATGACTGAGACAAGGTTCGTGTCAATCATATCCCATCCAAAAAGCATTCACTCAGCACCTACTATATGGCAGGCACTGTGAGAGGTGCTGGCTGTACACAGATGAGACAAAATACAGTCCCTGTCCTCAATTGTTACATTCTACCTAGGAGGAGGGAGTGTTGTTAAGTCATTCTTCAGTCGTGTCTGACTCTTTTCCACCCCATTTGGGGTTTTCTTGGCAAAGATACTAGAATGGTTTGCTATTTCCTTCTCTAGCTCATTTTACAAGAGAAGAAACTGAGATAAACAGGGTTAAGTGACTTGCTCAAGGTCACACAGGTAGTAAGTGTCCAAGCCTGGATTTGAACTCAAGTCTCCCTAACTCCAGGTCTTCCACCTAAGATCAGGAGAGGATTATAGAAGGTATTGCTCGAACTAAGCCTTGAAGAAAATCAGGAATTCTGAGTGGCAAAAGAGAAGGAAGTGCATTCCAGGCTTGGAGGAGAGTCTGCGAAGACATGCACGTGGGGGATAGAACCTCGTATAAAGAACAGATAAAAGGCCAGTTGGGTTGGCCCAAGGGACTGTGAGTGAAGAGGGCAGGGGGCGTAAGGAGGCCAGAACAGTATGTAGGGGGCAAATTAAGAGGAGCATTAAATGCAAAATAAAGACATTTGTATTTGATCCTAGAGGCAATGATTTGAACTTTATTGAGTAGGGGAGGGACATGGTCAGACCTGCACTTTAGGAAAGTCTTTTAGCAACTGTGTGAAAGATGAATAATGAGAGATGAGACTTGAAGGAGAGAGACCAATTAGTAGGCAAATCAACAAATTTCTTGAACCCCTCATTTGAGGGTTATTTTTGTTCAGTTTGTCCAATTTTTTGTGTTTGGGGTTTTCTTGGCAAGGATACTGGACTGGTTTGCCATTTCCATCTCCAACTCATTTACAGATGAGGAAACTGAGGCAAAGAGGGTAAAGTGACTTGCCGAAGGTCACACAGATAATATCTAAGGGTAGGATTTAAACTCAGGTCCTCCTGACTCCTGGGCTGGCACTCTACCATCGTACCACCTAACTGCCCCATGTGAAAGTAATTATACTATTGCTATCCACTGATTGAGAGACATGAGAATAAAAAGCTTCGAGGAACTTAGCAAACTTTTAAATGAATTGGTATTTCTTAAGCATCTACATACATTTGAAAAAGTCATATAGAAATATGTGCAAGATGGATCATTTATCCATTCTACAGATAAAAGTGATTATACCTGGTATGCATATGGTTTCAAGTGCTGTTTGCAATTACTACAAGATCCACAATCCAAGATTGGGAACCAGTGGATTATTCTGTAGAAACACAGCCATTTGGGCACTGCTGGGGGGTGGGGAGTGCGGAATAAGATCAAAGTGACCAGTCCTGGTCGTTACCATCTAACCCAACTCCTATGATTTGTGTGGAACCCAAGGACCTTAATGGTACTTGAGTGGAATGTCCTCACTGCAGCTCGGTCAAGCTTCTTCTTTGCACTTTTGCTAAATGAAGGCTCCGGCAGTGAGCCGCCAGAGCTCAGGAATAATAGGAATTAAAAGGAACTTCCTGACTAGAATTCAGGTAAGCGTCCAACTAAGATTAAAATAGGACCGAAGGATAAAAGGCTGTGCTTTCAAATAGCTAGCTGGCTGGGTGAGTGCCCCTAGCAGCGTGTATTTCATGAAGAAACTAAGGAGAGCCCCTGGACTAACAACTAAAGAGATGCCAGGCCCTCCTCCCATCCCCCACCTCGTCCCTGACCAACCCGGTGGAGAGGAAGCCACAGAGTAGCTAAGACCAGCCTTTGGCACCAGCAAGGTGAGCAGCTCGGTGGAGACACCCAGCAAACACACCCAGTAATGGGCAACATAGCAGAGAGACCAGAGAAGTCGAACACCCCAGCTCAGGGGATGAAGCAGCTTGCTCAATGACATCACCCAATAAAACAGGCAGCACACGAGTTGCTCCTAATACATGTATGCCTCATCAAGCATGTGCCCCGGTCATATGTTTGCTGCATGTGTCCCCTCATAGACAATGAGTGTGATAAGCTGTGGGAGAGTGCTTGGGGGAATCTTTTTTCTTATTGCACAATGCTATTTTGCTTCGAGCTAACATGTCCTTTGGTTGGTCTTGCAAAAGCAAATATCAGTGGGGGCTCATAAACATTTTTGAATGGATACTGATGCCCAAAGTAACTTCAAATTTAGGGTAGATATGGAGGGCCCCGCATGTGAGAGTAGCCATAGATGCTACAAGGTGAGATCTAAGGCACCTTCCAACTTGAATGAAGATTCCCCTAAAAGTTCACTCTGGATCTGTCATTCCATCTGGTAATTATTCAGCTCCCATCCAGAGCTTCAGCTTTTGTCGAACAAAGTCACTCCTCACAATGGACACTCCTGGAGCATCCAATTCCTCCTCAGATTCTTTCCATCCAGTTCTGACTAGGTGCTGGCTCTCAGTTTCCTCATCTGTAAAATGAGAGAGTTGAATTTGATCATCTTTAAGGTCCATTCCAGGTTCAACCTTATTTCCCCATTAGACAAGAGACTCCTTGAAGGCAAAGGCTATTTCTACCTACCTCCATCAGACTAAGGGCTCCCCAAGAGCGGGGATTTTGTCCCCTTCATCAGATAAGGGGCTCCCTGCGGGCAGGGGCTGTGTCTCCCCCCTCTCCCATCAGATAAGGGGCTCTCCAAGGGCAGAGGCTATGTCCCATCCCCATTAGACCAGGGGCTCCATGAAGACAGGAGCTAGGTCTCCCCTCTAAAACCTGAGGCTCTCAATTCCACCCCATTCCCTATCAATATGCCTGGAGGGGCTCTGTTTGGAATCTCCCAGACTGACTGCCAAAACAACCCTGTAGATTATCTCCACCTTCCCGCATTTCTGTATGCAGAACTGCAATGCCTGACAATTCCAGAAAAAATCTATGGCTAATGACAAAGCATCTGGATAACAAACTGAGAGCCTCCCTCCCTACCTTCCTCTAGATCTTCTCTTCCCCCTCCCCTTACCCTCTTCCTTGTTCAATAAGCTTTCCCCCATTGTCTGGTTATTCCCTTTCAACCCCTCAGCCTTCTCACAGCGCCGGCAGCTCGGTTGTGAGCAGGAGGACCCTGGAGGGAAAAGAAGGGCAGATGATGCTGGAGGAGGAATCAAGAGGAGGAGAAAGGATTGAAGAAACCTGTTCCTCCCTCCCCAGCTCGCCCCACCCTAGGTTTCCTCCATCTCCCAAGCTCTCAAGGGGTAACTGGGGAAATTGGGGAAGGGGAGAGAGTGTAGCAAGATCAGATCTTATTCTCGAATAAGCAGACTGCTCCCCTGCAGCAGTCAAGCACTTTGTGCCCACAGCTCTCCTAGGCTTACAGACCTTCTTAATCACCCCGGTGGCACTTCAGGCAGTAAAATTCCATACCCAGAATCATTTTCATTTGTTTGCTTGTTTGGCTCTCACGGAGAATCCGGTTTTAATTCATTCATGATAACAATAGCAGCCCTGCCAGGCGCTTCCCTTTTCCTTCCCTGGTTTTCCAACCTGTGTCAGTTTCTCCTTTTCACTGGGGAGCAGCTCCTCCTCCCCCTTTTTCTCCTCACCAAGCCCCTTCCACCTCAGACTGAGGGTCAGTCCCTCTACGCCTTCTCCCAAAGGGTTCTATCTACTTGCTGAGCCTTATCCTTCCTTTACTCCGGAGTAGAGGGGCTCTGCCTTCCCCATCCTCCCCCTCCAGAGATTGCAGGAATTTACAGCATTTTTTAGGAGGCTCTGGTCATCCCTGAATGACTATGCCTTCTCCTTCCCACCAGGGACTCGCTGAGAGCAGAGGTTGTACCTCTCCTTCAGCACAGGGGCTTCCTTAGGACAGACCTGGGGCACCCAGACGACAGTGGCTGCCCATCAGACCAGACCTCCTCAAGGCTGCCAAAACTTACTGCCATTCCTAGTCAGTACATGAATCCATTGTTGGGTGGTAAATCACAATGAACAGATAAAGGATCATAGATGGAATGGATCTTAGGGTCCATTTAGTCCACTCACAAATTAGAAGATTGAGAGCTCAGAGAGGTTAGAGAAGATTCCCAGAATCACACAGGTAATTCACACAGTGGCAGAGACAGGATTTGAACCCAGATCCTTATCAATTTCAAAAGCCACTGTTCTTTCCACTGTGCCACAGATGTGGCCATGTGGCATTTGTTTGGACACATCTTGGGAGGAGATAACTTGAGAGGTTCCTTCCAGTTCAAGAATGTGACTCTGAGACCCTAGTTTCTTGTGGAGGGAAAGCTTCCTCACAGCCCATCCAGGGAAGCACAAGGCCTTGGAAAAGGCAGCTGGTACCTGGAAAAAGCTTCCTGAGCCAAGATTAGAGCTGTCACACCATTACACAGGGAAGGCGTTGCTGGATAAGTGGTGAGATTCCTAGACTGAGAGGAGGAGATTGATGCAGGCTGGTTTAGTCAGGCTCCACGCCCCACAGGGAGGAGGAGAGCCAAGTGGACAGAAGCAGCTAGAATGACTGATGAAGCCAGAAATGCAGCCCCTGCCACCCTGGGGACTTCTGTCCCTCCACCCCCACTCTCATTATCCTTATCTCGTCTGATTACTGCACCCCCTGCATTGGTACATTTCTAAGAGGTTCCCACTGCCTTTGTCTGTCTCTATAAAAAATTCCACAGCCTTCAGCCCCTTTCCTGATTCTCCTAATTGGTCTATAGTATGTCTAGACCTGTGGTTACATAAGAAGCTTCATTTCCCAAAGGTATTATGATGGGGGTTTTTTGGACTAAGTAAAAGAGGCCATTCTTTGCCTCATTTCTTACCTAGCCTTAATCACTGAATGGGTGTCGCCCCAGTCAAGGTCTTCCACTGCATCCTGGGCCATCTCCAGTTGTCTTATCTATATCTTGCCACTGGACCCAGGTGGCTCTGGAGGATAAAGTGAGGCTGGTGGCTGCACAGCCCTGCCTCACTTAAATCCAGCTCACTTGTAAGTCATGGCCTCAACTCCCTAAGGACAAACAACAACGTTTCCCAAAACTGTGCCCTTCACTGGAGTTTGTCAATCAATCAACAAACATTTTTTATTAATAAATTAAATATCGTGTGTGAGGGTGGGGACACATAAAGACTGCAGTGAGTCTGTCCTAAGGTGCTCACATCCTACTCAGAGAACACAGAATGTTCATGGAGAAGCAAATACAGGAGAGATGCAAAATAAATGCACAGTAACTGGGGGGCATGGGGACAAATAACCATAGGAAATCAGGAATGATGACACTGCAGAAGAACCATCTGAAGGGCTTCCAAAGGAAGGGCTGAGGAGGGAGCGTGTTCCAGCAGGGGGACCAGCTTTGTACAAAAGCCCAGGGGCGGGAGATGAAGTTCCCTGTATGGGGAATAGAAATTAGGCCGGTGCGGTGGGAGCCCAGAGTGCACATGAGGCAATAATGATAGGTTAGAGTTGGTTCATGATGGGCTTTAAATGTCAGGGTTGTTCTGATAATATCCTTAAGACAAAGGGAGTCCCTGACACTTTTATAACAGAAATGGCAAGGTCAGGCTCCTGCTTCATGAATATCAATGGGCAACTATGTGGAGCGTGGATTGGAGAATGAGGACACTAGATTCTAGGATCCTGGGTTGGAGGCTATTGAAATAATGCAAGTGAAATAATGCCTAGCGAGTCTAGGAGCACAGTGCCCTGGAGTCAGGAGGACCTGAGTTCAAATTCGGCCTCAGACACTAAACACTTACTAGCCATGTGACCTTGGGCAAGTCACTTAACCCCAATTGCCCTACCTTTCCCCCCTCCAAAAAGAGAAAGAAAGAAAGAAAAAGAAAGAAAGAAAGAAAGAAAGAAAGAAAGAAAGAAAGAAAGAAAAGGAAGGGAGGAAGGAAGGGAGGAAGAAAGAGAAGGAAGGAAGGGAGGAAGGAAGGAAGGAAGGGAGGAAGGAAGCAGGGAAGGAAGGAAGGAAGGAAGGAAGGAAGGAAGGAAGGAAGGAAGGAAGGAAGGAAGGAAGGAAGGAAGGAAGGAAAGAAGGAAGGAAGGAAGGAAGAAAAAGAAAGAAAGATCTAATAGAAATAATGCAAGTGAGAGGTCATGAGAGTCTGGCCTAAGGTAGATGTGGCCTGAGCAGAGAAGAGGCCAGAGAATTAGATGCTGAGGAGGTAGAATCAACAAGGACTGGAAACATTGTCTGGGAGGATGGTAAGTGAAAATAGGAGGGAGGAGGGACTAAACATTTAAATAGCTCCTACTCTGCACTAAGTGCTTTACAAAATCTCTCATTTGATCCTCACATTAACCCTGGGAGGTAGGTGCTATTATTATCCCTATTTTATAGTTAAGGAAACTGAGGCAAACAGAAGCTGAAGTGACATTTTGCCCAGAGTCGCACAGCTAGTAAGTGTCTGAGGCTGGATCTGAATTCGGGTGTTCCTGACTCCAATCTCAGTGCTCTATCTACTGCAACAGCTATTGTTATTGTATCTTTCCAGGACTGACCCTCTGAGAGCCCATTTGTGGTTTTCTTTGCCGAGATCCTGGAGAGGTTTGGCATTCCTTCTCTAGCTCATTTGACAGGTGAGAAAACTGAGGCAAACAGGGTTAAGTGTTTGCCCAGGGTCACAACGATAGCAAGTGTCTGAGGCTGGATTTGAGCTTGTGAAGAAGAGTTTTCACTCTCTCCACTCTATCAATTTATCCGCTGCACCACCTAGCTGCCCCCAACACTACAACCCCTAGCGTGCAAAAAGTGTGGAAGATTCCAAGGTTGAAAACGGGTGTGACTAGAAATATGGTGGTACCTTTGACAGAAAGAAAGGACATCGGAGGTGGGTTTAGGAGGAAAGGTAACAAGTTCCATCTTGGATATGCTGAATCCAGGTGGAGGTTGGAAATTCAGAAGAGAGGTAAGGGCTGAATATATAGGTTTTGGAGTCACCTTCATAGAGATGATTCAACTGTCATTGAGGGGAGATAAGAGGGGAGGGGAGGACAAGAGAGGGGAAGATGGAAGAGGGGAGGGGAAAGGAGGAGGGAGGGGAGGAGAACCCAGATCAGAGTCTGGGGTATACACAGGCACTGGGTGACTCAACCCCTGGGCAGCACACTAAGTCTAGAGGACTAAGTCCCCAGAGAGGGTGGGGCTCTTTGGGCAGGAAAAGACAGGTGTTCTGCCTTTTCATGAGCTTGGGTTGAAGTATTCTGTAGCTTTTTTTGGGTCAGGATAAATGAAGCCTGTCCTATATTTGATGTTTTGTTAGCTTGAGTGCTTGCATGGGAGCTGAAGGCCCTTTATCTTTTTTGTAGAGGTCTTGACTCCAGCCACTTTCTGATGTTCCGAGGGTGAGGAAGTTAACAAAGTTAACGAGATGTGAGAAGCCTCCAAGATTGGACTCCAAGCCTTTGTTCTGAGGCACAGGTCCTATGTATGTTATTATTTCCTTTTTATGGAGGAATAAAATGAGGCCTAGAGAGGCTAAGAAATAGCTTGTGTTTCAATAGCATTTTAAGGTTTACAAAGCACTTTACCATAAAGCTCACTTTATCCTCACGACCATCCTGGGAGGTGGGTACTATCATCAATGCCATTTTACAGATGAAGAAACTGAGGCACACAACTAAGTCTCAGATAAAACCTTGCCTTCTACAGGAAGTCTGTCCAGATCCTCCTTAATGCTAATACCTTTCCTCTGAGGTTATCTTCAGTTTATCCTGTAGAGATCTTGTTTCCATGTGTTGCCCAACCTTAATCATGAATGGGCATTGTCTCAGTCAAACTGAGACCTGTTAAAGGTTGAGGTTCCCCATTGCAACCTGGGCCATCTTTAGTCATCCTGATCCATGTCTATCCACTAAGCCCAGATGGCCACAGAGGAGAAAGTGAGGCTGGTGACTGCACAGCCCTCCTCACTTAAATCCAACTCACTTCCCTGATATCCCCAGTGTAAGCACAGTGCCTAGTATGTGGTAGGTGTTTAATAAATGCTTATTGACTTGACTTGGTAGAGGTGAAGGACTTTGCCCAAAATCACATGGTTCTTATAGGCAGATCTCAGGATTCATGATTCCACTGGCCCATCTAGCTGCCTAAGGTTGCTTGCCAAGGTTCACAAGGGTTGATCCAGGATTCAAACCCAGGTTTCCTGACTCTAAGGTCTTCCCGTTTCACTGTATACCATTTTGTTTCTCTAATCTTCTGGTGGTGGGATAGGGATCCAGAAATACACCCCCACTCTCACAGCACCCCCACACCCACTCACCCATACACATTCTCTCTCTCACACACACATGCTTACACAGTCTCATACTCCCTCATACCTACTCACCCACACATATTTTCTCTCTCTCTCTCTCTCACACACACACTCTCTCTCTCAAATACACAGACACACATTCTCTCTCACACACACACACAATTCTCTCTCTCACATCCACACCCACTCACTCACACATATTCTCTCATACCCATTCTTAAACACACATTTTCTCTCTCTCTCTCTCTCTCTCTCTCTCTCTCTCTCTCTCTCTCTCTCTCTCTCACTCACTCACTCACACACACACACACATATTCTCTCTTTCTCTCACACCCACACTCACTCATACATATTCTCTCACAGTCACTCAAACACACATACACACACATTCTCTCTCTCACACACACTCACCCACACATATTCTCACACACCTTCTCTTAAACACACACATTCTCTCTCTCTCTCTCTCTCTCTCTCTCTCTCTCTCTCACACACACACACACACACACACACACACACACACACACACACACATTCTTGGAACTGCTTATTTAAGCCCAGCAGATTCCTGTCATGCCTGGTGGGTACATGAAATCTGCCTTCGCTCCCCAGGTAATGTCTGGCTTTTAGCTTAATTTCCACACTGCCCTTTTCATCCTGGAGTAGCTGTATTGGGAAATTTGCCACTCAAGCACTGTTTCATTGAATCCTATCAGTTGAATTTCCTTTTTTTTTCCAGCTCTATTCCAGGACTGTGGATGACAGCTCTTGTCTAAAACACTTGGCCTCAGCCTTCAAACATCAGATGACTAAGTCACCTGTGTGAGGCAGTGAGGTACAATGGAAAGAACACATTGGAGGCCCTGGGAGCCCTGTCTGGGTTCTTTTCTCAGTTATGCGCCTTTGGGTGCCTGTGGATCTCTGCTTCTTCCACTGTAAAGCAGACAAGTTCCCTCACAGAGTTGTTTTGAGGCTCTAGTGGGCAAAGCTCTTGAACACTGTGAAGCACCTTCTAAATATATTCCTGTTATCTGACAGCTGGACCAGGAACAACCTTCCGAAATAATCTGCTTAAGCCGGGGTAGTGTGTCGTCTTCTGCCTGCCTTTCCAGGCTCTCCAAAATCTGGGAGCACATGGATTACTTCACCACTTGGCATCTCCATGCAGAACAGATTAAGGTGTGATCCTGAGACTCTGGCCAGTACCCTGTGGGGAAGCCTTTGCAGTCCCTAGGCCCACAATGCCAAACTGGACAGTTCTCCAGTCCTGGAGCTACAGAGAACTCTGATTTCCCATGTCTGTGCTTTTGTCCAGGCCATTTCCTATGCCTAGCATGCCCTCTCCCATTCTCTGTCCCCCAGTTGAATTTCTACACATCCTTTAAAGTTGAGTCCAAATGCCCCCTCCTCTAGGAAGCTCCCACCAATGGTCCCCTCTCCAATATCTCCCCCTACCTCACAAGACACATGGTTTGCCCCTCTCATGCACTTGCCTTGTTTGTTTCTTTTTTAAATCTCCCATCTCTTCTCAGCTAGAAGGGCAGCAGCCTGATCCACTCAATTTGTACAGGACCAACTCTGCTTCTGACTTGGGCAAGTTTGCCCCTTCCTAGACAGCCACCACATGGGCTCACCATATCCTGCCTGATTTCTAGTGAGAACACTGGCTGACTTTAGCCCAACTGCAGCTCAGAACTCCAGAACACAGGAGATCCATCAGCCCCAGCCTTCCCCGTAGCATAGTTGGGATTACCTGCTGTGGGTCACCACACTGGGCTTCATTCATCAGGAAGCATATTCCAGTTATTTGTGTATGTCTTAGTACTCTATCCACCCCATCCCTGCCTCACCTCCCAAGACTGTGAGATCTATGAGGTTGGGCCCCTGTCTGATGCAGACTTTGCCTCTTCCCCACCACCCATTCTGCAAATGTCAGTGATTGGTCATAGAACTCAAAACCCTTCCAGCCAGGGACCTGGAAGTTCAACAAATCAATGCCCTCTTCTTGGAGAAGAAGGAGCTGAAGCTGAGGGGATGTGACTTGCCCAAGATCACATAGAAATCTAGCAACCAAGCCAGGACTAGAATCCATGCCTAGAGGTAGCCCTGATTGTCAAATTTTCAACTTAAGCCTTTACATCTTGAAAATTGGCCAGTGCTAAAAATCAGGGCTTGACTTACTGTTTTTGTTGATTGTCTAGGCTTAAGAAAAGTGATAGATAAAATGTCAATTAGATTAAACTTAAAAGTGTATCTTGGCTGCATTTTTCAGTGACTGGGTTGTTAAATATTTACCAAAACACCCTGCCTAGATAGGAGCTGAAATGAAATGTTCAAGCAATCCAAAGAAGGTCAGCTTGACTAGAGAGGAGAATGAATAGAGAATAAAGTGCCATGAGCCTGCCAGTCAGTGAGTAAGCATTTATTAGGCACCAGGTCGTATAGGAGCACTGAGGATACAAGGAAAGATAAAAACACTGTTCCTGCCCTCTTGGTGGGGACGGGAATGTAATTAGCTCAACACATTCAAAATGTAGTCAATGGAAGGAAATCTGAACAGGGATGGGAGAAGTAAGAGGCAGATTGTGAAGTTTGTGTTTTGATACAGAGGCAGCAGGGGCTGGCGTGGGCAGACCTGTGTTTTAGGGAGATTCATCTGGCAGCTGTGGAGGCTGGTTGGAGAAGGGAGTGCCTCACTCTGCCCTTCCTGACTCTCCATCCAGGACACAATGGGGCTTCTGTGCAGACATGACATGATGTAACGTGATAGCAATTACAGTATATGATAGTAATTAGATGTTAACTTGGATGATGGAGGGCTCCCCAGACCTACTCCTGTGACCATCCTGTTATAATTGAGATAAGTGTGTAAAGTGCTTTGTAATCCTTAAAGCATTTTAGAAATGGTATGCTATTATTGTTACATTATTACAAAGCACTATATAAATGTTACCATATTCTTATTCACAATAATATTTCAATTCGACAAACATCTCTTAAGTGCTTAACCCTGTGTGAGATCCTGCTTGGGGCTGCCGCTACAAACACCAAAACAAAACAGTCGCCGAGCCCGTTCTTCACAACTTGGAAACAGACGAGTGAAAACCAGCTCCTAAACCTCTGCGGGCTTGCCCTGACATTAACGTCTTCCAGCGGCAGAGCCTGACTGGGATTGCCTCTGGTTAGGGAGTCCCAGGACCTGCGTTCAGCGGCTTACTACCAAGTCCATTGACCTACTGGAGCCTCAGTTTCCTTGATTTTAAACGGAAGGTTGGACTTTGAGATGACCCTGAAGGTCGTCGAAGCCCAATATTAATTTAGAATATATTTTATAAATTATATTTTATTTATAAAAATAATTGTAATTTAACTTTTATAGATTCATTAATTAATATATTAATATTTAATTTAATTATATATTAATTAAATTTAATAATATATATTGATTCTGGTCACTTTATGACCAACCACAGATTACCTTGTGGAGGAGGGCTATTTTATTTAAATTAGGAACTAGAAAATCACGAACATTTCCATATATAAAGTTCGGAAAGTGGACTGTTTATGAAACTGTGAATCTGTTCCATACAGCTTGTTTCAAAATATGTTACATATAATATACATACATACGTGTGCATGTGCACACACACTCTCAGGCACCCAGATAACTGGTCCTCCCTTGCTGAACTGTCTTCATCTTTATTTTTAAAGAAGATTTTTCTTTCTTTTGCTTTGCATCACAATCACTAACACATACGCCCCTCCAAAAGAAGATAAAGAAACAAAGCCTTCCCGAGTTAGGATTATTAAAAATTGATCCTAGATTAACCAGAGAAATAAACATGAGCCCCACTCCGAAGGCTTCTCTCTGGGGGGCGGGGCGGAACGACGACCATCCTCCCCTGCGCATGCGCATTCACTCTCCTACTAGGGCTCGGGGTGCGGACTCGAGAGCCAGCCCGAAGGCTAGAAAGAAGGAAGCCCAGCCTTAGCAACAGGAAGACCATTGGAGCAGCGCTAGAAGCCTCCGCCCTACCATTGGCTGTCCGTGCTGCTCCGGGATTGGTGGGCTGAGCCTTTGCCCAAGGGATGGGGCGTGCCGCTGCAGTCTAGCCAGTCCAACCAACAGCTTGGAGATGCGGGGATGCGGGGATGCAGGATGCGGGGGAGGCGGGGTGCGGCGGGTACCAGACAGCAGGGCCCACAGGGGGAGGGGATGCGAGGACAAACGCGGAGAACTGGGGGTGCGGGGACTAGTGTGAGGAACAGGCGTGCAAGAGAGCAGGTGCAGAGTGCGTGGAACCTGTGGTGCGGGGACAAAAGCCCCAAACTGGGGGTGCGGGGGAAGTGTGCACAGGGAGCTGGGGTGCGGGGAGTAGTGCGAGGAACCGGGGAGCAGGGGAGAAGAGGTGGGGGAGCCCGGAGTGTGGGGCGGAGGGAGCTGGGGTGCGGATGCAGAGTGCGGGCCAGTGCGGAGGGGGGGCGCAGAATGTGGGGGCGACATGTGGCAGGACGGGAACCGTCAAACGTAAAGCCTGTCTGCACAGCCGGACCCAGATCATCACCACTGACAAGTCA
This sequence comes from Petaurus breviceps papuanus, assembly GCF_028583685.1. NCBI lineage: Eukaryota > Metazoa > Chordata > Mammalia > Diprotodontia > Petauridae > Petaurus > Petaurus breviceps. The sequence continues at coordinate 7,012,087 of NW_027185798.1, read as the reverse complement.
ACAGGCATTTATTAAGCGCCTACCACGTCCCCAGGGCAGTGCTATGTGCTGGGGTGCAGAGAAAGTGAGGGACACAGATTGTAGTAGGGACGCAAAAGCGGGGTGTGCGGCTGAAGGGAGCTTACTGTCCTTCATTTAGATCGTCTTTTGACCGGGGGAAGAAGCGCACAAGAGGGAAGGGACTTGGCCAAGGTCTCTTGGTAAGTGGTAGCTAGAAGTCTGTCTCCCTCCTGATCCAGTGCTGGACACATTCAGTCCCACCCAAACTTAAATGTACAAGAGGGTCCGAATGTACAGACATGACAAAGGCCAGTGCAAGGGCATGGTCACAGACAGACAGACAGACAGACACACACACACACACACACACACACCAGCCATAGACCTGGGGTTCAGGACACATCAATGGGACCTGGGAAGGCAAGCTATGATGAGGGACTATTCAGCGTTGCCTCTGCTAGTCTGAATGGGGCAACATCCCAGTACCTTAAAGCCCCACAGATACATGGGAAGGGTTCAGGCTGGGCGCTAAATGAGGCATTTTTCCACCTCAGATTTCCTTTACCCAGAGGATTAGAAGTAGACAGGAGCGCTGGCTTTGGAGTCTGAGGATCCAGACTGAAAGCCTGTCTCTCCTGCTAATTATCCACGAGACCTCAGACATTCCCTTTTCCACCTCTTAAATGAGGGCTTGAGGGCTAATGCTCTTTGGGGTCCTTTTCTGTTCCGGAGCCTCAATCTATGAAACAAGAAGATCTGGGTTCGAATCGCCCCTCAGGCCCTTGGATCCCAACCTCCATTCCCCTTTTGTTGAATGCCCACAGGCAGTACCTATACCAGAGGCCCTATTTTCAAGCTCAACGAGATTCAAATATTGTAGAAGACAGCCAAATAAATGGCCTTTCCTGGACCTCCTTTCTGCCCTCTGTTGTCCCAAATCAGCTGACCGCAAAGAGCCCTGTCCTTGCAGGTGGGCTAGAGACCTAAATGAATGCTTTGCTCATCTCCTTTGGCCTAGGTGATACCCATCACAGCCTGGTAGAGGGCAAGGCTTTGGATCTGGAAGATTTGGGTTCAAGTCCTACTATGGGTAACCTCTCAGCATAGGGGATAGCTCCCTAAAATTCTCATTCTAGGATGAGGGAGCTTCCCACACGGGTCTGGGCTCCTTCCTTTCTCCCCTCCTCAGTGACCTTCCCCAGTCCCACCCTGAGCTTGTGTCCCTGCTTGTCCACTTGCAGGCTGCAATTCAGGTTTGTCCTCTGAAGGTGGCAGCATGAGAGAGCCGTCCTAGCCAGCTCAGCCTCTGAAGCTCCCAGCCTTGCAAGGGGGAGGAGAAAGAAGGATGCTGAGGCAGGAAGGATCTTCCAAATCTCAGGCTGGTCCTAGCCCTGGCCCAGTCACTTCCCTTGTCCGGCCTACCCCGCTGCACCACAAGCTTTCAGTCAGGTAGCCAGTCCTCTGTTAGCGGACTACAGCCTCAATAATGAGTCAAGAGAGGGACTTGGCAGCCAAAAAAGTGAATGAGATTATCAAAGAGGCGCAGTGTCCAGGACTAGGGACTCCTCCCTGGTCAGACTGCATCTGGAGTATTGGGCACACTGGGGCACCCCATTGTAATCTGTATTTTTCTGTTCACACAGGACTTCTGAATGATGCCGTATGTAGCTTTTTTGAAGGGACTACGGATATTTATCCTGGAGAAGAGAAGGCTCATGGAGAGATTGATAGATTCTTCTAGTATTTGAAGAAGTAGTAGATTTATCAGCTTGGCCCCAAAGAGTAGGCTGGTATGGCCCTGTAGAAAGAGCACTGACGTTTTAGTTAGTTAGGGGCTGTGGGTTCAAATCTCCTCCCTGATACGTATTCCCCATGTAACCTCCCTGGACAGCCTCCATCCTCCAAAACGAAGGGATCCTGTCCAGCTCTTGCTCTATAATGTTATCTTACCTTCTGGGGCCTCAGTTCACTCATCTATAAAATAAAAGGGTTGGGCTGGATGACCTTTGATGACCCTTCCAACTTGGCATCTAGGATACCATGAAATTGCAAAAAGGGGGAAAAACAGATTGTTAGTGGTGAGTACAGTAAGTAACTGGCTACCTTGGGAGGTAGTGAGCTTTCCGTCCCTCCCATAAGTCTGTGAAGCAGACTCAGGCAAGGTTCTTGTTCAGGTTGGGGTTAGACTAGCTGCCCCTGGAGGTCCTTCCCTACCAGCTCAGGTGTGTGATTGTGGGGAATGAGCCCTTAGCAAAAGCCCATGCTTCTGGCGCCCTCCTCTGATGCCTCAGGAAGGCACAGCAAGAGCCCCACATTCTGGAAGGGCTGGGGCTGCTTCTTCCCTGGGAATGTCTGAATATGCTTTGGGTGCTGCCCCTCACCCCTGCTTTTAATGCCATCTCTCCCATCCCAGCTCCCAGGTGCTTCCCGCTGCCCTCAGGATCCCTCCTGTCCAAGAAGAAGGCTTATGGTCACTGAGGTATTCAGGATGGAATGTGCAATACTCTCCAGGGGACTGCCCCACCTCCATTGAGGCAATAGAATTCCTCCTTCATTAGGGGTCCTCAAAAGCCTCTCAGCAGCTCTCTCTTCTGGAGGGGGGGAATCCCCCTGTATTTTATATTCCTGGGAACTTGGCAAAGATTCCCTGGCCTTTGCCAGTTGAAGAGCTGCTCACCAACATACAAAGGTCGTTTTGCTCTTGGCCAATCAGGGCTCCCATGGGGACCCTGCTTCAGCCCCCTGCACTGGCCCAACTTGGTTTTAAGTGGGTCAAATCAATACCAATTGCCAGAGAATGGCATTATAGGCTCAGAACTACTGACTTGCCAGACACAGGCTGTAGGGCAGGACAAAGAATAAGGACAGGAGGTTGGGGGCAGCAGCAAAGGGTTTCCCACATGTGTACCCTGGTAAGGCAGACGCCCTAACTTTGCTCACGCTGTCCTTCATCCTTGAAATAGACTCCTTCATTTCTGGTTATTGAAGCCCACCCATTTTGGGTGCCACATCCTCCAGGAAGCCTCTTCTGATTGTTGCCCCTAGATGAAAATGAGCTCTCCCTCCTCCACTTTCTCAGAGTACTTTTATTTGGACCCTCCCCCACCGGATCCCAATCTTCCTAAGAAGAGGGTGGGTGTCCCATCTTTCTAACTTCACTGCTTTTGCACATCAGAGGGACTGAACTAAAGCTGGTTAAACTGAATGCTTTTGTTTAACAGGAATCTTGGATTGTGTCTGGCACACAGTAGGTGCTTAATAACTCCTTACTGGTTGACCCATTTTCTACACCCAGGGTCTATGCAGGTCTTACATGATATGGTTTGGGAGGTGAAGGGAAGTTCTCCTTGCTCCAAGTTATCTTCCTCACTCCTCTATGCCTGATCTGGCATCCTCTGAGTTCAGATGAACACCCATGAGGAATAAAACATTATCACCCCAATGCAAACAGTTCACTGCCTCCTCTCCACAGGCAACTCAACTTGTGAAGTTTAAATGTATTAAGTAGACCAGAGCTGAGCCAGGTACAGAGCAGAGAACACTGCAGAGTGGACACTGGGCTCCTGTTGTGAAAGGAGGTGGGCACCAATTGTCAAAAGTTGCCATCACTGTGCAGACCCAGACACTGTAGGCAGCCATACCTGTGTGTTGTAAAGGGCTGTGCAATCTATTGTAAAGAGAACGCTCTCACACATCCCTGTAGCTTGTAATAGTGTGTAGATTTGGGATCGACAGCTAATCCATGCAAAGGAAATGTTTTCCTGCTGCCAATTCAGAGCTGGTGCCAGGCAGGGAGAACTCTGTGTAGCAGTGGCTTCCTCTCTGGGGCCTGGAAAGGTGGGCCTCCTACCTTCCAGCCTCCTCTAATTTCCTGTCAGGTGATACACCAGACAGAAAGAAAGTGCTACAAGTGGAAGGCGGGAAATAAAAGCCTGAAGCTTCTTCTCCCTGTCTAGGACCTGGCTTCTCTGATGGCCAGCATCGTGTGGGCAGAGGCCCTTACATTTCAGGCACCCTGAATATTACATTACCCCTGCCTGAATTGCTACTGTCCTAGCGCCCAAGAGAGAACAAAAGCATAAGGTCAATACTTAGGGACTCAAAGAATGCTACAAACGAAATGATTCGGAGAAGCACTTTCTATGGAGTTTCTTCCTTAGAAAAACAAATTGGGGAATGTTTCCAATGAGATGGCAGTCAGCTCCGGAAGATGCCCAATTTCACCCTCATTCCACAGGGAGCATCTCTGACCTGCTTGCCTCGGCCAATGCTTCTGGATCTTCTGCTGGCTCCTTGCCGTGGGGGTGGGGACACAGCAGTACAAGGAAAGAGGGGCTTGAGCTTCGTGGGCTCTTGGAAATCACCTAGGCTGGCCCTCTTTTTATGGAAATTAAGTCTCAGTAAAGTGACTCGCTAAGGTCAAAAGGCTTAATTGGCAGAGATTGCTTCTTCTCTAATATCTACTGGGCAACCTTATTTCTTCGGGAGCTCCTCACACTGATCTATGGGTAAACTGGGAGAGGAAATGGGTGTTACCCAAAGTATGTGCACTGTGAGCCAGCAATCCATGGCAAAGATATCCTATTTCCCTAATTCTCTCCACAATTCCATCTGCAAGAGAAACATTCCCAAGTGTATATAGTTTGATGTAATGGATAGGCCATTAGACCAGGAGGGGAGACCTAGATTCTGATCATTCCTCTTCGGTACTTCCTGCATTCATTTGGGTAGGTCATATTCTCGGAGATCTGGTTTCATTATCTGCAAAATGGAGGTCGCATCCCACCCTGCCCTCCCAACAACCCGCTCAGCTCATCCAATCCAACAAAGCGTGTATGGCTGTGTTGGGGCTGCCATAGTTTTGGCCCTGCAGATAATCTAAGAAAGATACGGAATGTTCAGAGACTGGATGTAGAGGAGAGCCAGTGCTTTACATTAATTGGAAGGATTCTCAGCTTGGAGAGTGGGGGGAATCTAAGAAAGCTTGATGGAGGGAGTTCCAACCTGAGAGCGATGGGATTAGTAAGGAAGGGTGATTTCAACAGACTCTGGTGAGGTAAGGGGTCTTCCTTTTATGCACAGAAAGAACAATTTCTAAACTGCAAATTGTACAAATATGAGGCACCATTTTCAGGACTTTGCTTCAATATAGAAACCTTGAAGATGACATTAATGACCCACCTACTCTTTATTAGAAGAGTGCCTTGGGTTATTTTTTTCAGGTATGAGTAATATTTCATGCTAATCTATACATTATTGTCCCAAATAAGAGAGGGATAAGGGGATGCAATTAAGAGAAAACTGACATATCACTTATATTATTTAAACTCTCACAATGCAGTGAGATCATTAACTCAGGTGGTTAACCCCATTTTACAGATGGAGAAATTTTGAAGCCCAAAGCTAAATGACTTGCCCATGGTCACACAGCTAGCTTATGTCAGAGGTAGTATCTGAATCTAGGTTTTCCTAACTCCAAGACTGGCACTAAGTAACCTACTGGGTTCAAGATATAGTTTGCCACCCAGATTAGCTTTTTTTTTTTTTAAATCACAAATCTTGTTCTGTCAGTTTACTTAGAAAGTGGCCTCCCAGGCTGATCATGGGAAAGGTGGGGAAGCTGAAGCACCTATGGGGAGATGCCCCAGACAACACTGCGTGTCAGCCACTTCTTGAGAATAACTGCATGCCCAATGGAGACCAGCACCATTCTCAGGACACTTTTGTCATGAGTCAATATACATTCCAGGCTGGACACTTCAAATGTAGATTAAGCTGAACAATGGCTTATGTGATAATTAAATAAAAATGGAATGGAGAAAACCTGCAGTCCAGATTCTTAAAGTATTTATTAAACCTGTTTTCTATCACTGACTACTCCATTTAGGACACCTACTTAAGTCACTGTTTCTGGGTTTGTTTGTCCCTTTTGGGCTCATTATTTTGCCCCCTTGCCATTAAGTCTGAGAAGCTCAGACTTAGATCTTGGGGGGTATCTCTATAAATAAAGACAATGATTTGCTCAAAGAGAAAGTGATGTCTCGCTCATTTGGCTGAGAACGCACGAGTCTGATTAATTTAGGCCAATTTCCAGGCTCAGGTTAGCAGCCCCTTTTATCCTGTGAGGTCCTGTTGCTCACACGAAACTCAGGGACCGACTGCTGTGAAAGCCAGCTGTGTCACTCAAGGAACCACGATGGTGCAATTCAACAATACCTGAAAGGATGTCTTTGGTCTCTGGCCCCTTCTCTCTTAATTACAGATTAAATGCCAATCTGTCGCTGAAGTTTATGACTTAAGAAGCAAAATTCAGCTTTTTAGATGGCATTTCTTCCTTTCATTCCACAAACCCACACTTTTTGCTTTAAGCTGAGGGCAGGGTCAGGTGAGAACTCTTTTTCCCCAAAGATTTGGGATCCTTAGAGATAGGTTAACATACCCTTGGCCATCCTAAGAACACCCACTCTCCTCTCAAAGTCACCAAAATGCTGAGCCAACCTCTCCCATGTACTGATGGATGAGGAGACAGTGGAAGTGGGAAGGACATGAGTCTGGGCAGGGAGGGAGAGCCAACCCACCTAGGTTCCCCAGAGCGGATGGATGCTGGGGACAAGAGCTCGTGTCAATCTTGGTGGCAGACGAGGAATAAATTCAACACACAGAACACGACCAAGTGTGCACTGACATCAGATCTGTAAGTTTATTTGCTCAATGTACGACGGCTACATAATGACTCACATTCATGATATTCCATCACTGAGGAAAACTGCTAAGAATGGTCCGTGTGTGAAATAATTCCTTACAGAAACACGGAGTTGAAAAATAATCACTGATTAGACCTTAAAAATAGTTCACTGCATAACATGACAAAAAGCACGAAGGCTCATTCCAAGAACATAGTCATTGTTCTCCTACACTGTGATAGTTATAATTTCACCGTGACAACTAACACCAGACATTAAGATTAAGCTAATACTGGTGTTTCTTTTGCTTTGTTTTCCTTTTTAGAAACAAAATAAGATATAATTGCATGTCACTATAGCAACATCCATAACAGATCAATTTGTTACGATCACTATTTGGTAGAGCGAACTTTACCCCCAAAAGAAAAAATAAATTAAAAAACTTTAAAAAATTTTTGAAGACTTAATTTTTTTTGTCATAGGAATACATAACATCTACAGTATAAGTTAATAAATCTCAAGCTACTGTATAGAAATACGACACTAGCATGCACAATATGGTATCCATAGAGTAATGGAGCAGTCATTTCACTGGAGAAACAGTATCATAGGCAAGTGCATTTCTTAAAAAAAAGAAAAAAACAGAAACAGAAAAAGGAGGAAAGATCCATGAAGCTGCTTAAGAACCCGATCCCCGCCCCCACTCGTCCCAGCCTCTGCATGATCATGGTCTGAAGGGTTTGCTGAAAGCAGCCAGAGCCAAAGCTGAAGTTAAAAAAAAAAAAATAGGTTTTGTAATTCCAGTAAATCACTTCCAAGTTGTACAGGTGGGGACAACACTGCTCACATGCGAACATGAATTTAGAGGGAAAAGAAGCACACCCGGATCCCCCTCCAATCTCCTTCACTCCCTGGCATCCACTCAAAGCAGCAGCGGGGGCATCCGAAGGAATCCAGGCCTCTCCAGTCGGTGCCCTCAGGCGGGCTCACTGAATTCGGACTTCTCCCTCTAGTTCATGGAGATGAACTTCTAAAGGGAGTCACTATTGGGGAGACTGTGATGTTACACAGAGAATACACTTATTCCATGTCAGGAGAATGATTTCGTCTGACTTCACTGGCTTCATTTAGGTCCAGTTTTCACGATTAGAAAGTCAATTTTGGTAGAAAAATTTAGCAGAAACATTTCTGTCAGCTACTTTTCATTCAATTAATTATTTATTCCTGCTTAAATGAAGGGACAAAAGCCAAAATATCTGTGACTGTAAAACTTTAGACACATTATAGCAGTTTTTACAAAAAAATAACTGAACATAAGACATAAGCAACACTGATATATCATGTTTATAGACTGGCTTCTCCAAAGGGAGGGACTCAAGGCCTACTGGAAGCCAACTGATGGCAAGAGTCCTGAACCTTCCTTCTATCCCAAGCAACAAAAGCTCATCTCCAGCACTCAGTAGAGCGCCGGGCAATTATAGAGCGCTCAATTGAAGCTTGATGGCCGAATGACTGAATGAATTAGAAGGGAATGACAGTCAACCTCCAATTTCTCGCACTTTAATTCTAGAAAAGTCAAAAGTAAAGAAAGTGTTTCAGTCAAATAAAAGTAGTATCTGGTCATGATCTGGGTCCATTTACTTTCTCCCTAACTAAATAAAAGAACTTGGGGAGAATGAAGGAAAGGAGGGGAAGGTGTGATGCTTCTCTTTTCCATGAGGGAGAGAAGGAAAGAATGGACAGTTACAGGGCTCCCTAATTTCCCAGGGATGTGCTCAGGTGAACCTCGCTCTTCCATTGTGGATTTCTCTACCAAACGGGCTTCTAGCACCCGAAGTTTCCCTCACTGTACCTAGCCCAGCCTCTTCAGGCGGCCACCAACCTTCCATATAATCCAACAGGTGACCGAGTGCCTTGGGCCAAAGGTACAGTGGGAGAGTCAAGTGAAAGGGGACTGGCAGTGTAATCCCTGAGGAAGAAGCTGTGGCGTCATTTTGGAAAACACCAATTCGGCACGTGACATACGGACCTGAATTTTCTCTTTTTTTCTTTTTGTGGTGTTTAATCCCTCTCCCCCAATCTACTTCTGTTAAAGTGTTTTCAGTATTTTTTGGTGGAGTAAATAGAGAAAAAGAAAAAGAAAAGGACAAAATTCCATCGCCACTTGCCAAGCACCTGTTATTTATCCATGAGCCCCAATGCAGGGCATCTCTGCTCCTCCTCGAGCGAGCCGGGGGGCCCGCGAGGCAGAAATTAGGGCTCAGGAAGAAAAGAACACCAAACACCCAAGCGAATGGAGACACACAAGAGATGGCTTGATGTCACGTATGGCTGTCATGTAGAATACTGTAAACTGGAACTTAGTGTCAAGACTGCAAAGCTAAGGGGCGTCTTGGAAGAGTGAATGTGGCCCTAAGTCTTAAGGCTAAATGAGCCGCCATACTGTGGGGATCGAAGCGATGCCAGGACAGTAGTGTGCACCATGGGAGATACACCACTACGACACAGGAACTATACACAGCACCCACAACTCAGGACATGAGCACATGAACAGTAAAAAACAAAAGAACAAAAAACAATTCTTACTGGAACCACAGAACTTATTCAAATGAGGGCCAATCCATTCAAATTGTTTTTTCATCTTAAAACCCTATCACTAGCAATAAGTTAAATCAAAGACAGCTCCACTCGAATTAATCTACAGAACAGTCCATATGCCAGCGTGAGGCTGCCACTCCATACCAGCACAGCCAGCCCGACTTTCCACTAGTGGTATTTTGGCAAAAATGTCAAAGAGGCAATCAAAGATAGGCCGTGGGCTCCTCCCCGGGAAGGTCACCCCCTCCCTTCCCCTCCCCCACCCGACCCCCCCAACTTGTGGGAAAAAAATAAAGACTGCAGTAGTAGCATCAGCGTGTGGCTGCCAGTCCACCTGGTCTTAATTGTTGCCCTCTCCGCCGTCGTCGTCTTGCTGATCACTGGTCCAGAGCGTTAGGTTGTCCCGGAGGAGCTGCATGATGAGGGTTGAGTCCTTGTAGGAGTCCTCGTTGAGGGTGTCCAGCTCGGCGATGGCGTCATCAAAGGCGGTCTTGGCCAGGTGGCAGGCCTGCTCTGGAGCGTTCTGGATCTCATAGTAGAAAACGGAGTAGTTGAGGGCCAGGCCCAGCCGGATGGGGTGGGTGGGCTGCATGTGCTCCTTGCTGATCTCGTGGGCCTCGCTGTAGGCCTTCTCAGAGGACTCCACCACCGTGGCCCTCTTCTCCCCCGTGGCCACTTCAGCCAGGTAGCGGTAATAGTCCCCCTTCATCTTCAGGTAGAAGACTTTGCTCTCGTACTGAGTCTCGCTGCAGTTCTTGATCAGGTAGTTGTCCAGCAGGCTTAGCACATCCTGGCAGACGGCCTCCAATTCCTTCTCGATCTTCTCGCGGTAGGCACGCACCATCTCAATCTTCTTCTCGTTGCCGTCGGCGGATGTCTTCTGCTCGATGCTGCTGATGACCCGCCAGGAGGAACGCCGAGCCCCCACCACATTCTTGTAAGCCACAGAGAGAAGGTTTCTTTCTTCATTGGATAGCGGTTCATTCAGTTCTGTCACCTGTGTTTAGGAAGACAAAAAAGACATGAGAGTAAAGGTGATGTGAGAAGGATTTCAAGTCATTTCTATGCTGTTGTTCAGATTCAAATAAGACAGTCGTTTAACAGACAGGATGGATTCGCACAGAGGAACAAAGGGAGAGGAGAAGAGAGGGGCGAGATGCATAAAAACAGGCACCACCACCAAATCTGGTACCTCTTAACAAGAGGCCTGGGGCAAGAAAGTATCTGGCCCTCTCACAGTTTCCAACTTTGGCTGCTGGATCAGACATCTAATGCTGATTACAGCCCAGCCTTCTCCCCTTTGGGGGGAAAAATGACACTTTCACCCCGTTAAAACTCCAAAGAACAAACACATGCAAAAATGGAATTCTGGGACAAATGACAAAGCAAAGTTCGATCCAAGTTTAAGTCTCCAGTTCCCTCAAGTCCTCTTCTATTTCTCCATACCGGCATTTTAATAATCCAGTGAGTTAATCACACACACGCGTGTGCACACAGACACATGTGCGCATACACACTACCTGACACAAAGCTGACTTGTATCTCCAGCCTCATCTATGACATCACAGGCAGTTATTACACCACACAAGGTTCTACTTGCACTGTACATGCCCACACCACCCTTTTATGCTGAATCAGAACCAAGCTGTTTTTTCCTTTTTTGCTTTCATCCACTTAATCCAGCTTATAAAATTTTGTGAATTAGTTTTAAAAACATCACCGAACATGAACATTTACGCAGCACAAAGTTTTTGCCTCAGGCTACCTTCCTTTAGAATAATAAACAAACTCTTGTGCCATACAAGTAGAATAAACTCCAAAAGACAATCTGCCCTACGGGAGTCCATGTGATGGCACACAATTCCCCGGGCTCGCCTCTTGGAGCGCCCTGTCTTACTTACTACGTACTGCTTTTCAGCCTGAGCTTGTACATCAGGGGAAGTGGGGAATACTGCTCCCAAATGGCCAGATCTACGAATAACAGCTGAAAGGTCTAAGGTTGTCATTGTCCCTGAACAGGTAGCAGCTAACCCTCCTTACACATGAGTGGGGCAGGCAGCACAAGCCTCTGCATCTCCAGATGAGGACAGAACAGGGTGGCGGTTGGTGCAAAGGCACAAAGTCCATAAGAACAGAAAAGGCTTCCTCTACCCTCAGGCCATGCTCTTTCAATCAGGCAACCTACCTTAAAATCCAAGTATTGCCAAGTTCTATTAAACTAACTTCTGGAATATCGGAAACTGTTAATTTGTTGGAAGTTATGGAAATAGAACATCAAATTAGTTACAATTCTTTAAGCTGATGAATCCAATCTTGAAAATCTGTTTGCTAAGATCTCATTACAGTTATACTTTAAACTACATGCCATCTTATAGATATAAGTAAAAATTATGATTAAAAAAGGACCTCAAAGGCCATCTGGTCACCCTCTCATCTTATAGAGGAGAAACCTAAAGCCCAAGAATTAAGTGATCAGTGCTCACATAGCACAGTACTAAAAAACCTAGATTCGAACCCAGCTCCTGTGATCCCCAAAGTCCAGTGCTTTTTTTTCATTATACCCGGTTTGCTTCACAGCCTCGATTCTCCATTCCAGCATTAAGACAGCCATGGTGCTGTTATCAGAAATGGTTCAAGTCATGTGAATAAGAATGTTTGAGGATTCTCTTCCTTGACTCGATTGAAGGGACCCAGCAACACCAGGATGCAAAACTGGACAGGGCTGCTTGTTTCAAGCCCAATCTCCCGATGCCATGGAGAATGCCGAGATCTCCCACGGTAGAGGAAACCCTTAGAATGTCAGACTCCCTTCCTCCCTTTGCCACCATCCTCACCCCACCCCTGCCCTGCCCAAGGCCATGCTCTGGACAAACCAAAGCTTAAATCAGTTTCATCTTTTAGAAACCAGGGAATGCTGTTTGCTTCTTCTCCCTTAGTCCAAAAGCCAGTCTTGCTACTTCTACTGTGCAAACCTTCTCCTGGCTTCCTTTACATTCCTATCCCTGAACTGGTCCCCATTACCTAACAACAGCCTCCTAATGTGGGTTTTTTGGCCTCTGGGCTCTCCACCTTCCAATCTGACCCTCCAAGTATACCCAAATTAAGCTGCCTCCATTATCTTCATTATGTTGCTCCCCTGTTCAAATACATTTAATGACTCTTGCCTTCAAAGTAACACCCAAACTCCCATTTGTGGCCAATGAAGGTAAAAAACACTTGGTCCCACACTACCAATTCACTCCTATCTCCACTGGTTCTCCAACTTGAATCCTCTGGGACACAATCTTTATACAGTCCCATTCCTACCATAAGAAGAACTCTGCCATACTTGGGGGTGGGGAGGGGAGGGACAGAAGGCAATGGGAGTTAACAGCTAGGCCATGAAACTGGCATTATTCATGACTGACAGAAATTTACCAGTAAAGCAGCCCTTTGTTAAACAATATTGTTTAACAATTTCTTTAAACAATAATAAACAAGTTTATTCAGATGTAAAATATTGCTTCAATTCATACTCGAAGTTGCTTTTAATTGGACAAATTTACTGCAGTATATTCATAACATTTATGAATTCCATTGCTTGATCACTGACTATATGGGTTTGCACAGCACAGGAGATCACTAAGCACAGCACTCCTTGCTATAATATAATTACCTCTTTCACTGCAACATGAACCTTGGGTGCCCAAGACTAGCAAGATTAAGTTCTGGCCCTTTCCCTAAATCATGCTGCCCTTATTTGAAGGGCCAAAAACTATTTAAAGCCTCAACTGCCTCACCACTATACATCATGAGGACTTCACCAAATAAGGATTTGTTCAGAGGCAGGCAAAAGTTAGCAACCTGTGCTTATAGAAAGAAAGAAGTGCTTTTTGCTAATTCTCAAGCCTCAAACTGGAACATAACAAGGTTATGAAATAATACTATTACCTTTAGATTCAGTAACTCAGTCACATTTGGAAAATCCCCAAAGATATTTCTCTGCCAATAAAAGTCCAGACACAAGATCCTTTAATTTCTAAAAACTGAACCATGTCATTCAGTCCTTTAAAAACAAGAGATTTAACATCTGTTCATTTGGGGGAGGGGGGGGAGACATGTTTCGAAACTGAATGAACAGAATCAGCTTTTAAAACAAATAAAGTCAATACAACTTTTGAACATATTGCAACAATTCACCAGTGCCTGGGAATTTAGCAAGAAATGTAGAAAAAGGACAAGGTTTTATTCCCCAGAGCTTTTCTGCTAAAAAAAAAAAATACCAGTTCAAGAATTCACTCAATTGGTTCCACTTCTGAAACACACGTGATCCTAGTTCAAATTCAGATTTCACTTAGTGGGTCAAAGGTGCCAAAGAAACAAGGCTGTGAGAAAAGGAGAATCAATATCTCCATTAATCACATTAACAATTCATTAATAAACTGTCTCCCATAATCATATGCCCACATGCAAATGGGTAGCAAGGTCACTGTATCTTGCTAAGAGGTGCCTCTGCAAGGAGCCTTTGCTGATCCTGGAGGACATTTTCGTTGACTTTCTCCTTCCACGTTTCAGTCATGTACAGAACACATTATCCCTGAACTTTCTAACTCCTCAGCTGCCACAGACTATATGCACCAAGATTTCTCTTCCCAAGTGAGATGGGAGTGCCCTGAAGAGACCTATGAGAAGGGTCAAAGTGCATACAAGCCACATAATGGGGAGAGAAACTCCTGAGACCCAGGGGCTCATCTGGCCTGTCCATGGTGAGATCCAATTGAGCCCTCTTCTCCACATGCCCTCCAAATATACATCGAGACCTAAATTCTGCTTGAAGAGCTGCAGGGCCAAAGGCTTTGGGATCACAGGAGCTGGGTTTGCATCTAGAAATCTAGGAATCAAAGACTGGCCTGCTTCTGAGGAAGTTCCTTCAATGTCTGGCCCACTCTCCCTGTGAAAGCTTTTTGCAAAGATGGCACTGCCATCTGTCTGTAATTTTCACCCACGGTCCCTACTTCTGTTTGTTTTTTTTTTTGGAGAGGGGAATGTAGGACAGTTGGGGTTAAGTGACTTGCCCAAGGTCACATGGCTAGTAAGTGTTGTCTGAGGATGGATTTGAGCTCAGGTCCTCCTGACTCCAGGGCCAGTGCTCTATTCACTATGCCACCTAGCCACCCCCAACAGGGTCCCTACTTCTGTCCTCTGGGACCACGGAGGACCTCTACCCCATCTTACCTAGAATGGAGAGGGCTCTTTAAATATCAGAAGATAGTTCTTAAGTCTTTCCTCAGCTAACTCACCCCAACCCCTCCACCTCCACCCCTGCTTGGGTCCTTGTACCAGCCTTTACAAAGCATGCCTTCTCTAGAAGCCCTCCAACAAGAAGAGAGGCCAGAGCACTCCAGGGCACTGAGGGGCTCAGAATGCCACTAGGCAAAATGGCGGATTCGCTTCTGCTGATTCATGTTGGGTTTGGTGACTAATGCCCCCTCCAACTCTCCCTCCATTTGACTAGACTAGCCACGGCCATTTCTCTGAGACTCAGCAACTGATTTTTCAAACCCAGACCTTCTAGTCACAATAATTAAGAGTTGAGAACTAAGTTGCTGGAGATTTTACATAAACTCCTATGAAATTATGTTATTGTGGGTCTAAGATTCTGTACTTGTGACATGTTTTAAGGTTACACATTTGAGAACATTATCATTGGCAGAGAGAGTGGTATGGCAGAAACAAACATGGGTCACTGCTGACATGTGCCAAATCCTTATTTATACTTAGTATCTTTGCAGACAGAGGGTAAAGGGAACCTTTTGGGAACTTAGTAATTTGCTCTGTGTATATTAATTCTAAAATCTTGCTTTACAGACCTAAGTAAAGAACAATTCAACAAAGATTTATTTAAGGGCCTGCTAGGTACCAAACCCTAGGTTCTAAGGAGATCACATGAAATAAAAAACACGATTCTCTATTTCTCATAGGATGTACAACAAAGGGCATACACTCACACTAACAAGACAGTGTGATACAATAGGAAAGAGCAATGGTCTGGGGTTTGTGACCTTGAGCAAGTCATTTCCTTCTCTGAGCTTCATTCAGCTCCCTTCCCTGCAAAATGAAAGGGTTGGACTAGATCAAGGGTCCTTCACCTGCAGCTAGGGACCTGTTAAAAAGTACTTTTTAGCCACATTCAGTAATTTTTCTTTGAAATCCACTGCACTTAAAAACACAATTCTCAGAATGGGTCTAGAGGCTTCACCAGCCTGTCATGACACACAAAAAAGAGGGAAGCGACTCTAGGCTGGAAGGTCTCTGAAGGCCCCCCAGCTAGACCCTGATGGATCAAGAGGGGGCTATTCCAAAAGAGACAGTGAAGCTAGAGTAGGGAAGCAGCAGCAAGGACCAGAAAGGAAGCTGGGTCCTCCATCTGAGAGCCCATGAGAGTCACCTAAGAAGGAAGAGGGAGGGGCCCGCAGCCAGGTGGCGAAGTGAGTAAGAGCGCCAGCCCCGAAGTCAGGAGGACCCAGGATCAGTTCCGGCCTCAGATACTTAACACCCACACACCCACACAAAAAAAAAAAAAACTGGCCGTGTAACCTTGGGCAAGTTACTTAACCCCAACTGCTTTAAAAAAAAAAAAAAGAAGGGGATGGCAATGATCGCATTGCTCTGGTCTCCATTCTAGCCTCCTCCTCCTCCTCCTCCCTTCCTTCAAAGCTCTTTTCTTTGAGGTGTCACCTCCTCCAGGAAGTCTTCCCAATCCCCAAGCCAGTAGGAGAGCCTTCCCCCAGCAGATACTCTGGAAACATCTGGTGTTAAGCTTTTTATGTACATGTTCTTATTTCTCCATTCCCATCATCCCCTAACAGAACATAAGGGCCCTTATGGCAGGAATTCTTTTTGTGATTGTATCCCCAGTGTCCCTGATACATTAATCAGGCAACAGGAAGGAAGAATGTGAAATAGGAAAGGGATTAATTAGGAGGCCGCTGCAATAGTCAAGCTTGGTGGAAACAAGGGCTCTGAATGGGGTGGGAGCAATGGGAAGAGAAGGAGAAATTAATGTGGCAGGTGCTTAATTGTGGAAGAATACTGAGAAAACCATCAAGAGGAAGCCACACCAAGGGTCCAAAGATGGCTGACACTGCTGAAATCCAGGAGAAGCCAAGGGGGGCACTGAAAGGTTGTCCAATTGGAGCCATGTGGAGTCTGAGGGGCAGGTGGGACATCTACGTGGGAGGGGGCAGCTGGACAGCTCTACAGCTGAGAGGCTCAAGGCGAGTGATGAAGAAGCTTGCACAAGGGAGAATGAAAGGAAAGCACGCAGCTCCAGCCTGCTACACGAGAAGTCAAGGAAGACCGCCCACCTTCAATATGCCTTCACAGGCAATGTGCACCTGCCTGGCTTCTGGGCTCGCTCTGCCACAACTTCTGCTATCGTGAGCAAGTCATTTCACTGAGCCCAGGCTAGGGAGATATTCCTTAGGACCGCCAGGTTTTTGGAAAGCTTCAAGAACGCATGGGACAGCTTCATGAAATAATCAGTTCATAACAAGGAAGTAAGCAAGCAGCCCTTCTGTAAACTACATGCCCATGCCGCACCTCCATGCAGTAGAGGTGTTTTCCTAATGTAGGTAGATACTGTAACACAAGTTTCACATCAGCATTTGGTCATTATGTATTTCTCGATGTTGAAAGCAAAACGGATCTGAGGCTCCTTCTGGTTCCACAAGTATTGTCCCTAAGGCCAAAAAGAGCCAATGGTTTCATCTTAGTGAATCACTATTGCCAAGTCAAAACTACAAGCCCCTGGGCTCACACTTCTGTTAATAGGTAGGAGAATGTGTCACTCACAAGACATAAGCAAACACAATCTTTCTCTTACCCTTTCTAGTGAGTGAGTGACAAGGTTTCTTAAAACCTCACAAACATGGCAGAGGACAGGAATACTCAGTGTCAGGGGTGCTGTGGAAAGATAGGCACACAGATGTACTCTGGGCAGAGCTGTGAACTGGTCTAGCTGCTGTGGAGAGCAATTTGGAATTATTCTAAGAAAATCACTCAGATGTGTCTCCTCTGACCCAGAGGGCCACCCCATCCCCCTCTCCCTGTAAGGGTCAATGGTAAAAAGTAAGGCCCCAGAAATATGAAAATGGTGAGAGACCTGACTGGCGAATGGCTAAACAAGCTGAGGGACGTAAATACAATGGAATGTGCCTGGTGAATATGACGGCTACAGAAGCATGGGAAGATTTCTACAAACGGATACAAGTGAAATAAGGAGAACAAGATACACAATCATCAAAATAACACAAATGGAAAAGAAAACCAAACAACTGAAAAGGAAGACCTGGCTTGTCTCAAGGAAAAGAGGCCAGAAGGCAGCCACCAGGAAGGGCCTCTGGCTAGGGAGTGCTGCCTGGGAGGTCAGGTTTTCTGGGTAGGACTGATTTTAACTACTTGTTATGGTAGCAAGTTCTCTGGTAGGAAGACCAGAGACACTCAGAAATGTAGGCGATAAAAAAACCAATAGCTATCCATACCAAATTATTTTAAAAGCAACACAAATAGATATATTACTCCCAGGATCCTAATCATTCTAGGTAATTTCTAGTAACCGTTCATTATAAAGCCAGCTTCCAGCGTGCCTTTCCTGGGGTCTCCAAGATTGGTGCAGCCACAGCAGCGACCAGTCTCCTGCTTCTGTTCCAGGGTTCCTTTCATCACGCCATGAACATTTCATTGTGATATATGTGATATATAAATGTGATACATCTGCACTGCAAATCAATATTCTAAGTGCCCACATCTGCTGACTGCCTTCCTGTTCTCATATTTTAAGGGGAAAAAATGGAAGAATATCCTTGTCTTACCTACTTGGTCCTTTCTTCGAGTATTCCCTTTGGAGACCTGTAAAAGAACCTTATCAGGTAAAACCAGCGTGATGGGCAGTTGGGACTAGGGGAGAAACAGAAGAAGGTAAAAAGACATTATAACCACAATTAGGAGGCTAGAGAAGCAACCCTCTAGTGATTCCTGATCCTTTGTAAAACATCGGACTACTCCAACCACCCAAACAAAGAAGATACTGGGTGTTTGGTCCATTAAAATTAAAATACAGCAGAACCCAAACTGTCTTTGCCAAGACTGAACTCAGTTTCCTGTCTTGAAAATTCCTAGCGAGGGCAGCTAGATGGTGCAGTGAATAGAGCACCAGCCCTGGATTTAAGAGAACCTAAGTTCAAAGTCAGTCTAAGACATTTGACACTTAACTAGCTCTGTGACCTTGGGCAAGTCACTTAAACCAAATTGCCTTGCCTTCCCCCCTCCAAAAGAGAAAGAAAATTTCTATTCTAAGAATTATAAGAAAAAATTCTATAGTCTATTAAGGAACTAACAATTAAAGCCAAGTTTCTACAGTTACTATACAAATATACATGAATATATCAATTATATAAAAATGCATGTGTATAGGTGTGCGGGTATGTATGTAATGTATCAAAAATAAAACACCTTGACATAAGGCAGTTGGTACAAGATAGCCAAGATGTCTTTCACCTCTAACTCCTATCATTACATTACACCCAGAAACTGGTCGTGTTTGGGATCCTCTCTGCTCAGTTTTACCTTTAGTCTAGACTGAAATTCATTCCTGCTTCACCACTTAAAATGCAAGTTCTAAAGGGGCTGGCATTCTACCACTGAAAGAAGCTCTCTGGGCTTCAATGCTTCTGTTTGGAGGAAGAGAATACCCTTAGTGTGAGTGTCCTCTTCACTAACTTCTTCGTAAAAATGAGTCGTTCTGCCCCAAAAATAAACAGAAATGTAACAATTGGTTCAGTAGCCTTCTCGTCCCCAGGCTCTGAGGCTGGATAGATGGTGGTTCTTGGATCACCAAACAATGGCTGGTGGCCCTCTCTTTAAGCTCATCATCATGAAGCATCCATGTAGGTTTGTGGGGCAGATCCCTCCCCACCCCAAGGGGACATGTTGTGCTTTTGTGATTCCTTCTCCTTTTCAAACTTACTCTTAACATTTAACTATGATCCTGCTGGGCTGACCCAGCAGTTTTGTTCAGAGGCACAATGAGAGCTACTCTTTCTCTAACTGGAGGTTCCTACCATGTTCCCCCGATAATAAGACCTATCCCGAAAATAAGCCCTCCCCTTACTGTATAAGATTCCTCTAAAATAAGGCCTCCCCCGAAAATAAGCCCTATTGAGATTGCTACTGTAGTGAAGGTGATCCCCTGCGCTACACGCTACATTACGGTACCCTCTGTATGCACCGTTCCCCCCCACCCCCAGGGAAACACACGCCGCGCTCCGAGCTGCATCCAATCAGAGCTGCAGCAGTGAGCGTGTCATCCTTTCTTCCCCAGTGATTTGCTTGCTGGTACCATTGAGAGCAGTGCCGAGGAGGAGAGCTGAGGCAGGACAACATAAGCCCTCCCCTAAAAATAAGCTCTCTGGTGTTTTTCTTTCCAAAAAAAAAAAAAAAAAATAAGACAGTGTCTTATTATCGGGGAAACATGTATAAAGACCAGAAAAGTCCAGCTATCCTGCCCCATATACAATATCATTAGTAGAGACTTTAGCTCCTTTGTGTATCATGCCAGATTCTAGTGTCCCATCTTTTGGTCCAGATTAGGGTTTTCATAAAGAAAACAAATCATCTCAACCAACACATACCACTGGTTCTTATGACAAAATAAAAACCTGATGTTCTGGAACAAAACCATAGATTTGGAACTCCAAGGACCCTCTACAGTCATCCTGTCCAGCCACATGGGCTCAACTAGCTGTCAAGACCTGTTAATCGACCCTCCTAATTCAGATCTGTCAGAGGTACCCCTCATTTGGAGGATCCCAATTGGCTTCTGACTGGCCACTCTCTTCTCTCCAGTCCGTCTCTGAGACCCAGGGACCAAAAACCATGCACAGTTTTACACCGACCTTGGGCAAAAGTCCAGACTCCTCTGTGGGGCATTTAGTGGCCTTCACAGACTGGCTCCAGCCGACGTTCCCAGGCCAATTTCATATCAGCTCCCCTGTGTGCCCTCTTGCATCCCCACCACTCTGGCCTACTTGGCCTTCTGTCCACGACAGGGCCTTTCCTGCCTCCATGCCTCTGCAGCCTGCTGCCCAGAACTGAGAATTCTCTTGTTCCCTCTGCCTCTCAGAACCCTTCATGCTCCTGGGAGTTGACATCCCTGGAAGCTAACTTCCCACACCAACTTCTAGGAAAAGCCTCGGTCGCTGGGGTTGGCCCACTCCACCCTAAGCCCCGTAAGCAACTGCATAAGTGCCCTTTTTGTACACTTGGCCACACATGGTGCCCTCCTAAAAGTAGACTGTAAGCTCCTCAAGGGCGTTTTTGATCAAATGATGACCCACACAGGCTAAGCGCTTAACAGGTACTCAATGACTGATTGCTGAATCAATGGTCAAAGAATGAGATGAAATCATTCATTAGAGAGTGCATAGGAAAGTACAAATGAAGAGGGATTAGAAAATTCATGCTCTAATCAACTTAATCCTTGTCCTTTGGTCAGGGAGATGTGGGGAGGGAAGACAGAGAAACCAATTCTACTAAAATGCAGGCATGAATTGTAAATTATCATCTATGGTAATATCAGATATTAATACCAAAATTATATCAGAATTTATTCTGCCATTATTGAATGGCATAAAGCCATTAATGTGAGAACAAAGGGTATGACCACAAAACAATGATTTAACAGTATGATACTTGGCAACATTTTACATTGTGAGAACAGGTACTAAGGGGGAAAATTTAAGTACATACCACTTTATCTAGGGGACCTAGTACTCTCAGAATTCCACCAATGGAATGGTATTAGACAATTCTCCATGTTTTCTTGTAAACAGAACACACACTAAAGTAAAATTCATTTACTAATAAAAAGATGCAACCGCAATTTAAGAAGGACAACCATTCACAAACTATGTACTTGAACATTTGTGAGAATTAAGGAGTATAATAATGGTCAAAGACGGCAGATTTGTCTAGAACTGCTTCTCTATGGCATTTAGGATCCTTCTAAAAGATATTGTCTAACAGACTTCTAAAAGAACTACACATAAGTCATTCACGTGTACAAGGACCTGCGTTTATTTACTCCTCCGACCCAAGAGCTCTGGTTAATTGTCAACCTAAGAAATGACTGATTGTGAATACACAATAAATAGAAGGGAGTTAAGTAATTCTACAGAGTAGCACTGGTGACTGAGAAGGAACAGAACAAATTAAAACCACCACAGGAAGTCCAAGTCAAAATAGTTTAAAGAAATTAGTAACTCATACCAACACTCATCACTGGCTGAAAGAAGCTGGAAAAAAAAGTTTGCTTTTAACCAGGTAGTCTTATTTAGAAGCAACATGTGGAGCACAAAAGACACACACCCCAGATTTAAAGAGAAATACTGCAAGAACAGTTGTTATCAAAGATGGGAAAATATTATACATCATCATACAGGATTGAACTGTCAAATTTTTAACTTGTTTATAGCAGGAACGAAACTATTTCTAGGATGAGCTCTTAAACTTTAATCAAAGGGGGGGAAGATTCTATCACTGGATTAGGGAGAAGTACTGAGGCAGGGAGTGGACCTCTAGGAAAACTGATTCCTAACCCTGCTTTATGGTCTTCTTGATTTCCTTCCCCTCTGCCTCCTGTTGAATGGAGGGGTCTGTGGATTCTCCACAGCCAAGCAAATGGAACCCAAATGCTGGGAGTCCTCTAAAGGCAAAGGCTTTGAATGAAATTGTCAGCCACATTTGAAGACTAGCTTAAGTATAGAAAGCCTGGTTACCAGAGGTTTGGCTACCATGCAGTTTTTCAGAGGGGAGAACAGGAATTCATTCAGCTTTCTGCAGGGGCACCCAGAAGTGCTGTGACCTGAACTACAAGAGGAAATTATCTATAAGGGTCACAGTTTCTTGAATTATTATTACATGACTGCTCATTTGGTTCCTCTGATGGGGTTTACTTGAAGAGCTGAATTCATGACTGTCTTTCCAAATGGATAATTACATTCCTTTATCTTTCCCAATAAATGGATCCACTTCTATTCTAAGGCTTATTTTTTTTACAGTGTTGCCATTCCCATCACAGTTCTAAACACAGGTAGTAAAATGGTGATAAAAAATTATATTCCCCTCATCTCCAAAATTACTGGTACCGTCATTAAAAGTAATTACTGACCCAATCAGACATTAAACATAAAAAGATAACATGATACTTTTGAAAGGCTACATAGTGCCTATCCAAAAGAGAGAGCCAGTCATTAACATCTTTTCTTATATGAACTCCCTGAAATCCCACCTTGATTGAGTTCATCAATTTCCATCTGACACTATTTGGGTTTTAAAAATCTAACATCTAAACTGGGCATTAATTGTACAAATAAATTCAGCTTTTGGTCAGCTCCCTTACACCCATAGGACTACCCCCTTTTCTATGAGCAACCTTATTTAAACTAAGTGATTAATGATTATAAATAGCTAAGCTGTTTCTGAAACCTCCAGAAGCCTTGATCCATGTGGAAAGATTCAATTCTTCAGTGCTAAAGCAATGGTTCCAAGTCTGGCCAAGAAAACTAAGCCCCACACAGAAGCAAAACTGGCTTCTCATTAATATAGCTCAAGCTTATCCCTTCATCCCTTTGGCCCCTCTATCAGAAATGAGGAAAGGTGACCCAAGGGGGAAGGACCTCAAAAGATTAAATAGGGACAGCCTCAAGGCCCCCTGAAGGGTCTGATGTCAATCAAGATGAAGGGGCTGCCCTTGAAAATGAAGGCCTCCTCTACTAGATGGTCAGTTAGGGGTATACCCCTCCCTTTTTACATCATCTCAGCTACTAAGTAATCAGAAATTCAAGGAAAAGGCTGACCATGAAGAGCCCTTCCCTCAATTTTTCACCCTTCTCCACCCACAGAGATGGCCTCATCACCACTCTTATCCGCTGGGGATGGAAGACAGAGCAGACATCACGTGCCATCTGAAGGAAAACCTCCACCACCCAGACACCTCATAAATGGTGCCCCGACCTTTGCGAAGGGGAGTCGACCATGGTGCCCTGAACCACCGCCTCCTCCACACATGGCTTGAACAGGGGAAAACAGAGGAGTCTCTGCGTCACCTCACTGTTCCTGTGACTTATTTTATTTACATAACCCAAGACTGCATTAGCTTTGTTTGGCTGCTGCTCCCCACCCCTGCAGGGTAGACAGTTTGACTGATTATTGACCTTGTAGTACACTAAAGGGAAGCTAGGTGGCGCTGCAGCAGACAGAGCACCTGGACTAAGCTCATTGGCCAGAGTTCAAATCTTGACCTCTGACACTTCCTAGCTGTGTGACCCTGGGCAAGTCACTTCACCCTGTTTGCTTCCACTTCCTCACCTGTGAAATAAGTTGAAGGAAACAGCAAACCACTTCAGTATCTTTGACAAGAAAACCCCAAGTGGGGTCACGGAGAGTTGGACACAATTGAAACCACCCAACAACTGCACAACTCCCAAATCTGGTTCAGACAACAAATCTGGTTCAGACAACACACTGTCTGACCCATCTTGTGCTTGGGGAAATTGATTTTTTGAACCCAAATGTAAGACTTTACATTTCTCCCCATCATACTTTGAACTGTTATCAACCCAATGTCTAAATGCATCAGTGCTTCTGGATCCTGTCATTCCTTCCTGGCTTTACATTACCTGTTATAACCCTATCCAAAGACCTTGGCCTGTCCTCCTGCCTCCTTTTGCAGTGGGGAGGTTGGAAGCAGAGGGGGAAAGCAAGACAAAAGGCAGTAGGAGGGTCTTGCAGGTCAAGGGCCTATACCTGATACTGGCAAACATTTCCATAAACATTTACCAGCTGACTCCAGTGCTGCAAAAGGTAACAGACTCCATCTACAATGCATTACTTCAACACACAAGAATATTCCACTCTCTGAAGCTACTGTTCCCCAAAATTTTTTAGCCCATTTTCTCCCTATTTCCAAGTGCCCCAGGTAGTCCTGCCCCCCCCCCCCCCCATTCAGACTTTCCCAATTCTACTAGTGGCTCCCTGCTCTTCCCTTGATTTATTCTCTCAAATTCTTGACTATCAGCGCTGGAAGACATCTGTATCAAAGTACACTGGCAGGAGAGGTCACCTATGTGTGCTGAGGGAAGATAATTATTCATTTATTTCCTTTTTGCTGAGATGCTAGATTGCTATAAAAGGGGCAGCACAAGACTCAATTGCTTTTTAAAAGCAAATTTCTTTCTAAAGCTATTAAGTCCTGGTCCTACAGGCAGCCTGTTTCCTGGGTCCAGTCCTAGTGACACAGTCATCATTCCTCTCAAGAGAACTCTAACCAAGCACTTTTTAGCCCCCAAAATTCCTTCCCTCAAGCCCTACACTAGATCAGGTTTAAAGCCTCCTGCTGCCTTCTCACGGTCCCACTGCAGCTGCCTTTTCACACTCAGCTGTTGGGGGGGTGCTCTTTAACTGTCCCTCCCCCACTGCCAGCTGCCCCCTGTGATCACTGTCATATTCCCAGCCCTGATAACAGTCCTACTAGTGACAGAATTATTGGAGATGAAAGGACAATCCACATCATACTTGGTCCTCTTCCTCAAGCTCAGAGACTGGATCTCTACAGGGCAAAAGGGAGAAGACTAATGATTTGCTTGTGGTGGCATAAATGTGTAAGTGGAAAAAAATCCCTCTTAGTTACATTAAAAGTTCTGTATGTGAAATTTGTGTCATTTGCCTCCATACAACCAAAAAACCATAACACAGATGAGATCAATGGTCAATACAAAGAAAATCTGCTTATGGCAGATTCACCAGTCAAATGCATACGTTATAAATGGTTACTGCAAAGAGAAGTCTAAAAAATGGTGAAACCTCACAAGAACCGGCAAGAGACTCACCAGGATGCCACGACTGGCACAAAATGGCTCATCTCTATTCAAGGAGCAAATATCTCATCATTGTTCGACTGCAAGGACTTTGGGGGGGGGGAGGGTGTAAGAGCTGGTAGTTTTAAACATAAAAGTATTTGTAGCTTCTCTGCATTGAAAACAATACTATGACCCTTGCATCTCTGTTCACAGTCTTAATTAGAGAATGACAAAAATACAGAAACCAAATAAAAAGTCCGCAAGGCAACCATTTTAAGTCTTGAGCTATTTCGGTTTTTGTTAATGCTGTTTGGGGGATGCGGTGAAGGTCAAGATGGGCCATTTCATCATTACAGTGAAATGCTTATTGTGGAAATTCCCACCATTGAAGCACATCAACTAAATAGTCTGCAACACAGTCTTAAGAGTTGACCAGGTGACTCCACAGCATGGTCCATGGATAGACAGGGTCAGCCTTGAAGTTGGGAAGATCTGAGTTCAAATGCCACCTGTGACACACACTAGCTTATGCCACCACCATGGTAGCTACTCAACTTCTGGGTAATCCAGGCAATTCTTTAAGACTGTATGTTACAGAAGTAACAGTGACCTGCATTCACCAAGGGAGGCACAAGCAGCAAAATAGGATGGTCACCCTGCACTGCCTCATGAAGAAAAGTCCCCCTTTACAAGGGGGACAGGAGGAGAGGAAGAATCGCTAGTGAGGCAAGGTACTTGTACTTTTTACAACAAGGCTGTTAAATGACATTAATAATCTGTTCCTGGAAAAGAAAAAAAACACCAACCTGATGGAACCCCAAAGCATTATTCTTTCGTGGATCCCCATTATCACCAGGTAGTACAGCATCCATTAAGGAACGGTCAAAAAAAGCTGGGAAAGAACTCTTTCATTAGAGATGGGGCGAGAAAGATACCTTTGAAATACAGTTGAGAAGCCTCCCCCCCCCCATTATTTAGTGGCACAGTACACCTAGATTTGGAGTCTGTCTAAAGAATTCATCTGGGGAAGCACTGTGTGGTTTCTGGGTGCTGGCTGGCACTTAGCACAGTGTCTGGCACACAGCAGGCGCTTAATAAAGGTCTGGTTGATGGGAATGGAAGCCAAGTAAAGTCAGGGTACACACTTCCACTTGGCTCAGTGTTTATGATCATCAATGTGGTCCTTGTTTGCTGTAAGATTTCACTCAGTATATTTCCTCTCTAGGCAGTAATAGGGACATCTGTCACCCTACTGGATGTATTCTAAGTAGGGTAGAAGGTTAAAAACTTTTCTTCTTTTACACAAATCCAGAATTTGACTTAATGGAAACTACTTCTCAAATATAATAACTAGCACCTTTAGAGCACTTTACAAATTATTATCTCATTGCATCCTTACAATATCTTTGACAGGTAGGTGTTAGTATCACCACTGTCTCCATTTTACAGATGAGGAAACTGAGGCGAACAGAGGTTACATGACTTGCCCAAGGTCACAGAGCTAATAATGGTCTGAAGTTGAATTTGGACTCAGGTCCTCCAGCGCTCTATAGACTGTGCCACCTTTCTGACTCAAAGATACCAAAGATGAACCGTTACTATAATTCTAGGGTCAATTCTAGAGGTGCTCACTAGGCTAGCTTCACAAAGCTTTATATTTAAGCAAAGGCTCTTCCTACCTACCCCTGATTCTCCATTTAAAAACTTAAGATTCAAAAAAGATGAGCTGAGGAAGGTCCTAGATTATCAAGGCAACAGCAGCTGACACAGAAAGAGCCTCATATACACCCTATATCACTTCACCCCCACAATCAACCCACCTCTGAGGTAGGTACAGGTTTTTTCCCTAATGAAAGGATTTGCACTCATGGTCCAATTAATCAATTAGCAATTTAATCAATCAATCAAAATTTATGTTCCAGGCACTGTGCTAAGGGCAGGTCTCTGCTGATTCCAAAGTCTACTACCCCACACTGGCTCTCCAAGGGATGGATATACACAGAAGATCCATCAACTCTGGAGTTCCACAGCCCCGAGAGGGAAGAATTCCCATCACTTGAAATAAGGGTTGGCTGAGAGCCACCTCTGAGAAGCCTTCAGAGGTATTACTGCTCCATTAGTGATAATGGCTATTGATCCAGTCATCCTGGAATACGCATCAGTTTAAAAAAAAAGCAAATTTAAGATATAACGTAGAGATTCCTAAATTATCACTTGTACTAGGAAGGTTATTTCTTTAAAATTAAGGAACCTCCAAATCACTTGCAAAATATAAAGGGTTAACACAGAGTAGGTTTTAATTGTCACTCAGAGAGATTCCTTTGCTTTCCCAAGGCAGCTGCAAGTACCAGTAGCCTACTTAGAAATATTAACTTCTTAGCAGGCTATTACACAACCCAAGTAGAAAAATGGTAATGTCTAGAACATGAGAAATAGCAAGATGCTCTACCCCCCCCCAAAAAAAAAGCTGACAAATTCTAGCGGAACAATTCAGGGAAAAGACATATCTATTCATATCATTCTGAGATATTTCATCATTCCTATTTGAGACACCCACATACAACTACTATTGCTTCAAATACCTAAATACTGGGGGTAAGATAACTGAATTACATCTCTGAGGCAGAATGATACCCAACTATAACAATTGGAGAGAGTAGCCAGTACAACTGGAGGGCTTGGAGAGCAAGGTTGGGTACTCACCCATAATGATAATAGCTAACATTTATAGAGTGCTTATTACATGCCAAGCACTGTGCTACTGAGTTTTTACAATTCTCTCATTTGATCTTTGTACCAACCCTGGAAGGTAGGTGCTATTATTATCCACATTTTACAGACGAGGAAACTGAGGCAAGGGGTTAAATTACTTGCCCAGGAAATCATGGCATTTCCACGTTTCCTCTGGTTCTGTTCCATGCTTTCCCTCCCCCATTCTAAAGCATGCTGACAAGTTCCCTATTTGCTAAATGTAAGGTTACACAACAACCATATGTGTCTAAGATGGAATTTGAATTCAGGTCTTCCAATTCTAGGCCTGGCTCTCTATCCATTGAGCCATCAAGCTACTACACTCCTCTAAGGAGGTGAGATTTGAACCCTGGCCTTCCTAAGGCCCTTTCTAGGCTGTTGGTGAATTTACTATATACCATGAGAACATTTTTCATAAAAAATACTTCCCTTAATTCAAGCCCAAATCCTATGATTTGATTAATGAGCTCTGTTACTACGACAAGGAACAGGTAGTAAACGATCCTTTTCTTCAAGCTTGTTTTAAGGGAAGTTCATTTTTAGGAGAACTTTAAAGTTTTTATTTAAGGCTGAATCCAAGTGGAGTGTAAACATGCCAAGAAATTCAAATACTGCTGCTTATCAATTGCTCTTTGTGTTCCCCTGTTTGTAATCCTACGAAATGACTAGATGTGATATTTAAAAAGAGAAAGATGACCAGCCCCAGTGTACATCTGGAGGTCAGTGATTACTGCGTCCAAAGGCAAAGTGATATTATTGCAAACACATTCTGGACAGTGGAATGACCCTTCGTTCTATCACAAATGTCATTTTCTCCAGCAGGGTAGATACGGTAAGTCCCACTCGGCTCTTGCATTATGGCATTTCTGCATTACCTTGGCCATGGGCCATTCGAACACTCCCTACCACCTGGGCGCATTGCAGCCTCGGTGCCATTATGTGTGACATCACCGTGTTGCTAAGGCAATGAGTGCGAGGTCATAAGCTTTCCTGCAAAACTGCAAATGAGGAAGAGTTAGAAGGTTCCACAGACAGCAGTCAAGACAAATCCATTTAAGATCAATGCTCAGGCTAATATATGGCAAACAGAACAAACTGAGGTTTGAATGAAAGGTTAAAAACCATCAATGGTCCCAACATGATGTTGAAATACAGGCTAGTTCAAGCGTCCACCCCCAACTGTAACATAATTCTAGCAGGGGGCTGCTACCCTCAAAATACTCATTTTGGACATCTAAACATAAAAGGTTTCAGCATGGCCTACTTTAATGATCCAGTTCAACTTACACAGATGTGACCGAAATCATAATACACAAGGTTGCCCAATTAAGGATGGTTTAGCCTATATACTTGGTTTATTCAGCCATCCAGTTTTAAACTGGTGTATTTTTAATACCTTAGTTATATAACTGTATACCTTTATCTATTTGTCAAGGATACCTGAAGAGAACCTGTCAAATATTAGGAGAACTGAGGCACCCAAGTCAGCCATCAGATCCTGCCATTTCTAGGGTTCCTTTGGTCCTGTTCCAAACCTGCCTCCCTCCCCCATTCTCCAGCATGCTGACATGTTCCCCCTCTGATAAATGTAAGGTTACTGAAAAAATGCTGCAATATAGGCAGACATCTGTGCACCAGACAGGCTGCGACATTTCAAGATCAGCATTTCCTTTTCATCAGCAGGAGGGGACACTCCAGCCTTTTCTTTATTAAAGGGAGAAAAAAGGAGCTCAGAAGCTCAGACCTGTCTCCCGAAACAAATAAAAAACATTTTCCCCCTTTAAAGCAACCCCTCCCTCCCTCCACCCAGTCTAGCCTCTCTGCAATATGACAAATGCAGAATCTTCTGGAATGACTTGGTACTGCCTCCCACGACCGCTTTGTTTGCAAGATCAGATCAGAGAGATGATTTTTTTTAACTTATAGGGATTTCAATAGATGTATGCCTGCATTTAGAAAAGAAACAGCAAATGTCACAAATCGAACCGCTTCGCTTTATTTTAGGGGGGGAAATACCGCACGTTTCAATCGACAAGGCTTCGGTGCAGGAAGGGGAAACACGGAGACACGCTCGAGACAATAAAAGGAAAATGATAAAACGGGGAGATGCCCCCCAGCCCCCGCCCCTCCCCCCCAGGCTGGAAGAAGGGAGGGGGAGGGGGCATTGCTAAGGAACCTGAGCAGATCAGACCCACGCACGGCGATCTCGGAATGACTGGGATTTTTCTGCCCCCCCACCGAGATCCCCCCCATCCTGAATTCCGGGAGGGGTGGAGGTAGCAGAAGGGAGGAAGCAGGCGCAGGCTGGCGAGTGAATGGGAGAGGCGCCGCCCAGACAGACAGAGAAAGAGGAACCTCGGAGGAACGACCGCATGGACGCGGCGCCCCACCCACCCACTCCCACCGCCCCCCACACCGCAGGGAGGGCACAAAGGGTGACCCCCCCTCCCAATCTGGCAGCCCGGCGGGGTAACGGGTGGGGATGGAGGCCTCCCGTCGCGGCCACCCGCCCAGTCGCGACACGAGGCCCGGGGCCCTGTCGCGACAGAGGGAGGGGGCACTCACGTTCTTCATGGCCGCGGCCATGTCGTCGTAGCGCTCCGCCTGCTCGGCCAGCCGGGCTTTCTGCACCAGTTGTTCGCGGTCCACCATCTTCGCGGGGCGGCTCGGACCGGCTCCTGCGGGGCTGCGGGGCTGCGGGGCTGCGGGCGGCGGCGGAGAGGGCGCGCGCGGCGAAAGCGGCTCGAGCCCGGGCGGCGGGCCGACCAATCACGTCCGCGGGAGCGGCGGCAGAGGCTGCTCGGGCTCCGGCTCCTGCGGCTGCTGCGGAGGTTCCTGCTGCTGCGGAGGCTCGTGCTGCAAAGGAGGAACCCGGCGCGAGGCGGCTGCGGCTGCTGCGCGTGCCGCGGGAGAACAACTCCCTCCGGCCACGCCCACGGTCCTGACGTCAGCTCGAGGCCCCGCCTCTTGTCCCCCTCCCCCCCTCCCCCGCCTCGGCCCTCCCGTTGTCCTCCCCCGTCACTGCCTCGTCGCAAGCACTCTTGGGATATGTAGTTCTCTCCACGGGGAGCGAGTTCCCTGGGCAACGTCTTGACAGACGCCAAGGAGACTACACCTCCCAGGAGGCTTTGCGCGGAAATCCCTCGGTTTTTGAAGGAAGGGAGAGGCCGGGGAGAGTGGGGCAGTTCGCAGCAGGGTACCTACAGTAGGAGGGAGGGACTTGGGGAGAGAGCCTGAGCCACCAGGGGGCGGGGGTGGGGGTGGGGGGGCCACCTTGGGCGCGCCCCTCTCCCCGGGTTGTACTAGCAGCCTTGGGGGAGTGGGGGAGGGAGGGCGCGGCGTGCCATGCGTCACCCAGACGGAATGCTGATTCACTGCCTCCCGAGGCTCCGCCCTCTCCCTCTCTGCGCAGCCCCGCCCTTCCCCCCTCCCTGCCCGGCCCCGCCCGGGCCTGCGCACCTCCCTCCTCCTTCCCAAGCCTGGTTTCTAGGGACGTTGGCCCTCATTGAATGGGGAGGTGGGGGTGGGCGCCCTTTTCTTTGGAGGGCCTGTCACCCCCCCTGCTCAGTAAGCTCCAATGGCTTCCCTACTACCCCTGCGATCAAATCCACGCTCCTCCGCTGGCCTGTAAAAGCCCCCACGACCTGGGGCCGAGCTGCCTTACCCGCTGCCCTCCTCTCGTTCCCCTCCCCCTCTGGTCCCCCAGGCTTTCGAGGCTCAGCCCCAGAAGCGCCCACCCTCCAGGACTGGTGTCCTCCTTGTTAGCTAGTCCGGTGTTCCCTGAGAGAATGAGTGGAAGGCCCCTAAGGGCAGGCACTGGGGGGTCCCCAATGTGACCCTGGACAGCCCAGGCCCCTTGTCCCTTCGTCCCTGCCGGTCGCACACCGAGTCTGGGATGCTTCCCCGCCTCATCCCGGTGTCCTGGACTCCTGGGGGTCCTGCCTTCAGTATCCAGCTCATTACCCCCTTCCACCTGCCTCCTCGGAGATGAAATCCGGTGTAACCTGGCAGGGACTAGCTTGTGACCAAAGAGGACAAACGAGAAGAAATCTCTCTCTCTCTGTAGAGACGGATCTACAGAGATACAATCTAGGGACGTAGATAGCTTTACATATCTATAGATGTGCAATCTGCAGATTGAGATACCTTCCTTGTGTGTTGTCTGCAAGATAGAGGTGTAATTAAATATCTAGAGATTTTGATAGATATACACACAAGATAGACAAAACTACATAGATACATCTCTCAATATCTAGATCTCAATAAATACAGACCAATATTAGAGAGATGGATTGGGTGATCTTTGTACACTTGCTTGCCTTAGAATGTGAGCTCCTTGAGGGTCTGGGGTTTTGCCTGTCTATATTCCTAGTGCTTAGCACAGTGCCTGATACATAGCAAAATGCTTAACGTTTTTACTGATTTGTTGCTTGCGTTGCCTAATAATTGCTTGTTGAATTGGATTGAAATGGCCTGAAATGAACGAAATGCTAAAGTTCATCCCTACTCCCCAACAAAGCTAAACATGAACATTCTAACTAACACTTTCCTCCATCAAGAAAGTAGTTTGGTTTTGGTTCAGTTCTTTGTGACACAATGCACAGACAGCTGTACAATGCCATGGAGTCACAGAGACCTGAATGCAAGGCCTGACTCTAACACAGGCTATGTCACCCTGGGCAAGTCACTTAATCTCACAGGGTTGCAGACAGCTCTCTACAATTAGAAATTGCAGAGAAGGTTCTGGCTTTCATTGACAGAGGGAGTTTCCTCCTTATAGACTCCAATGAAGTCACAGGTCCAATGCCTGTCTTCTCGAATGAATCAACATTTCTCTCCATCATGGGTCATGGACTCTGGCTTTATGGTCATTTGGAAAGAGTCCTGTACACGGAGTCTGTAGATTCCTGCTCTTGACCAGTATCTGTCACTGTGTGACCTGGGGTGAGTCACTTCCCCTTTGGGGGCCTGGCTTTCTCCCACTACAAAATGAAGGTTGCTTCCAGCTAGAACATGAGATAGGGGAGGTGATCTCATACCCAGGAAGAGCATCCAGCTAACAACCAGGCTCTCAGTAGGAAGGAAGGAGAGGCCAGGATGACAGGGCCACAGACAGCCACTCCTCACTTCTCTCTACCTTGGGATAAATGGGAAGTTAACAGTGATTCATCAACAGAAATGAAACGACTTGAGACAAAAAGGAAACAGGCATGACCAACTGCCCTACATTGTGACTTTCCTAAGAGAACAGTAAAACTGTGTGCGTGGCACTTAAGCCCTCAGTATTCCAATCCTCGAGTAGTCCCCGGGGACTTTATGGGCCTCCTGGGAATTCACATGAGCAAACACACACACACACACACACACACACACACACACACACACACATGCAACCAAACTATCACACAGTCCTGAAGAGGACCAGGGGGCCTGTTTTTAAGACCTCAGCTCAATGAACAAAATAATACATGTTTGCTAAGTGTCTACCATGCATACGGGGCTACAGAAACAAAAACCAGTTAATTCCTGTCTTTAATGAGCTTGCATTTCCTTCAAAGAATACATCATAGAGTCATAGGTTTAGAGCTGGAAGGGACTTTAGGTTATGAAGCCCAACCCCCTCCCCCCCACCCCCCTTTTCTAGAGGAGGAAACATAGATAAGTAAATGCACTGAGATTTGGAGCTCCCTGGTCTTTTTTTTTTTTTTCCAATTCCAAACACCTTCTGTTCTGTATAGATGAGTAAGGGTGGAGGTCTGGTGGGGAAGGGGCATCCAGAGAACAGCTAAGCTCCTGCCTCCTCAGCCAGCTCAAGCCACAAACATTTATGAACCCCCTACTGCATGCCAAGCACTGTGCTAAGTGGTGAGAATATTTTTTTTAAGGCAATAAGCAGTCCCTGCTCTCAGCTCATACTTACAGCAACACTAAGCATGTTCAAAGAAATGCACAGAAATTCCAGGCAGGGCTTCTTAGCCTTAAGAGTATATGCCCTTGGTCTGCCATCTTGTGATTGCTTATTTCTTTAATCTGGTTGTCCAAAGGTTTCTGGGCCTGGCTCCCATGTTTACAATGAGCTACTATATAAAGTTCCATACATTTCACCTGGAAACAATATTCTCATGTCCCTCCTAGCCCTTCCACTTCCAGTAGCTGACCATTACCAAGGAAGTTTCCCCCTTTTTCCTATCCAAAGTGGCTAGTGCACACACATTACTTGGGGAGGAGGAAGTCCTGTGCAATTATAAGCTGTTCGAGAACAGGGACCATGTCTCATTCATCTTTCCTTTCAGGGCTAGAAATAGAATGTGGCACCCCTACTCAAGAAGCTTCAGGGGGTCCCCATTTTGTTTAAGATGTAATTAAAATGCCCTCTTTGTCACAATAGCCCTATGATAGTTTGGGATCAACCTATCTTTCCAGGCTGATTATGCTTTAGTCACATCAAACTCTTCATAATGCCATTTGGGATTTTCTTGGCAAAGACACTAGAATGGTTTGCCATTTCCTTCTCCAGCTCATTTGATAAATGAAAAAAATGAGGCAAACAGGGTGAAGTGACTTGCCCAGGGTCACACTAATAAGTATCTGAGGTCAAATTTGAACTCAGGTCTTCCTGACTCCAGACCTGGTGCTCTGTCCATTGAACCGCCTAGCTGCCCTTGGTCACACTTTACTCCCCGTCATGTGCTACATTTTAACCAAACAGACCAACTTGCTATTCCCTATTCACAACATCCCATCTCCTGCCTCTGAGCCAATGTAATAGGGATTTCACAGAATATTCACAAAGATTCCCTGACTGCTTATAGCCAACTATACAGGGCCAGAGGCAACAAGGTGATATGGTAGATAGTGCTCTGGGCCTAGAGCCAACAAGACTGGAATTCAAAACTTTCCTCAGATATTTACTGGTTGCGTGACCCTGGGCAAACCACTTAACCTTATACCTCAGTTTCCTTTTCTGTGAGATGATGGTGATGGTGATGGTGATGGTGATGATGGTGATGATGATAGGACTATCTTACAGGGTTGTTTTGAGGATCAAATGACTTAACATATTAAAGCACTTTGCAAATCCTCAAAATGCCATATAAATTCCAGCTGTTATTGTTATAATTATGTATGTGTAAATCAGCAGTGAAAGCAGTTGGCACTTTAGTATCACATATCAGATCTTCAGTGGTTCCTTTGTCCTTCCCCTACCCTTTGACAACAGGAGGGGCATGGATAGCTGTGTCAGTTAAAAACCAACTCCCATATGGCAAATAGGTTGTAACTAGGCTTCCTGTGAGGGGGTAGGAGGATCAGAGGTGCTCTTCCCCTGTCCCCAAACCTTTGACCACTCCCATGTGGAGTATGGTCCCAACAAGGCAACCTTCTACCTGAATCCCTGGCTGCCTTTCCTGCTTTGGATTTCCTTTCTTAAGTACATGATCAAACATCATTCTCTTCCCTCCCTCTCCCTCTCCCTCTCCCTCTCCCTCTCTCCCCCTCTTTCTCTCTGTAAATTTTTAAGAATTTTAAACTTAAATACAAAATGAGAAAAGAAAAAAAAGAAAACATTGTCATGCACACAGCAGACCATAAGAGAGGTTTCAATATAAAACAATAAATTTACATTTCAAGAAAACCTATCTAATAAATACTACACATTGTTTTCAAAGCTGCCCAGTTTTTCTTTGCTTCCTTGTTGGTTTTCTTTGTTCTCTGCTGTGCCCTTTTTACTTTATTTTTCTTCCCCTCCTACCACCACCCAAAGAAGGCTACAATTACTCATATATATATATATATATATATATATATATATATATATATATATATATATATATATATATACACACACACACACATATAGTTATGTATAAACATACATATATATACTTACACACAGACTTATTATACAAACATATATAGTATATTATATATATATAGTATATGCTTATTTTCTCCTATCATATGATCTCTAAAGGTGGATAGCATCTTTCTTCATAAGTCCAAGCCTTTCCATGTTTTTCTAAATCAATCAGCTCATTATTTCCTACACCACAGCTATATCTCATTGTTTATGATACCTTTTAGCAGGATGTAGTTTCCTTCCTTATCTCTTTTAATTAGATCTATTTTTGCTTTTGCTTTGTCTGAGATCAGGATTGCTACTCCTGCTTTTTTTTTTTTTACTTCAGCTGAAGCATGTCTGCTCCAGTCTTTTACCTTTCCTCTGTGTATATCCCTCTACTTCAAATGCATTTCTTGAAAACAGCATATTGGAAGACTGATTTATATATATATAGCTTTTTGGAGAGCAATTGAGGTTAAGTGACTTGCCCAAGGTCACATGGCTAGTTTTTGTGTTAAATGTCTGAGGCCAGATTTGAACTCAGGTCCTCCTGACTCCAGGGCCTGTGCAATAGAGCACTGCACCACCTAGCTACCCCCATAGGACTGATTTTTAATCCACTCTGCTATCTGCTTTCATTTTATGGGAGAATTCATCCCATTCACATTCACAGTTATGATTACTCTCTGTGTCTTTCTCTCCATCCTATTTTCCTATCCACCCTCCCCACCACCGTTTATGATTTTCTCTCTTCTTTCTCCCTTTCCCCCCTCGCTAGAGTTTTGCTTTCGACTAGCACCTCCCTCAATCTGTCCTCCCTTCTATCCACCCCCTCCCTTTTCTTTTCCCTTTCCCCTCCTACTTCCTATATAGTAAATTAGATTTCTATGCCTAAATGATTCTATACCTAAATTCCCTCTTTGAGCCAAATCTGATGATGATGCTCATCTCCCTCCCTCCTTCCACTCTACTGTAATAGGTCTTCATGCCTCTTCATGTGATATGATTTACCCTTATCTGCTTTCTCCTTTCCTCTTCTCCCAGGACAATCCCTTTTCACCACTTAACTAGATTTTTTATCATCACCATCAAGTCAACTTATGCCCACTCCCTCTCTCTGTGTATACCTCTTCTAATACAAATATAAAAAATTGAGATACAATTCTCAAGAACTACAAGTATCATCTTCCCTTGTAGGGATATAAGCAGTTTGCTCTTATTGAATAACACGTTGTTGTTTTTTTTCTTTCCTGTTTACCTTTTTATGCCTCTCTTAAGTCTTATATTTGAAGATCAAATTTTCTGTTGAGCTCTGGTCTTTTCATCAGGAAGGTTTGAAAGTCTTCTGTTTCATTGAATATTCATCTCCTCTCCTGAAAGATTATGCTCAGTTTCACTGGGTAGTTGATCCTTGGTTGTAATCCAAGCTCCTTTGCTTTGTGGAATATCATATTGCAAACCCTCACAGCTAGATTCTAACCCAATCACATTCTACCTATAAATCAACTATGGGAGTCCCCTTTCCCCCAATTTTCCACATTCCTTCTATTCTTGGTTCCATGGATTTTATTTATACAGGAAAAAAAATAATTTAAAATAATCAAAATTATTTTTTTACAATTCAACAATACTCTCACCTTTTAATATAGTTTAAAGTCTGATACTGCTAAATCTACTTCCTTTACATCTTTTTTCCCCTGGTTTCTTTGAAGTTTCTGACCTTTTGTTTTTCTGAAATGAACTTTGTTATTTTTTTCTAATTCAGTAAAACAATTTTTTTTAGCAATTTAATTGGGATAACATTGACTAAATAGATTAGGTAAAATTGACATTTTAAGTCATATTGGCTTTACCTGCCCATGAACAATAAATACTAATTATTTAGAGTTGAGTTTATTCGTATGAAAATTATTTTATGTTTATTGTCATATAGTTCCTGTGTCTGTTTGGCAGGTATAGACTCAGGTGTCTTCTATTGTCCAAACATCATTTTCACGATGTCCAGACTTGGAGGCAACTTTGTGAATTCTAGAAATCCTGGGTCTGTTGTATGCCACCGACTGTCAGCAATATTAGATTAGTCATCAGAGAAGATGATTACCAGCAAAATTACATCTGGGAGCTTGTTTGGGTTATGCAGGATTGAGGTGAAATGTGGGCATGCCTATTTGGCAGTTCCACAAACTGTTTCCTGGTTTTCAGGTTTTAGCATCGGATATTTATTTTTCATTTATATATGTGTGTGTTCCTGGCATATAGTAGGTGTTTAATAAATGCTTTTGATTGATTGATTGATGAAGGGTCTGGAAAGGTACCTCTGTAACTCTAATACAGGCTTTGCCATCCATTCTAAGTGTGACTTTGGTCCTCAGCTTTCTCTTTCTGTAAAATGAAGGCCTCTCCTGCTTGTAACAATCTATGATTCTCTGATCACCTCCCTTAGTGTGCATAAACCATTTTGCGTGTTATCACCGGCATGGTTTTAGTCCTAAATTGCCTTCCCCTGACACCCAGCACTCTCTTCAGTGAGTTCTTTGTCTCCCCCTGCTACCCTCAGCTGAGTCTCCACCCCACCCACAGTAGACACATGCTCAGGAAATGCAGCTTGTTGTGATATTAGTCAAAACCAAACATAACAGGAGAGGTAAGGTATGAATGTAGAAGGGGAAATTGGTTCCAAAGCCAAAGAGAAATGATTTCTGGATGATCCAAGTCTCTGCTTTGCTCCATTAGAACATTTGATAGAGAACCATAGGTACCTATAAGTTTGGAAACAAGCAGCAATTGGGAGCAGCCTCAGTCTCCCTCATTGGTTCAAAGTTGCTGCCTAACAGTATATTTTATATAGAACAAGTCCCTCTTCTACTCTCACTGTTCCAAACATCTTAGGTGGATGAATCTATGGAAGTTAACCCTTAAAGGTACAAGTCTTGCTTTCTCCCCAACTCAGCAAAATAGGGATCTAGAGGCTTTTATAAGGAGCTATAACCAGGATGGAACAAATGGCACTTTTACCAGGGTCCTGAAATTTTAAAGGTGCTGATTTGCCTGTGTTCCTTTAACAGTATAGAAACACTGGATTTAGTACCCAGTTAGCAAGAGTGATTACTCAAAAAAGGAAGCTAGCAGAGCTTCCACCCCCTTCCCCCTAACTGCTCACCAGGTAAACTTTTTCTTGGTCTAATCCTGGCCCCCTCCCCCAAGTTTTCATGTTGCCTACCTAGAGTATAAAAAGTGTTACCTGTGGCTCTGCTCTTAGAGTTGTTCCTGGACAGTGTTTGGCAACCCAGTAACAGTCAGGGTCCTTGTCTCATCCTACTATGATCTCTTCCCTTTTTCTTCCTTCCTTCCATTATTTCTTCCCTCCCCCCACTTTCCTTCCCTCCCTTCTTTCCTTCCTTCCTTTCACTCTTCCTTTTCACTTTTCCTAGCTCATTTATTTGGGATGACTAGTCACATTTATTATGACTCCTGTAATTCCAATCATAGAGTACCACTCATAATATCCAGATGCCGGGATCCCACCCACAGGATTAGGGCGACTCCCTGCTTCATTAACTCTTTTTCTGGTATGAGAAGCTGGGCTGTCTGATCATCCATTTGCTTCCTGCTGTTCCTGGGAAATGGTTTCTGTCACACTCTCCAAAGACCATCCATCTTCTCAGCCTGACAGTTCTTTACAAATTCTTGTTCAACATTCTAAATAGGGATGGATATCGAGGTTGCTCCCCTCTTTTGTCTTTCTGGGAGAAGGGAGGCATCTCATCTCTGGGTCTAGAGTTCTGTCATCCTTAAGGTCTGAAAATAGGCATTGTAGTATGATGGGAAAAGGACTAGGCTTAGAATCAGGAGGGCACTGGCTTTGAATCCCTCCTTTGATACTTCTTCGGTCTTGATCAAGTAGTTAGTATAGTACTAATTATAAAGATACTATGTAGTTGAAAGTAGAAAGACATTATGTAGCATAAGGTAGAAAGATATTATATAGTACAAAGATATGATGTAGTATAAAGTATAAAGATACTATATAATACAAAGTATAAAGACAATCTTTGCCAAGAAAACCCCAAATGTTGTTACAAAGAATCCGACACCACTGAAATGCCTAAACAACCACAAAAGCAGACATTATAATGCTTACCTGTGGTAGGTGCTCTGAGGCTAAGTTATGTTTGTAGCACTTTGCTAGCCTTTAAGGGTTATATAAATATCAACTATCGTTAGCCTCTCAATTGGGGAATATGGATCCAGAGGCTAAACTCAGGACCAGAATTCCAGAGCTGGAAAGGACCTCAGAAACCATCTAGTCCACCCCTATCATGTTACAGACAAGGAAATCAAAGCCCGGGGAAGTTGTCATTCCATTGAAAGGGGAGAAGAATGGTTTAGTACCCATCTGAGAAGTAACAGGATGACTCCTTCATCTTTCTCCCTTAAGTATCTTACACGAGGTGACACCGTTATTAGAAGCTTCAGCAGCAGAATTTGAACCCAGCTGCAATGACTCCAAGGCTAGTGTTTTACTCTGCTATACCCATACTCCTTCTCTCAGTCAATACGTATGACCTTGGGTAAGTCCTTTCACATCTCTGAGTCTCATTTTTTTTCATGTCTCAGTAGAGTGGTGGGACTACACGGTCTCTCTAACCCTAGTGCCCTGATTCTAGGTCTTTCAGATCTTGCTCCTCCTTCTCCTTGAATTCTGTACCTAACCTTCTTCCCCACCTGGCTCAAAGAAGTTTCTTTGCTCCCATGGTCTGTGACCTTCAGAATCTTGGTGTCCCCTTGCCCAGACTGGCTCTTTGGCAGCTACCCAGGAGATGGGTAATGTCCTGAGAGCTAAACCTTGACCTGGCACTGGCTCATGCAGCTGGACACCTTGGAGAGCTCTCGTTTTCCTCAGTCCTATCTTCTAAATGACCTTTAATGCATTCTCTCTTATTGATGTCTGGGGTGCATTAGTGTTCTGCTGTTACTTTGCAGCCATAAATCTCTCCCTTCCTCATCCACTCAGCTCCTGGCTTCCTCCAGTGGTTGGAAGGTTCTTTAATTGGCTTGTAAGCATCCTCTCCTGTGGCTCAGGCAGGGTTAGAGGGAAGAAGTCATTGGAGATACTCTCTGTGCTCCTGTGGGGACATGGCCCCATCCCCGCTTCAGCAGGATTGTCTGCAGACTTGGATCCCTGCCTGCCCTCCTGTCCACTCTCCAGGATCCCTGACTCAGCTGTGGACCCAAGTCTGTGAGTCTGAGGAAAAGAAAGAAATCCCCTTGTGGGCTCCCCTTCTTTCTGGGCACCACCAAGATGCTGAGCCAAGTGACTCACAGCCTGGCGTATGGGAGTGAGGGAAGGTGGATGGAGGGGAAAATAGCCTAAAGAGCTCTCCACTGATACAGAAATCCCTTCACTCTTAGGGTAGACCCAACACAAAGAACATCAGACATACACATACACACACCAGAAATTGGGGGACGGAAGGGGTGGCACTGCTGCCCAGGAAAAAAAAATACAGGGTGAAGAGGACCCCAGCCCAGAAGCAGGAGATCAGTCATTTACTCTGAACAGCTCAAAGTATTTGGTGAAAAGAAGTCCAGATTGGAGACTAGCTCCTGCTGTGTGGTCTTGGGTAAGTTACTGTACCTCTCTAGCCCTCATTTTCTAGCTGGAAAAAAATGAAAAGGATTCTTCAGTGCCTTTCCACTTTTCACTGTGGATTGCACAACTAATGAAAATGGGAAGAGTAGGTGGGAACAATGCCATTGATGCTGTGGATGTACCCAGACTTAGGACAGACAGAATCTGGTATAACGCAGAGAAGACAGAGGCATCTTAACCTTCACATACTGAAAACAGTTGGGTCAGGTTCTGCGGCAGGGGATGAAAACCAGATCTTGTGGGCTTCCTGGAGCGAGGGAGGCAGGAGGCAGGATGCAGGAAGAGAGCTGTGCAATCCCAGGCTATTTTGCCGAGTCAGCCAAGAACGCTAATGCTTGCTTCATGGTCATCGAATGGGAATGCTGGTGCTGGTGCTGACACAGTGAGATGGGAAACCCTTGCCTGTACTGAGGCAGGATGGGCAGACAAGTCACAGAATTCCAAATCCCCCAGAAGGGGCCTCAGAAGCCAGATAGTTCAACCCCATCATGTTAGAGAGGAGGAGGCTGAGGCCCAGGCAGGGGAAGGGGCTTGTCCAATGACACACAGAAAGTGAAAATAGGAAGTGGGATTACAACCCAGGTCCTCAAACTCCAGACCCAGAGTCCTTCCCATTGTGTCACCCCTTCCCCTCAATCACCATGGTAAGCAAGGTATGTCATGAATCCAAGGATTTTCCCTGGCGACTACCGAGCCTGGCAGACCAATGCTTTCCACAATCTCTGAAATCCTTCTGTCTATGATTGTTCTCCTCCACCCACTCTCCCATTCAAAAAGTAGAGGACCCAATAATTCCTGGGCATAGAGACACTACTGACCTCTCAGCCAGAAGCCAGTTAAGGTTTCTATCAATCAATCAATCAATAAACATTAAGCACTTACTATGTTCCCTGGGTCATCAGTTAGGTAGTTCAGTGGATAGAACCCCAGACCTCAAGTCAAGACTCATTTTTTTTGGAGGGGGGAAGGCAAGGCAGTTGGGGTTAAATGACTTGCCCAAGGTCACACAGCTAATAAGTATCAAGTGTCAGAGGCTGGATTTGAACTCTGGTCCTCCTGGCTTCAGGGCTGGTGTTCTATTCACTGTGCCACCTAGCTGCCTCTCCCCCAAGAGATTTTCTATTAGGAAGACTCATTTTTGTGAGTTCAAATTTGGTCTCAGATGCTTCCTAGCTGTGTTACCTAAAGCAAATCACTTCACCCTGTTTGCCTCAGTTTCTTCATTTGTCAAATGTGCTGGAGAAGGCAATGAATAGCAAACCACTCCAGTATCTTTGCCAAGGAAAACTCCAAGTGGGGTCACAGAGAGTTGGACATGAAGAGAGCAGAGAACTAGGTAAGAGTGAGGAGTCCTGGATTCAGGTCCCACCTCGGACATTAATTGGTTATATGACCTTGGACAAGTCATTGCCCTTCTGCATATTTGTTTTCTTATCTAAAAATGAGGGAATTGAGCCAGATGATTTCTGCAATCTCCCTCAGTTCTAAGACATTACTATTCTATGGATTATCTGTTTCCAGACGGCATAAATTTTTTAAGCAGAAGATGGATTTTTTTAAAGATTCTCTTCAACTATGGTGCCCAGCACAGAGGGGATGTACTTGAAATATCAGTTGATAGCAATAACAATGTTATTGTTTTTTTAAAGAAGGAAAAGGGGGCGCCAGGTAGCTCAGCAAGT
Organism: Petaurus breviceps papuanus; assembly: GCF_028583685.1. Taxonomy (NCBI): domain Eukaryota; kingdom Metazoa; phylum Chordata; class Mammalia; order Diprotodontia; family Petauridae; genus Petaurus; species Petaurus breviceps. The sequence goes on along the minus strand of NW_027185798.1, from coordinate 6,968,984 downwards.
AAGAGCACTGGCCCAGAGTTGGGATAACCTGGGGATCGAATCTGGGGCTCAGATACTTAGCACCACACCCAGAAATAACTGGCCATGTAACCTTGAGCAAGTTACTTAACCCCAATTGCCCTCCAAAGCAAAAAAAAAATTTAAAAAGAAGGAAAGTATGGCCATGGGAGAAGAGAGAAAGGAACAGAAGAGAGGGAAAGAAGAGGAAAATATGAGAGGTGGGGAGGAAAGGAGGGAGGGAGGGAGGGAGAGAGAGAGAGAGAGAGAGAGAGAGAGAGAGAGAGAGAGAGAATGATGGGAAGTTGCCCTAGGTAACCTCCCCAGGAGTCAACAACCTTTTAAAGGAAAAGAATCATTTTGGGTGATAGTCTTAGAATTTTTTGGGGGGGGGGAGCTGGAGTTGTATATGTGTTTATGCAATAAACATGATGTGGGGAATTCCTGATCTGGTGGGGTGAGATAGCTCCCATAGAGCTAGGCAAGCTCTCTGGTTCCTTTCTGGGGTTCTTGTTGCAATGACCCAGATAACTCCTGACAGGAGTCCCTGTGCAATCCCAACAAGCCTTGTAGTCTTCTGCAAGGGACTGTAGCACATGCCTCTGTTTGGGAGAGGTGCCCCAGACCTGAACAGCTCAGGGAGTTCCCTGATTACTCCCATCACATAAGTATATACAAACATACACAATACAGCTCTTCAGGTATATGCATATGTACACAGATGTGTATTTATTTGAGATAGCAGCTAAGTGAGTCAATAGGTACTGGACCTGGAGTTAGGAAAACCAGAGTTCAAATCAGCCTCATACTCTTGGGAACTGTGTGACCCTGGACAAGTCACTTAAGCTGTCTGCCTTGAATTCCTCATCTGTAAACAGTAACTATCTCACAGGGATCTTATGAGCATAAAAATGAGATAAAATGTGAAAAGTGTTTTGCATACTTTAAAGTGTTATATTTTATAATGATGATGATGATTACAGATGAGGGATAGTATCAGGGCTGACCTTACAGGTTTAGTGGTCTCAGAAGAAGCTGGGTTCAAGTCATACCTCCAACAAATACTGCCTGTAAGGGTTCACAACTTAACTGCTCAGAGTCACACAACTCCCTAAGGCTATAAATTGCTGGTAAAGTGATTGACCTGCATTGATAGTGGGAGTTTCCTTGCTGGGACTTCTTTGGATTAATAAAATCGCAGGTCTGGGAAACTCTCTCTCATGTCTGGTGAAATCTCAATCTCTCTCTCTCTCTCTCTCTCTCTCTCTCTCTCTC
>NW_027185798.1:6927921-6967612 GCF_028583685.1 Petaurus breviceps papuanus | reverse complement strand
TCTCTCTCTCTGTCTCTCTCTCTCTCTCTGTCTCTGTCTCTGTCTCTCTCTCTCTCTCTCTCTCTCTCTCTCTCTCTCTCTCTCTCTCTCTCTCTCTCTCTCTCTCTCTCTCTCTCTCTCTCTCTCTGTCTCTCTCTCTCTCTCTCTCTCTCTCTCTCTCTCTCTCTCTCTCTCTCTCTCTCTCTCTCTCTCTCTCTCTCTCTCTCTCTCTCTTCCCCATCCCTGTTATATGCATATGTAACACATGTGTATATGTATGTATGTATGTATATATGTTCACAGTAGTCCACACTTTGTTCTGCCATATATATAGTTAAAATATGAGATACATACATAGTCTATTGTTATGAGAGAGCATTTCCACCAAGCTCCTCTGTTCTCTGATCTGGTTCGTCCACTTTTATTGCTTAAATTTATTTGCACGAGGGAATAGAATTCATCAAAAAAAAAGGTTCTGGGTTCTAGTACTTGATCTCCCTATGAAGAGGTAACTTGGCAAAGGGTTGGTCTTGGAGTCAGGAAGGGCTGGGCTCAAACCCTGCCTTCAGGAGTATGGGACACAAGGACTTCAAGGCTCTGTTTCTCCATGGGTGATGTCTGTAGTGATACTAAGATCATGGGGTTGGTGGGAGGCTCCAGAGAGCTCATCTGTACTTTGCAAATTGTGATCTACAATATAAATATGACTTATTATTAATAGTAACCTCTCCATCTTAGTACTTATTGCCTCTGGAAGAGCTTGGGGATGAATATGGGTGGCTGGACCTCAGTTTCTTCATTTTTAAATGGAAGGTTGGATGAGATGACCTCTAAGCTCCCTTCTCCCTGGAGATCTGAGATGGCCCTCCTGGAGCTTTCTCCTGTTAGAATATTCCTTAGTACAATGAGGGTTTCAGATTCATTAACTCTCACCTGGGAAGGCAGAAAAACACCTAAATTAGAGAGTAATGAGGGATTGCAAGACGAAGTAGTGGAAGGAGGAGGGGAGTATGGCAGCAGTGAACCCTAACAGAGGAACAGGACTAGGAATTGGGGACTTCAGCTAAGAGGAGGAGCCCAAGTCAGGGGAGCCCAGTGAGGGTTCTGTGTTTGGGCAGTGGGGGAAGGGAGAGGAAAGGAGGAGAAAGGAGGAGAAGCAGCCTTCTAAGTTTGGGGCTTCCACTCTACTGGTCAGTCTTTTTTTTTCTTTTGATTTTCATTGTCTTAATTAATATTTTAGTTTTCAACATTCACTTCCACAAGACTTTGGGTTCCAAATTTTCTCCCCATCTCTTTCCTCCCCAACCCCAAGATAGCATGCATTCTGATTACCCCTTCCCCCAATATGCCCTCTCTTCTATCAGCACCCCCCTTCTTTTATCCCCTTCCCTTTTATTTTCCTGTAGGGCAAGACAGATTTCTATATCCCATTGCCTGTATATCTTATTTCTCTACTGGCCAATCTTGAGGCTAAAGATCCAGCATTCACAGTAAACCTAGGGGCTGGCAGTCAAGACAAGGTAACAGAAAGAGATCCAGATCTGTAGTCCAAAGATCTGGGTTCAAATCTTGCCTGGGACACTTACTAGCTATGTCACCTTGGATAAATGATATTACCTCTCTGAGCTGAAGTTTCCTTATCTGTAAAATGAGGGGTTTTGACTAGGTGGCTCCCAGGTCCCTCCCAGTTCTAAATCTGTGAATCTAACAATAGGAGAGTGGGTGCAGGAGGCAGATAGGAGGGGCAAAGAACAGGGAGGGAGAGGGGCAGATTACCAGAGAAAAGAAAGACAATTCAGGATGATGGAGTGTTAGGGGGAGGGAAGGGGAGGAGTCTGAGATTTCCAGGTAAATTGTCAGAGACTGAACCAGGCGCTGTTCCGATCTAATTCACACACACCTGATCTGCACGTCAGCTCCCTCCCCCCTTTCTGAAGCTGGAAGGCAGTGACATCAGCCCAGTCAGGAATGAACACGTGTCTGTCTAGGTGTCTGGAAAATACCCAAATGGAGCATTATAAGACTCTTCCTTTACTGCCTTAGATGGATAAAAAGTGAGTCAAATAAGGAGATTCTTTCCTCAGGCAAGCCAACTCATTAGTTCTGGGGACAGACCAAAGCAATTGGCTAAAGAGATTTTTATGCAAAAAGATTCATTGATTGTGAAGGGTTAGAGTAATTTGTAATGTCAGCTCTGGGAGGGGCCATCTTTCCAGGTGGAGGAAATTGAAGCTTAAGGTCACACACACACACCACATATACACGTATACATATGCACATACATGCATGCATATACACATGCATACAAACATATAATATACACAGATAATTTAATAAGGGGAAGAGCTGGGATTTGGGCATAAGTCTTCTGACTCCCAAACTGGGCTTTTTTCATTTAGTGACACCATGAGTCACAAAGAGACCCAGGTCCTTTCCTCTAGACCCAGGAGACTTCCAAAGCCTAACTACTGAATCAGGTTTGTGTAATCAGAGCATTAGGGCAGCAAGGTGGCACACTGGATAGAGCACCAGCCCCCAGAGTCAAGAAGACTCATCTTCCTGAGTTCAAATCTGGTCTCAGACACTTACTAGCTATGTGACCCTGTGCAAGTCACTTTACCCTGTTTGCCTCAGTTTCCTCATCTGTCAAATGAACTGGATAAGGAAATGGTAAAGCACTCTAGTATCTTTGCCAAGAAAACCACAGATGGAGTCACAGAGAGTCTGAAATGACTGAACAACAACAACTAACAATGAAGGTGTTGAATGAGCCATAGAACTTGAGAGATGAGTAACACATGAAAAGGAGAGATTCTGTGATTCTAATAACAATGGTAATGTGCAGGTATTTACTATGTCACTGTCTTGCTCCAGACCCTTCAGCAGCTTCCTGTTACCTCTATGGGAAATACAAACTCCTCAACTTGGCATTCAAGGCCTTCCACAATCTGACTCCAATCTTTACACTTACTTTACACAACTCTTTCTCTTCCCACACTCTAGGTTCTAGCCACAATGGAACACTTCTCAACCTTCTCTTTTCACCTTTCGCCTTCTTGTGAACCTGCAAAGACTATTCCCCATTATTGAAACTGGCTTCTTCATCTCTGCCTCTCAAAATCCTTCTTATCCCACAACCATAGGCAAACCATGTCATCTCAGCCTCACTTTCCCCATCTGTAAAATGAGGAGGTTGAATGGGTTGACCTTTAGCATTCCTTTCATGTCTGAATCCATGATCCTCTGACCCTACTGTGAGACCCAGACAAGTCATTTAACTCCTTTCTCATTTGTAAAAAAAGATTGGACTCAATGTCTTCAAAAGTACCTTCCAACTCTAGAATTAAGATTCTAGGATCCTGAGAAGGTTAAACTTTAGGTGTCAACTCTTCCATGAAACTTTTCCTGATCCTTCTAGCAGACAGGGTTTTTTTCTCCTCAAATATTCCCAGAGCACTTTGTCTGGATTTCTCCTAGGATCATAGATTCAGTGTCCCTTCTAAGAGAGAGACCCTCTTATTTGATGGGTCAAGAAACTGTGACTTGCCCCCCACACACACACTCCAAATCTTGTAATATAGTTACCTGTGTTCAAATCCTGTTACCCTGTCTTCCCATCTCTACTCCAACTCTAGCAGAATGGAAGCTCCTTGAGGACAAAATTGTTGTGTTTGGATCTCCACTGCCTAGTATAGTGCTTGGCACACAATGGGAAAGTTATGTTGGTCAGATGAATTGAATGATGGCAGCTCATGCCAATATAGAGCCATAAGGGCCAATGGCATTGTGTCTAGCTCTGCATGGCTGGCCTAGGTCCTCAGAATGGCTTGTTGGTTGGTTGGGATCAGCAGGGTCGATTAGTCAGGGGAACTCATTTGTAATTTCCTCAGCAGAATCTTCTTAAGTCTTAACGAAGGGCTAAGCAGAGAGGAGTCTTTCAAAGGCTTAATGAGTAAGGCTACATTGCCATATGGAGGTTACTGAAAGATTTCCTGGGCACATTCCTTTTCAAGGATGGGCATTCCCAGGCTCCAGGAGACTTGTGGGAATAGAAGGACACCCCAGGGCATCTTGTAACTGGGAAAATGAGAGAGGAGGTCTTGTTTATCTGTTAATGAGATAGATTTATGTCCAGGGAACCTTCAGACTTCCATGAAACAACCAAGGTTGCAGAAGGCTGGAGGTTTCTGATTTATTATTAGTGACAATAATAATAGCTAATATTAATATGTTATCTCATTAAGTCCTCACAGTAATACTGGAAAGTAGATGTTATTATCATTCCCATTTTATACATCAGGAAACTAAGGCTTGACCAAGTCAATGCCTTGCCCAGGGTCATGCAACTAGTAAGGACTCCCTGACTCTTAAGTTCAACATTCTATCATCTAGTTACCCCAGAGAGCTTCTCTATGTAGGGAGCAGAGAGACAGAGAGTCAAGCATAATGGTAGGGCCATGATGAAGGTGTAGTCAATGTAGATACAAGCTTTGAAATGCTTGCTTTTAAAAAGCACCCCAGTCCTAGTGATAGGGAGATGAGGCTCAGTGATGAGGCTGGGGCATGGGAAGGAGGGTACCATAGTACTGGCTTTGGAGTTGGTAGGACCCATGCTGTCTATTACATGTTGTCTATTATGTGCTGTTTATTACACATCATCTATTACATGTTGTCTATTACATATTATCTGTTAATATTGTCTATTACGTATCTATTACATGTTATCTACTACATGTTGTCTGTCTCCCTCATTAGAATGTGAGCTCCTTGAGGTCAAGGGCTGTTTTTGCCATTCCATGTCCATAGTGCTTAGGTACAATGCCTCACATGTAGCAAGTAAGGCTTGTTAAATGACTGATTACAGACCTAAAGCTTCGAGGTACCTCAGAAGCCACCAAGTCTGACCCTCTCAGTCTATAGAAGGGAAAACAGGTTCATAAAGACTGTGACTTGCCCAAGGTGATGCAGATAATAAGTGACAGCGGTAAGATTAGTGACCGGGTCCTTTGACTTCAGGGCCACTGAGCTTGTCTGCTGCACCAGGAACTCTCCTGTTCCTAAAGAGATCTTCATAGATGGGGACAATCACAGCCCCCATTAAGGATTCATCCAGAGAGCCATCAAAGAGCCCTCTTTGCAGAAACAGGATGGTTGGTCCTGGGATTTCTCCAACAGATTGTGCAGAAAGAAGAGACAGCCCAGCTCAGCTTGGCTCCATCTCCCAGCCTGGCCTGCCCTAGCCATCGATCTCCCATTGATCAAGATGGACAAGCCAGCTGGCAGAACATGGCCAAGGTCACACTGCTCCCTATCTAGATCTTTCCATCCTGCACTTCCCTCCCTCCTTAGGAGATTTGACCTACGGGGGTAGAATAGGCTCAAGATTTGGAGCCCAAAGACCTGGGTTTGAATCCTGGCTCTTCTACTTACTGCTTCTCTGACCTTGTAGAAGCTACTTCTTCTCCTGGGTTTCTGTTTCCTCTTCTGAAAAAATGAGGGGGCGGACTAGATGACCAGTCAGGTAGGTCTCCTCTAGCTCCATGTCTCTGATCCCCAGTAATCCCATGCTCAGGTGTCCCCCAGGAAGCTTTAGCATCTCCAGTGATTGCCCTAGTGATGCAAGACTTTTCATGGACCTTGATGGCCTTTTACAGAGGTTTCCCAGTCATAGGTGCCATAATCACATTAGGACTTGTCCCAACAAGCTTCTCCCCTTTGTTCTCTACATGAGAGAGGGAGGAACTGAGGAGGAAGTGGAGAAATAGTGGGCCTGACAGGCAAAGTCACTTTTTGAAAGGCACCTAGAAAGGCAGGCTGGATTTGAAATTATAACCCCAATTTTGTCACTTATCTGTGTGACCTTGAACAAATCACTTCTCCAAGCCTCAGTTGAGATGGCTGGGTCTCTGAGGTCCCTTCCAACTCTAAAGGTATGATCACTTGGAAGCAAAGCCAAACTGTGGGGTGAGTGGATAGGGGCCCAGACCTCTACATACTTTCTTTTGTATTCCTCTTGGTAGCAGACCAACCATTCCCCACCTCCCCCAACTTCCCAAGATCCTCTGGGCCTCACCATTTTCCCTGCTAAGAACAATCAACATTCTCCATCTGCTATGAACTAAACATAAGGTTGAACCCTTCTTGATGTATTGTCTTCCCTAATTTGAATTGAGAGCAAGCATTCTCTTTCTAATTGTATTCTCAGTGCTTAAACTCTTCCTAAATGCTTTTCCATTGCAGCTCCTCCAGGAAGGGGTGCACAGGGTAGGGTTCTCCAAAGGAGAAGGTTCTCCTGGGTACATGTTCCAGTCTAGGTGAAAGGGGAACATGTATCTTGGGCAAAATTGCAAAATAGGCAGAATGGTGTCCTGCATCTTTTCTTTTAAACACTAGACCCGTGATTTCATCAATAGAAGGAGCTCCCAGAGAGGAAAGCCCTCTAGCAATAGAGTTCAGCCAGTTCTCTGCAATGTGTTGTCTTTAAGAGAAGGGGAGAGGGTCACTGGAAGGCCAGGGAACTCACCCTGGGTCCCACAGTTAGAATGCATCAGAGATAGGTCTTGAATTCAGGTATCCTGGCCCAGAGGAAGATTCCCTACCAACTGAGTGCCTGAGCCATTCCCTTTGGGAAGCCATCCTGGTTTTCTCCTTTGGTTCACTCCTGTCATTATTTTCTTCTCCTTTTCCCCCTCCCCTAATGGAAAACTACCCACAATGACAAACATCTAGTGAGTGCCTCCTTCAGGTAGAGCCTTGTGCTAGGGCTCAGGGAAACACAGAAATGAATGAGGTTGGGGTCCCAGAGCATATATTACAGTACAGGGGAGAAGCTGCCTAAACTGCTCATATTAGTAAAATAAAAGGTCAGATTTGATGTGTCACTGGAGAGGAAGAAAAAAGGCTCCATGGCAGTTCAGAGGAAGAAGAGACCACTTTCTGCTGGGAAATCAAGGAAGACTTCCCTGAGGAGGTGCCTTCTGACCTGTGTCTAGAAGGCCAATTGATGGATCTAGAGTTAGAAGAAAACTCAGAGGCCATTAAGTTCAAACCATCATTTGACAGAGGCTGATAGGGGCTCAGGGTACAACCATTAAATCTCCCAGGGTACTGAGTACTTTTGTCCAGGGTCACATGACTAGTAGTGTCAGAGGTAGTATCTGAACCCTGATCTTCCTGCTTCCAGCTTTAGCAATCTGACCACTGCACACCATCCTGCTGCCTCTGAAGGTCTTGGATTATAGCAGATGGAGGGTGATCCTGGAGAAAGGATATGCTATAGCCACTGAACTGAGATAAAGCAAAGGGCTATCAAACTTTGCACACCCTTTGCTCCAGTAATACCACTATTAGGTCTGTTTCCCAAAGAGATCAAAGAAAAAATACAAAAAATAGTTATGGTAGCTCTTTTTGTGGTAGCAAAGAATTGTAAATCAATGGGTACCCATCATTTGGGAAATGGCTGAACAAGTTGTGGTATATGATTGTGATGGAATACTACTGTGCTATAAGAAATGATGAGCAGGATGCTTCAGAAGAACCTGGGAAGACCTATATGAACTGATGCGAAGTGAAGTGAGCAGAACCAGGAGAACATTGTACATGGTAGCAGCAATGTTGTGCAATGATCAACTGTGAGTGACTTAGCTATTCTCAGCAATAAAATGATGTGATTCCAGAGGACCCATGATGAGAAATGCTATCCACCTCCAGAAAGAGAACTAATGCACTCTGAATGCAGATTGAAACACACTTTTTAAAACTTTATTTTTGTTGTTATTTTCTGTTTTCTTGCACGACATTATTAATATGGAAATATGCTTTGCATGATCTCATATATATAATCCATATATTGCTTGCCTTCTCAAGGAGGGGGAGGAGCAAGAGGGAGGGAGAGAATTTGGAACTCAAAAATTTTTTAAATGATGGTCAACATTTTTTTTTATATGTCATTGAGAAATATTTAGTGGAACAAATAAAAATAATTTACAAAAAGAAGAGAAAAGGAAAATGGGGGTGGGAGGAAGCACATATACCTGGATGAGGGGCCAGGATCAGGGACCTCTACTAAGCCATGCTTTGCCAAGATCAATTGCGCCTTGCCCAGAGCTTGACAATGGTCCACACAGTGATCACAGATTTAGAATCTGAAGGGGCCTCCCCTCTCCTACAGTCAGCCATCCTACCCTCCATTCATTGAGCCAAGGAGGGGAAACAACTTCCCCAACTTCCCACACAGGTGATAAATAGAAGAACTAGGGTCTGAATGCATATTCAAATGATCATATCCAGGCATTTCTGTTTTGTACCAGACTGCATCAAGGCAGATCAGCCACTGGGAGGACAACAGGCTGTGTGCCCGTGGGAAGGTGGCTTTCAGAGCTTCCTGAAACCTGCCCTGATGGTCTGACTCTATGTGGCTGAGCATTTGGGGCATCTGTCCCCCCACAGACACACCACACACACACACACCACACACGTGAGCACACACACCACATATACACACGTGCACACACACCACATGTGTGTACAGACACACACACACACACACACCTACACACTCTTTACCTTACCCCACCCCTAGCCCTGGGAAGGTTCCTGTCTGAAGGAAGGGTCCAGCTCAGGCTGGCCACGGGTGAGTAGCGGGTCTTTTTTTAGCACTGCTCACAGCCAGGCCTCTTTAGAGCACAGGTTCCTTAAATAAGACCTGACGTGGGCCCTGACACATCAGCTGGGTTGTTCAAGCTCCTTTCCTTTCCAGGGGTAGAGGGAGAGGCCCTGGGTGCACAGGGATGGCAGCTGAGCATTTTCCTTCCCTCTCCCCAAGTCTCTTCTTTCCTTGGCCAGGGTCAGGTGTGGTAGGAAATAGGTCTGGAGCCCTAGGCCCACTGAGGGTTACAGATGCAACCAAAATAGAGTTTCTGTTCCCTCAGGGACTCTGAGACTTCCTGGAGAGACAACTCACATGCCAGAATCCATTAATGTGACAAAGGAGTTGAGGTAAGTTGACATCACTGAGTAGTAGAGGGAAGGCTTCATGGAGGAGGTGGAAGGGCAGGAAAAGGTGGTGAAGTGGACAGAGTGCCAGACCTGGAGTCAGGAAGACTCATCTTCCTGAGTTCAAATTTGACCTCAGACACGTCCTAGCTGTATGACCCCCTGGGTAAGTCACTTAACCCCATTTGCCTCAGTTTCCCCATCTGTAAAATGAGCTGGAGAAGGAAATGGCAAACCACTCCAGCATGTGTGCCAAGAAAACCCCAAATGGTGTCACAGAGAATGGGAAGGGACTGAAACACAGAACAACAAAAGAAACATTTAGAAGGAAGAACATGCCAATGGGGAGAAGGGAGTTGCTGTTGGATTAGTCAATCAAGCATTATTAAGCACTTACTAAATGCCAGGGATACAAAAAAAAAAAAAGAATGAAACAATTAACAGTCCCTACCCTCAGGGAGTTTCCATTTGAACAGGAAAATAGATAGATGGGTCTGAGAAGCTGGGGCAGATTAGGTCCAATTCATAGGTTCCTAGATCTAGGCTGGAAAGCATCCCAAAGTCCAGAGTCCAACCCTCTCCTTTGATAGATGAGGAAAGGAGGCTTGAGGGACTTCAGTGAGCCACCCAAAGTCGTAGCGCTAGTGTCGCTCTGTAGCCAACCCACACCCAATAGTGTGTCAGCTCCTTGAGGACAGGAACTTGTTCATTTTTGTGACACAGTCTGTTGCTTACTAAGTGCTGAATCCATAGATAGGGTGGGGATTACACCTGTGATGTCCTTGGAACTCCGGGGGGATGGGGGGGAGGGGACTGCTTTACCAATGCAAATTGGCACTTTGTCAGGAGATCATCATTTTGGACAGTTGCCTAAATCATTGAGAAGTTAAATGACTTACTCGGGGTGCCACAGTCAGTATGTCAGAAGTGGGACTTGAACTCAAGTCTTCCTAGCTTCTCTTCTACATGCATCACATTTGTTCTTTTGCCCAACAGAATAAAATAGGATTGGCTTTGAGTGGAGAAGAGTAAGAAGAGAATCTAATTAAATAGAACTCAATTTAGTTCTAGGGTTTAGCAATATGTCTACAGCTTGGTATAGGAAAAAGGCCTTGCTCCTTTATTTGAGATCAACAAATGGCCGAGTGAACTGAGAAGACAGGACACACATCCACAGAACTGGTCCTTCTGGAAGGCAGAGATCGTTTCAGGGAGCAGCACATAGTCAGCACTTAGAATCTGCTGGGTGATGATCATTCCAAGGCAACTTAGAAGCAAGATTTGGCCTCGAAGTAAGGAAAGATTTCCTACCAGCGTTGACAAAAACAGAATTGCTGTCTCAGGAGGTAAGGAGGTCTTCAATGAAAAAGTCTGGGTGACCATTTCACTGGGATGCTATAGCAGAGACTCCTGTTCTGGGAGGGGACAGGGACAAAACGGACCCAGTTCTTTGGCCCTTTCTGAGGCTGCATCTGAATCCCCTGGGCAGGGAGATGATGTGGGAGGCGGAGGAGGTACAGTGGCTACATCTGCGGCCCAGCACTAACCATAACCAGCATCTTGGGGCTCCTGGGGAGGGGGCTGCTCTTTATCTTCTCCCTTGATTCTGATTTGTTTTTCTTGTCCCTTCAGCCTTCTCTTCTCTCTCTTCTCTGATCCCTAATCTCTAGTCTCTCTTCTCACCCTGCTTTTCTCTTTCTTCTACTTTGCCTTTTCCTCTTTTTCTTCTTCCCCAATTCTCTTTCTCTTCCCTTCCCTCCTATCCACTGTTCCCCACTTCTTCTCCCCTCCACTCTCCTCCCTTCTTTTCCATTCCTGATCCTTCTCCTTCAGCCTCCCTCTCCCCCTCCTTCCCCCAAGCATTGTTTAGAGCTTTGCAGTCTGGGAAATACAGATGTTTCCAGAGTCAATGTCCTGCATTGTGCTCCTCTGATTCCCCAGAGCCCTGAGCCAGGCTGAGAGTGGAAGGGAGGGGTTGCAGCTGGGGTGGTGCAGCATTTATCACCAAGCCCTATAAGAAAGGAATACCCTCTTACTGACCCAAATTGACCTCTCCCTCTTCCCTTCTTGCCTCCCATCACCTTTCCCATGTTTCTCCTTCTAGCCTCCATTAGTCTCGTCAAAGGTCCCTTTCCCTCCCTTTGGTCCCCCTCCCCCCAACCCAGGGAACTCATTATCTAGGAGAACTTGGTCTAGAACCCTGAATAATCCCTGTGCTCCATCTCAAGTAGCTCCTGTCCTCCCTCGAAGGGATCAAAGCATCATAGAGCAGGATTTGAAAGGTATCTCAGAGGCCATTTAATCCTCATTTTGACAGAGGAGAAAACTAAGACCAAAAAGAATGAAATCATTTGTCAATCAAGGTCACATGGGTAGTATTGGAGGTGGATTGGGAACCCAGTCCTCTAATTTCAAAACTAATGCTTATTCCACTGAATCAGGCTGGCCCCCAAGGATGGAAGTGAGGAAGTGAGTCCAATTACTCCAACATCTGTGCCTACCTAAACTGGATCATGGGACTCCTGGATAGTCCTATTCCTCCATCAAGGCACCAGGAGGCCAGAGACTCTTGAGTGAGAAGAAACCAGGCCCCATCATGTACTGATCCTTTCAGCCTCCAAGGACTTGTCCTTGATAGATAGATCAAGGTGCTACCTTGGAGCTGGGCCACTGGATTTGCTTCTTCCTGAATCAGGGCCCAGGTCGAGTAGGAAAAGGGTCAAGGGATCTGGAGTATGACCAGTATGACCTTTCCCTTCCCCTCCCCCCATGCTCCTTCTGCACCACTATCTCCATTGTGGCTCTAAGCAGCTGCCCAGGGCTGGGTGAGTGATCTTGGTGCTATTGGAATTGTTGCCAGTGCTAGCCCCCAGTGGGCATCTCTCCCATAGCTGGATGCCTTCTTACCATCCCAATCATCAGGCAAGACATCCTCAGTCCCTTCAAGTCCTGGGATCATAGACTGAACTGAAAGGGACCTCAGAGGTCATCTAGTCCAACCCCATCATTTAACAGATGAGAAGACTGAGTCTCAGAGAGGCAGACTTGGTCAAGGTCAAGCAGGTAGTAAGCATCAGAGGATGGAATTTGAATCCAGACCTCCTGACACTGTACCCCACAGCCTCAGGAGGCAGCTCCTTCCAGTTCGAATTGTTAGAAAGCTCTTCCTGAGACTTGATGGAAATGTACCTTCCCTCCACGGCCACATTCCCATCCCAGCATCCCAGGTCTGGACAAGGCTTTTCTGCAGCCCTAGCAAAGTTCCCACGTCGATTCCCTGGGAATCACTGCAGCCTTCCCTGAGTCATGAAGAGAACACTTTCCCAGCACATATCCTAGACACCAAATCCAGCCCTTGGCCTGAGATGTTTGTGTGTGGGCAGCCTTTGTTATCTCCACTACACTGGGAATTTCTGAAAGGTTGAGCTTGAGTCTCCAGTGTTCAGAATCTCACAGTGTTTGATACTGGGGCTGTGCCTCATGCCCAGTGGTCCCTCACCCTGCCTCTTCGAAGAGCTGTTATAATCAAGCCTCCCCTCTCACCCCTAAGGGGGCACACCACATTCAGGTTCAGACCTCTCTCCTTCCCCTCTCTTTTCTCAAAGGGCTCAGCCCACCTAAGACCTCCGCCCATCCTGCTTCCCCAGGGCGTTCCTCCTCTCCTTTCCCCTGGGATCTAGAGCTTTCTGAGCCAATCTTGGGAGCTGGGATTCAGCCTATCCAGAAGCAAGTATGTGTGTGGGAGTGCTGGTACTTTGGGGGATGGAGGGGATAAGCGGAAGGGAATAAGTATTTATTAAGCGCCTTCAAAGGGCTAGGTACAGACTAAACGTTTTGCAAATAGTACCTCATTTGATCCTTAAAAAGATGGTTTGTTTCCGGTGCCCCACCCCAATCATCCCAGAGAGTGGGGATTTAGCCTGCCGTAGTAGGTATGAATTGGATGCTGCTGCTTTTGGGGAGTGGGGAGTGGGGTGTCGTGAGGACCCGTAGAGGAGCTGTCCATTTTCTCTGGCCCCAACGTCCATCTGTCCATCTCTACTAACCGCACCCTAGCTCCCCCCACCCCCATCCTCTCCCTGCATCTGGTCCCTGCCAGCCCCCAGCCTGGCTGACTGATGATGGCTCCACCTTGCCCCTCTCTCTTCCAATAGGCTAGCAGCTGGAGAGCAGGATGGGGCGAGCGTAAGGAGGCAGGAAGACAAGGCTGCGGCTGGGCTGCGGCGAAGGATCTGGTGGCCTCTCCCGGGGGGCCCTTTCCCCTCATCCTCTCTGCTCACTGCAGCTCGCCCAGCCCTAAACCCAGCCCCCAAGCTCGGCCCGGCCCCAGCCCATCCGCACTGTGACTCAGCAAAGAAGTCAGCCCCACCCGATGGAAGACAGAATGGGGAGAGGGTGGGGATCTGCCCCCCCCCACCTCCATCTCAGCCTGCGCAGGGAGGAAGGGGGAGGGAGGGAGGTTCAAATCTCCTTACCTCGTTGGGTCACAGGAGCCCCGAGGCAGACAGTCTGTCCCCCATCCTCCCACCCCGCCCCAGCTCCTCCAGCTATTAGGAAGAAGAAACCACCTTCCTTCAGGGGCGTTGCTGGGGAGACAAAGTGGGCTCTGCCTCCCCGCTCCAGTTCCTTCCCTCTCCACGAAGAGAGAAGCCTAGGCTGTGAATGTGTGGTCTGGCTCTCTGTACACCTCCCCACGCTGGGTCACCCCTGTCCCCATCTCCATCATCACCCAACACCGGCAGAGCCCCTCCTGAAGGGGACCCGACAGATCTGTGGTCATTGTTTTATTTAATTTTATTTTTACTTAAACCTTCCCGGGAATGGATCGGGCTCAGTCTTTGCAGAGATCTGAGGTTCACTAACTGGGTTTTGCTTGTGCCTAAGCTACAGGCAGGAGGAGACAGTTTTGGGTGAACAAATAGCTAGAGAAACACACAGCAAAGACTGGGTCAGAGAGGAAAGAAAGAGCAGTGTCGTGGGACTTCTGGTCTAGCACTGATCTGCTGCTCTGGCTCAATTTTGCTACTCACTAGATACATAGAATGATAGTTCTGTAATATAGGATTATAGAACCGGAAGGGACCTTAGAAGTCATCCGGCCCAACTCCCTCATTTGATTAACCAAAGAGGAAACAAAGTCCCCAAGAAACCACGACTTGCCCAAGGTCACACAATTAAGAGAGAGAACTCAGGTCCTCAGACTTCAATGTCTTTATTAAGCTCCTATTATGTGCCAGGCACTGTGCCTGGGGATACAAAGAAAGGCAATGACCCTGAGAGGTAGGTGCTATCATTATTCTTATTTTTCAGATGAGGAAACTGAGGCCATTTCAACCAAAGTTAAAATGACTTGCCCAGGGTCACATAGTCAGTAAGTGTCTAAGGCCAGATTTGAACTCTGGTCTTCCTGACTCCAGGTTCTTCGTGTTGTCTATCCACTGCCCCCCTAGCTGTCTAATGGAGATCATCAGGGCTATAGGAGTCCATAGCAGGGAGCCTTGGTAACCAACTGGGAGGATTTCACAGAGAAAGTGGTATTGGAGTGATTTGTCTACTCCAGGGAAGGGAAGTGATATTCCTAAGATAGCAGAGCCAATAGGGATGACCTTGACCTAGGGTAGCCACTGGGGGTGGGGATTCACTGATAGCACCTCACCTTCTATCATTTACTTTAGGTCAACCCCATTAGCATTCACTCCTGCCTATATGTTCCTGTCTGCTATACCCATTCCTAATGCCCACACTACCCTTGCCCACTCAAGAGTCCCTCATGCTGTCCCCTCTGCCTTCTGTCTGCTTGCTACTCCATTCCCTTCTCTGACTTCCAAATTTCTGATCAAAGTTCACCTTCTTTGGTCTACAGGGAACCCCTCTGACCCTCTGCACCAATGCTCCACCTCACCCTAGTGAATCAGCAGTATTCATAAATGCTGTTTCACTGGGCACTAGCTCATCTCATTTTCTAAATTGGTTTCACCAAGGGAGACCCTAGTGTTCCAGCCAAATCCTCAGATTATGCACAGAAGCCCTTCCCATATCTGGCCAATGACACACCAAGAGAAAAAAGACCTAACTTCATATACCCACAATCCACTTGGAGGGAGGCCCACTCCTGCCCAACACCAAAGTTGCTCTGTCCTCTCAACCCTTCCTTCCTCCTGCCTTTATTCATTTCAGAGCTGCCTTTGTTTTCATTCATTCATTCAACAAAAACCTATCAAGTGTCTAGCATGTGCAAAATTTACTAGGCACAGGAGGGATTAAAAAAAAAAATGTGATCCCTGGTTCCCTATCCTTACAGAGCTTTACATGGAAGACAAGGCATGTCCTCAGGTAACCATAAGACAAAGCAGAATGGAAGAGAAAAATGTGATTAGAGACATCAATAGAGTCATTAAAGCTTTCAGAGGTAGGTGATATCACTTCTGGTCAGGAGGAGTAGAGGGTAGTTATAGCATCATCAATTTAGAGTTAGGACAGTTCTCTGATGTCATAGAGTTAAGTCCTCTCATCTTACAGATGAGGAAACTGACGCCCAAAGAGACTAAATGATCTTGTTAAGGTCTAGCTAAGATCTGAATCCAGGTTCTCTGATGCCAGACTGGACTTCATGATGCCTCTTGTCTCCCTAGGCCAAACTTTGCACCTCTTTCTCCCCCCACCCATTTTACACAACTCATCCCCTCACTTTCATTCTATATGTATCCATACATTCGAAATTTGTTTTGTATATTCAAGTTGTTGGGTTTTGCTTTTGTTAACTATATCTCCATTCTCTTTATTTTCATTGGAAATTTTAACCTATCCACATTTAGGGTTAGATCATTTCTAAGTTTATGTTTTAGAAAGCAATGAATGGAATTCTGGGATGAAAATCACCATTTCAGAGGCATAAAAGTAGTTGGGCACCAAAGAGGGGCCTCTAGGCTTAGAAGAAAGGAAAGGAAAGAGGAAGGGAAGGGAAGGGAAGGAAAGGGAAGGGAAGGGAAGGGAAGGGAAGGGAAGGGAAGGGAAGGGAAGGGAAGGAAAGGGAAGGGAAGGGAAGGGAAGGGAAGGGAAGAGGAAAAGAGGGAGGGGGAGGAAGGAAAGAAAGAAGAAAGGAAAGAAAGTAGGGAGAAAGGGGGAGGGAGGGAAGAAGGAAGGATTTGTTAAGCTCCTACTATGAGCCAAGTGCTGTGGCTAAGCACTTTACAAATATTTCCTTCTTTGGTGCTCTCAACAGCCCTGAAGGGAGGTGCTTTCATTGTCCTCATTAGAAAGTATCCTTTAGAAAACATCCACCAGCAAATATTTAT
The DNA here is from genome assembly GCF_028583685.1 of Petaurus breviceps papuanus. NCBI lineage: Eukaryota > Metazoa > Chordata > Mammalia > Diprotodontia > Petauridae > Petaurus > Petaurus breviceps. Next base: position 6,951,344 of record NW_027185798.1, on the reverse strand, counting down.
TAAACGCCTTAGGAACTAAGTGTGGGTATCGGGTTACAAAGACAAAAGAGAAACAATTCCTGTCCTCAAGGCAAAAGGATGCCAAAGGTCCACAGATGAGAATACACAGCAATCAGATAGCCCAATGAATAGAGAGTTAGACTTGGGAATCGGGATGACCAGAGTTCAAATCCTGATTTTGACACTTACTAGCTGTGTGGTTCTGGGCAAATCACTCAAACTCCATTTGCTTCAGTTTTCTCATCTGTAAAATAAGGATAATAATAGCATCTATCTCCACCCATGCCCCCACCATGTTTCGAGGCTCAAATGAGATAACATTTGTAAAGTACTTTGCAAAAGTACTTGAAGCATTACATTAGCCATTGTTACTATTATATTAAATAAATACAAGAGATCACAGGGGTCCAGGACAATGGGAGGAGGGGAAGAATGCTTTCCATTGGGGGATCAGAGAAAGTCTCATGGAGGAGGTGACACCAAAGTGTGAAGGAGGCTGAGATGAGGCCAGAATGAGTTCTAGGCAGGGGGAGCACCTGTTTGTGTACCCCGAGCTAGAGAGGACATGAAATGCTTGGGGGGAAAGCAATAGAACATCTCCAAGATGACATTTTGTTTTAGGAGTATCCCTCTGAGAAATCTCTGCTCTGACACTGGTCGTGGCCCTTTCTTCATGACCTTTTCTGGAAATTTCCATACCCTGTGATTGTTTTCTGTATGCCATTCAACAAGGCCTCCCCCATCCAGTATTCAGCATCTCCCCACCATTGACATATATGATCCTCTGGTAGAACCCCTTAAAGTCTACACCCTGCTGCTATCCACCTGGATAAGCCATGAGTCCAGTTGGCCTGGAAAGTTGTGTGTGAAATAAACCTGGGAAGGCAAGAGAGTTGGAGCCCAGGGAGCTATAGGTAGATGAAATAGCTTAGATAGGTAAGTACCATTGAGGCTGCTCTGGGGAAGCTTTTGACTATGCCCAGCCCAATTCCTGTTATTTCAGTAAAAGGCCTTTTCCCCTGAAGAATGCTAACTCAACTTTCTTCCCTCTAAAATGGAGGTACTGATGCTTCAGCTACCTGTCTTTCAGTGTGGTTGTGGAGAGAGGGAGGAAATGCTGCACAAACCTTGAGCTCTACAGAGACCAGAGTTCTGCTCAATGTGAATAAAGGCACCCCTGTGGTCTGAGATTTGTAGTGGGAGAAATAATAAAGGGAGGGAGGAAGTGAGGGCCAGGCCTGGGCAGCAAGATATGGGAGAAGGAAGGAAGGAAGGAAGGAAGGAAGGAAGGAAGGAAATGAGGGAGGAAGGAAGGAAGGAAATGAGGGAGGAAGGAAGGAAGGAAATGAGGGAGGAAGGGAGGAAGCAAGGAAGGAAGGAAGGGAGGGAGGGAGGGAGGAAGAAGAGGAGGGGTGATTAAGGATACGAGTCGGGCGGCTAGATGGCGAAGTGAATAGAGCACCAGCCCTGGAGTCAGGAGGACCTGAGTTCAAATCCAGCCTCAGACACTTAACACAAAATCTAGCTGTGTGACCTTGGGCAAGTTGACCAAAACAGCAAAAAGAAAAAATGATATGGGTTGAAGGGTCATTGATCTGGAGGTGGAAGGGACTTTGGAGGTCATTGAGTCCAATTCTCTCATTTTACAGATAAGGAAACTGAGGCCCAGAGAAGGGAAATGTCTTGTTCAAGATCTCACAGCTGGCAAGTGTCTGAGGCAGGATTCAAATCCAGGCCACATATTGACTTGGAAAACCACAAGTTAATATTATCGGTGTGGTATTTTTATTTATTTTGTTAAACATTCCTCACATTTTAATCTTTTTGGGCCTCACTCACTGGGAGTTTTGCTTCAGCTTAGGCCAGTAGGTTTGACATCCCCCCTCCCCTCATTACACTAGGTAGCTAAGCAGGCTCCAGGACCAAATCCACAACCCAGTGGGTATTTCTTAAAGAGCTGTTGTATGCAAGGTACTGGGCAAAGATTTAAAAGTGAGAGCCTTGCTTCAGGGGGGCGTGGGGGATGGGAATAGGGAGGTATGTCACATCCTAGAGGTTCCTCTAGTGCCTTGGCTTTGGCTTCAGTGATCAGTAAAGCTCAGGAAGGAGAGAAAGGACAAGACCTGGAGATAAGGGCAAATGCCCTAGGCTGAATCTGAGAAGCAGCCAAGGCCCTGGACACCTGATGAGATCAGCAAGGCCCAGAGCCATAGGTAGGAATTCTTTTTTTTTTTTTTTACTTTCCAAACTGTTCTCTTTATTTGTGTCTCTTTCTGTTCTCTTATGTGCAAGTTTTAAAATGTTACAACTACTTTTTTTCATGACTACTGCAAACCCTCCCCCTCTCAATTAAAAACCAAGAGAATGAAAGACGGAAAAAACCCCACTTGTAAGAAATAAACAAGGTCACAAAACAAAACAATTCCATACAGTGGTCATATCCAAAAACCTCTTTCTCTACATCTTTACCTATCACCTTTCTAATAGAAGGTGGGCAATATGCTTCATTATGGGTACATAGAGACATAGGTGGTCATTGCATTGGTAAAAGTTCTTGAGTCTTTCAAAGTTGTTTTTCATTACAATGTTGCTATTCTTAATTTTTTCTCCTGGTTTTGCTAACTTCATTTACTTTGTACTACCCAAAATTCTCTGAATTTTTTTTTTCTATAGGACAATATTATTTTACTGCATTCATATATCACAATTTGTTCAGCCATTCCCCAGTGGTCTGAGAGGCAACCTAAGACATCTCCTTATAATCCAAATCTTTGCTTTTATTTTATTCCTCCCCTCCTTGTAATCTTCCCTTCAAGATCAGGACGTTTGTTTTGCTGGTGATTATTTTTTTTTCCAAATGCTTTATTAACTTTTGATTTACATCATTCATTTCCACCAGATTTTGAGTTACAAATTTTCTCCCCGTTTTTCCCCTACCCACCGCCCCAAAATAGCAGTCCCACAGGATATGCCCTCCTCCAGTCTGCTCTCTCCCATATTTTCTCCCATACCCCTTTCGACTTTTCCAGTGGGTCTCTATGGCCCAGTGCCTGTATATCTTATTTCCCAATTACATGTAAAATAGTATTAATAATATATATATATATATATTAAAACATTTGATTTTAAAACTTTGAATTCCAGATTCATTCCCTTCCTCCCTTGTCCATAGGTAGGAATTCTTGCACCCAGGGCAAATCTGCTTGTGGAAGGACAGTCTGTCCCCAGTGATATAACGCCCCAGGAACAGCCACACCAGGGAAGGGAGTGACCTGTTTCCCAGAGAGACTAACTTGTAGAAAGAGGCTGGCTGAGTGTGTAAGGAGGCTGAAGGGAGAGGTGCAGCAGTAGGTAAGGCAGGCTGAAGGAGAGAAGCATCATGGGCCGCTCTGGGGAGGAAGCATTGCCCCCCACCCCTCACAAGACATTGGCATCATAAGACAAAGTCTTGGCCACCGCACCCAAGTTTTGTCTCTGGCAAGGCCTAGGTCTCAAAGCAGAAACCTTTTTGTTTTTTAAATGTGAGTGTGAGTAGGCATGGGGATAGAGCGTATTGGGACAGACACACAGTAGGCACTTGACACCAATTGATTGCTTGGTTTATGGATTGACTTCTTATGAATAGATGCAGGGAAAGGGAGGGAAGGGGAAGGAAATACCTGAGGGTCAAGTGTGGTCAGCAAAATATCTATGAGGTTGAGAGTGTTGTATATCTTGGCCCTACTTCATTCATGAAGGTCCTCCCTATACCTCCCTAAACCTCAGTTTCTCCATCTGTAAATTGAGGAAGCCATACTTGCCTCACAGGATTGTTGTAAAATCCTGTCTATAAAGCACTGCCACTGTTTACATTTTCTCATTGAATGAGCTTGGACAAGTCTCTCTACTTCTCTGTTCTCATATAAAAAAATCTGGGTCAAATAAAATAATGTACATAAAGCATTATGCAAAAAAAAAAATATTGAAAGGCAGTTTTAGGTAGAGAGCTAACCTGATGATCAGGAAGACCTGAGTTTGATAGTGACTATGAAACCATGGACAGGTCCCTCAGCTTCTCAGTGAGTATTACAAATAACTCTCTATTACTGTCAATTGCATGAGTGGCATTCAGCCACACTGAGAGAGCTCCCTATACTGATGAAATCCCATGTCCAGGAAAACACAAGACAGGGTTTTTATTTATTTTACAAATGAGGAAACCGAGGTTATGTGACTTGCCTAGGGTCACACAGCAAGAGTCTGAGCCAGGACTTGAACCCAAATCTCCTGACTGCAGAGTATAGGGCACAGGGAGAAAGTCGGAGGTCATCTCTGACTTCTCCTCCCTAGGTTCTTCCTGCCTTTTAAGCCAGGAGGGCTGAGCAAGGACCTGGCACTCATCCCTGCCTCTAGCCTCATCCTGTTAGCCCCCTCCCCCTCCCTCATTTGATGCATTGCGACTTGGAAGGCTTCAAAGTTCCACCACATAGGGTGGCATATTGAAAAAAGTGTAATTAATGCCAGGGGCCAGGTTCTCACACAAAGAAAGCCTCCATCTCCACCATTTCCCCATCTGGCCCAGAGCCCAGTTGGGTGGCCTCCTGCCTCTCTGTCTGACCCCAGGCCTGGAAGAAGCAGAAGACGTAGAGAGAGGGTCTATCAGTGTCCTCAGCCAGCTGCCTGGAGGCCACACACCCCTGACTGCTGGAGCTCCTAGGTTACCCATCTTCCCATTATATATGGGGGAAATTTATGGGCCTGGGATGGTGGACCTCAGGATTTCTATCTTCCCAAAGGCCTGGGGATTGCCTGGGGAGGCCCCTGCCAAAGAAGAATGAGGTCAGAACCCTGGCTGACCTCTGAGAAGGTTTGTCCAAGGACTCTCTTGAAGCAAACACAATATCCCTGGACCAGAGTCTTAGCATCATCGATTTAGGGCTGGAAGGCATTCTGAGTCACAAAAGCCAACACCCTCATTTTACAGATGAAGACACTGAGGCACGAGCCATTAAATGACTTGCCCAAAGTCACACAGCTCATTTAGCCCAAGCTGCCACAGAGGGGCTTTCCTGACTCTGAGTCCAATACATACTACACTTGCTTTTCTTTGGAGGAGAAACAGTGGAGAAGAAAGGAGTTTGTGCCTGAGTACAGGCTAAGAGGGCCTTACTCCCTCTCCCAGGGGAAGGGAGCTAGGGGTAGAAGCAGCCTAATTATTTCCATGGGAAAGTGAGATCTCTATTTAGATTGTAAGCCACTAGGGGAAGAAGGAGAGCGAAGATATACAATCAGTTCTACAGAATTTTTATCTTCCCCCCTCCCTTTCATCCTTTCCTCCTTTCCTCTTCCTCTCTAGTGCTGAGCAAACCTAGAGTCTAGCCCCAGAGTTGGGTAGGAAGTGGGCTGGGCTGGGCTGGGCTGGGCTGACCCAGCTGGCTGGGTAGGCAGTGTTTCTGAGAGCAGAGGTTGCAGGGGAGAGGGAGGAGGGATGTACTGAGCTCAGGGTTATAGTTTAAGCACTAATCCAACCTCTTAATTTTATAGAGGAGGAAACAGGGTCCCAGAGAGGTTAAGTGATTTCCTAGGGTCACACATCTGCAATTTGCTGATTTGGGAAGGCCCTCAGAGCTGCCCAGCTAAGCACAAGTTTGCCTCTGTCCAGAAGACCTGGGACACTTGGCTGGGAGAGTATGTGTTTTGAGGGTAGGGAGAGGGAAGAGGCAGGAGTGGGTGACCCCTATAGCTTTCCATGGGGGAGGTATTTGGGGTGGGGAGTTCCAGCTGCAGAGAAAACCCAACAGTCCAACTATATCAGAATGAGTAGGGCTTCCCTGAGGGCCTCAGAGGAAGAGGGATACAAACCCAGTACCTGGTGGTACCTGGCAGTATCTGGGGAAGGGAGAGGGCCCAAAAGCTTTGATAATGTCAGTGAGGATTTTCTCCATGCCTTCTGCCAGGCAGTAGTCTCAGACTAAGGGAAAGGACACAGCTTAGTCTGCAGGTGGGGGCTCAGAGCCAACAATGATGAAAGTAATAGAATAACAGCATCTGATATTTATGTGGCTGACAAAGCATCTTAAAAATGTCACCTCGTTTTATCTCCAAAGCAAAGCACTGGGAGCAGTAACTGTCCCTCCTGACTTGATGGTGCTTTATGCTTTACAAAGAGTTTTCCTCCCATCAGTCCTGAGAGGTCCCAAGGATGGAGGGACAGAAAGGGGGCCGTATGAAAGCTAGAGTGGTCAGGGAAAAACTCCAGGCAGAGATGATGTGGAAACAGGCCTGGAGGGTGGGCAGGATTGGGATGATTAGAATAAGAATAGTAACATAAAGGAGAAGAAAATAGAAGAAGAAAACAGGCCAAGACAAGGGGTCAATATCTGGGGGGAGGTAGCAGGGATGGGGGCTCAGGTTAAAGCAGGCCTAGGAAACCTAAGGTCCTCTAGGTCCTCAAGGGCGGCCCTTTGATTCACAGTCCTCACTGCCCACACTTGAGGACCCAGAGGGCCACAGATTCCCCACCCCTGGAAAGGATGCAGTTGAAAGGCTTTCTGGAGTAGCCCACTGCTCTGCCAGTGTGTGGAGTTTGCCCTAAACTTAATGATTTTTCCTCAATGGAAGGTATGGGCAGCATGTCCTTTGCTCCCTGATTCAGTGGGAGGCAGGGGCCATACCCCCTGGCAATTCTTAGAATACAGGCATCTAAGTATAGATTTTTGCCTCCAAGTACCAAGGCCAGATGGGCAAATAGGTGGGAGAGAGAGAGTGTGTGTGTTTCTGTCTGTGCGTGTGTCTGTGTCTGTGTGTGTGTCTGTGTGTGTGTGAGTGTGTCTGTGTGTGTGTCTGTGTGAGTGTGGCCTCACCCCTCTGCTGATTGCCAATCTTGGTCATGTATCCCTCAACCCTTTCAGACACTGTTCAGCCCTCATTAACTTAGAAGAGTCTTTTCTTTGACTTTTAATTGGAGGCCACACAGAATATCTCATTGATGACAAAGTATTGATTTCACTTAAAAGAATGAGAACAAAGTCCTTTATTTACTTGGCAACTATGAGTTGGTGGCTACAGATTCCCTACCTGGCATGGAGGCTTGGGGCCCCCTGACTACTGACTTGCCCAGTGGGGAGGAAAGGGCACCAAGGCATAGAGAAATCACCCCCTGCTCCTGAGTTTCCCTTTCCTCTGGGGGACAAAAGGATTTTCCACCCCTGCATCTGATGAGGGGACCTTTGCGGCAGGGACAGAGAGAGCTGTGCAGTCCCGATCACTGCCTGTGACACCCTTGTCCCACAAATGAAGGTACTATGATCCACATCCATGCTCCAAGCACCATTTGTGAGGGCCCTGGCTGGGGTGGGGAGGAGGGGAATGATCCAGGCAGGAGGTGGGGGTGGGGAGTATATCTGGCCTGCCCCTTGTCAGACAAAAATAAGCATAGTCCTGAGGTGGGAGCTCTTGGGAAGGGGAGGGTCTTTCCCCAAGATGCACCTAAGGGTATTCAAGGTGAGGCTGTAAGGCCCCGTTGAAGCCCCCCACCTATGTGGAACTCACTCCTCCCCCGCCCCTGGTCCTTTCCCCCAGCGATGGTCAGAATCCCTGATAATCTTTGGCTTTCAGACCTGAGAAGGAAGGGAATCTGGCCATGTCACCTGCCCCAGTGATCCCAGGTGAGGGGAAGCATTGCGATAATCCAAGGCACCCCTCTCATTTTTGTAGGCATCTTGACTTTGAGTTCATTGTAGCCCCACCAGGATCCTTTAATAATTTAGGGGCAGGTGGTAATGTTTCTTCTCCCATGATACATATGGGGAAAACTGAGGCCCAGGGATGTGAAATGAGTTTGTGATGGAGAACAGATGAAAACTCCAACCTGGGGTAATTTTTCTTGGCTGGCACCGTATGGATGTGTGTGGGCCCCTGTCCTCAATGTCAGTGAGGGCCCTTTCCCATTGAGAGGTGCTGGAGAGCTGGGGGAGCCTTGCTCTTGCACACAAGGTGATGGGAGGCTGCAGGGATGAGAGGGATCACCGTGGCTGGCACTGGGCCCCAGCATCTTCAGCATGGTCACAGTTGTGTGCATTCCAGCGGATGTGAGAGCATCGGAGCAGGGAGATCTCATTGCCCCGGCACTTGACATTGTCTAGGAGGATGAGGCCCTGGCCTGGGCCATAGTGAGCCTCTCCAGGGGCTGCCAGGGCCTCCCCACAGCCGAGCTGGTGGCACACCACGCCCACAGCCCGCAGATCCCAGGCATCATCACAAACGGTGCCCCACTGACGCAGGAGGTACAGCTCCACCCGACCCTCACACCGGTGGCTGCCGTTTGCCAGACGGAGATGACCTAGATGGAAGGTGAAGGGGGAAGAAGAGGAAGAGGAGGAGGAGGAAGAAGAGGAAGAGGAGGAGGAGGAAGAAGAGGAAGAGAAGGAGGAAGAAGAGGAAGAGGAGGAGGAGGAAGAGGAGGAAGAAGAGGAAGAGGAGGAGGAGGAAGAAGAGGAAAAGAAGGAGGAAGAAGAGGAGGAGGAGGAAGAAGAGGAGGAGGAGGAAGAAGAGGAAGAAGAGGAGGAAGAAGAGGAAGAGAAGGAGAAGGAAGAAGAGGAAGAGGAGGAGGAGGAAGAGGAGGAAGAAGAGGAAGAGGAGGAGGAGGAAGAAGAGGAAGAGAAGGAGGAAGAAGAGGAGGAGGAGGAAGAAGAGGAAGAGAAGGAGGAGGAAGAAGAGGAAGAGAAAGAGGAAGAAGAGTGACAAGATGATGCATCCAAAGGTGAATGCGGACAGAGCACAAATATCTCCCCACCCCTCACCCTCAATCTGTATCCCAGAAACCAGACCCCAGGACACTGTCAGCTGGGACACACCAAGGATCAAGTGAGATGTGGTCCCTGCCCCCCAGGCCTTGGCCTGATGCAAGCAGCCCCATCTCCTGCCTATAGAAAGGCCCTGATCTGCTGAAAAGACAGTTCATGTCTTCAGGGAGCCTGAGCCTCAGGTATGGTGGAGGAAATATGTGGAAAAGAGATGGAAGGTATTTGAAAAAACCTATAAACAAGCGGGAATTAACGAGAGGAAAAATCAGCGTCTTGGAGGTGGAAGAAACCTTAGAGGTGGCTGAGTTCAGCCCTTGCCTGAAGAGTTCATCATCGCCAGCTCTTAGCATGGTGCCTGGCACACAGGTGCTTAAGAAAGGCTTGTCAAACAGCCTAATGTCTAATGTGGAAGGATCTGCAGATCCTATATTTGGTTGCATGCTGCCATGGTGGGGAGGGTGGGAAGGGGAGGGAGGGAGAGAAAATTTGAAACCCAGGGGATTGTGGAACTGAATCTTGCAAACTACAAGTAAATAAATTAATAAAGATAAAAAAATTTTTTTAAAAGAAAGGCTTGTTGATATTTTTGGCCGGTTCTAGAAATCCCTAGTTCTGTCCTCTGAGGAGCAAACAGAAGAAACGACAGTCTTTCAAACTTTTGAAGACAAATACCAAGTTCCCCTTATACTTTTTCTTTTCCAGGCTCAATATCCTTAGTTCTTTCAGTAGATCCCCATATTACATGATCAATATTTTCTTTTCTTTTCTTTTGCTTTTTGGAGGGGGGAGAGCAGGGCAATTGGGGTTAAGTGACTTGCCCAAGGTCACACAGCTAGTGAGTGTTAAGTGTCTGAGGCTGGATTTGAGATCGGGTCCTCCTGACTCCAGGGCCTGTGTTCTATTCACTGTGCCACCTAGCTGCCCCTCAATATTTTCTTAAAGGGAGCAGCTAGGTAGTGCAGTGCTGGACCAGAGTTCAAACCTGACTTCAGACACTTCCAAGTCACTTTTACCCTGGTTGCCTCAGTTTCCTCATCTATAAAATGAGCTGGAGAAGGAAATGGCAGACCACTCCAATATACTTACCAAGAAAATCCCAAATGGGGTCATGAAAAGCCAGACATGACTGAAAATGACTGAACAACAAAACTCCTTCCTAAAATGTGACATTCAGAACTAGACATAATATTCCTACGTATCCCCAAGTCTAGGTCTAGATACAGTGGGACTCTTTACCTCTCGCTGAACACTGGACTTCTGCTAGTGAATCCTTGAGACCACCCATGCTTCTGCCTAGCATCTTCCACTTTTAGCTTGAGCTTGTGGTCAGCACAAGCACATGCATTTCCCCCACTAGACTCTTAGGGAAAGGGAAGAGATTGGCTGTGCCTCTTCAGGCTTGATCTATCAGATCATTCCTTCCCTATATTCCTTCCCTAGACCCTTTTCCAGTCCCCTTCTCTAGGACTTTGTGATAATTGTAGGCTGTGAGCTGGACTGGACCTCAGAAGCCTGACTGACCCATTTTATAGATGAGGAAACAGACCCTGTCCAGGATTTGAATCCAAATCTCCTGACTCCCAGCCCAGTTCATTGCACCACCCTCTAGTCTAGGGGGAGGGGGCCAGGTTGCACCACTCACTCACCTTCCCTGGGAGGTGCACTGGCTACCACCTTTGTTGTAGTCTCAGGAACATCCTGCCAGACCTGTAGTCCTGACTCCTCCACCCCTGGTTCTGTGAGAAAGAGTGGGGGGAGGCAGACCAGGGAGGAATATGGGCCATTCAGAGCAGAACAGGAAGCCACAGCATTCAGGAAGGGGGAAGGGAAGAGAATAAGTGTTCATGGAGTACCTACTCTGTGCCAGCCCCTGTGATGAGAGCTTCAAAAATATCGTCCCCATTTTACATTGAGGAAATTGAGGCAGACAGAGTGGGGGTGTTGCCCAGGGGCACATAGCTAAGTGTCTGAGGCTGGAGTTGAATTCAGATCTTCAGACCTAGTCCTATTTGCCCCCCTGCCTCTAATTCTGATTCTAGGGAAGGAATCCTCTGATGTGGGCAGCCCACTGCAGCCACAGGGGGTGGGGAGTCTTTCCCAAGGCCACCATTTTTCTTGATGAGAGATCCTTAAAATTCCTCTTCTTGACAAAAAGGCATGAGCTGCCTCTCTCCTTCCTCCCATCCCTGCAGGATGTCTCTCAATCCTGGGTCTGTGGGAACTGAGTCATGGAGACGGTCCCTATTCCCTTTCATCCCAAGTGAAGGGCGGAGCCAGAGTGGCCCCGCCCACAGCAGATGGGACCAGAGGATCTAGAGCCATCTAGGCCACGCCCCTTTTCCTGGATAAAGAAACTATGGTCCAGAGATGGGGAAATGACCCCACACAGTCATACAAGTAGCATGGAGGAGCTAGGAATCACATATAGGCCTCTGACTCCCCAAACAGCGCTGGGTTCAAATGTTACCGGCATGCTTACGACCGGCATGAATTGGGCACTGCATCCTGGGCATCGGCTTCTCCGTCTCAAAGGACAGGGTAGGCCTAGCCAGCCTCTGAGGCCCCTTTCAGGCTCCAGCACCCCTGTGACCCCGTTCCATTGTATCACAAGTTTAGGGGGATGGGTTAAGCAAAAGGGAGAAGGGAGAGAGAAATGGATCCTGAGGGTCTGGAACATGAGACTGACTCTTCATAATTAGGTATCAATTAATCAAGGGGACAATTTTATAGTGAGACGGGGGTAGAGTAACCTGAATTCCAGGGACTGAAGGGAGAGAGTTGGCTGAGAGGGACAGGAGGAAAGACTAAATGTTGGTATGATCAGGAAGCCAGAACAGCCATAAAGGAAGAACTGGGCTTGGTACCTAAGGAAGCTTTCCTTCTGGGATTGACCTCTGTCTTGTTCCCTCCTTTCCATTCCCATGAGCCATGGGTGTTGGCTTCCCTCCTCTCTCTGTCCTCAAACGTTTGGTGCCTCCCTTCTCCCACCCCATTCCCACTCACCCCTGCAGATGGCACCTGCATCCTCATGGTGTCCACAATTATGCTGGCCCCAGCCCAAATGGAAGCAGTCTTCGAGGTGGGTCTCCGTGCCTGTGCAGTCCACATTGTCCAGCAAGACAGGGCCCTTCCCATAGCCAAAGTAGGCCAGAACGGTGGCCCCCACAGCTCGCCCACAGCCCGCCTCCCGGCACGCTACCTGGGCATCAGCAAAATCCCAGTCATCATCACACACCGTACCCCAGCGGCTTTCATGGAGAACCTCCACACGACCCTGGCAGGGGCCATTCCCACTGACCAAGCGAAGGCGGCCACCTAGGAGGTAGGACAGGGCTGGAGGAGACACAGACACCCCAAGTCTTTCCCCTCCAAGACTTGGCTTTCTAAGGATTTCCAAGCCTGGGGCAGGAGAGGATCCAAAGCTCCTTCATGTCAGAACTGCCCCCTCCCTGGCTCTCATCTAGCCCAGGGGAGCCCACTTACTTTTCTTTCCTGGGCCCATGGTAAGGATGGTAGTTTCCCTAGTGGGTTCCGCAGCAGCTTCAGTTACTGAAAAGACCACAGGCCTGAGAAGGTTCTGGAAGCAAGAGGCCCCTTGGCTTCCTGCCAGGGGCTAATAATGATCATGGGCATAGGATGGGGACTAAGCAGAGGGAAGAGTCTGAAGGACAGACCTACTGACCAAGAACCCTGAAAACAATCTCTGGTAAAGCCTCGGCCCTTAGCCCTAGGACCTCATCCAACCCCATCCTTTATCTTCTGATCAGACGCTTCCCCTTGACCTTCCCCTACCCCAGCTTCACCCAACTAGTAAGGAAGAAGATAAACTCCCATGTTCCTGACTCCCCATCCAGGGCTCCATCTACCACACCTAGCTGCTCTGTGGGTAATTATCATTATTAGCCAGAGGCAGTCATGGTAGTGAAAGGGCTCGAACTTTGGAGTCCCAGGTCCTGGGTTCAATTTCATCTACCACCCATGTGACCTAGAGCAAAGCATTTAACCTTACAGTTTCCTGATCTGTAAAACCAGAGGGTTGGGCCAGTCTCTGAAATGCCTTCCCACTCTAAAGCCATAATCCATTTGTCTCCTGCTTCCTTTCCTGGAGTCTGGGATCTCATCCTAAGACTTTGGGGGCCATCTCTTAGTCCTGGCCCCATAGGGACCAAGCCAGGGAGAGATCCCAGGTAAGTTCTCTGAAATTCTACAGCCCAAATAAAGGTAAGGGCAGCTAGATGCAGTGGAGAGAGCACTGGGCCTAGAGTGAGGAAGACCTGAGTTCAAATCTGGCCTCAGACACTTACTAGCTGCATGACCCTGCCAAGTCACTTAATTTCTGCTTGCCTCAGTTTCCTCATCTATAAAGCGGGGATAACAGCACCTATCTCCCAGGGTTGTTATGAGGATCCGGTGAGATAATCATTGTGAAGCATTTAGCACAGGGCTTGCCATTTAGTAAGTGCTATATAAATGTTAGCTACCATCATCATCACCATCACATAGAAATGATCCTGGGACAAGTCACTATCTGTTATATTTTTTTACTCAGAGACTATTGTGCAGGTGAATAAAATCATTGCTTTTGTGGTTGAAATAATTATTTTAAACCAACCCTAATCCCACTCTCAAATTTGGCCTCATTCTTATGTCCTCAACTTCACACTCGAGTCTAACCCCCCCTCACTGTCCCAAATCAGCCCTCAAACACTGTGCTCCCAACCTTACTCCATATCCTGTTTCAAGGTCACATGAAATCCTAATTTTATTTTATTTATTTTATTGTTCTTTGGAGGGGGGAGGGCAGGGCAATTGGGGTTAAGTGACTTGCCCAAGGTCACATGGCTAGTAAGTGTTAAGTGTCTGAGGCCAAATTTGAACTCAGGTTCTTCTGACTCCAGGGTCTGTGCTCTATTCATTGCACCACCTAGCTGGCCCAAAATCCTAATTTTAGCCCCAGATTCTAATCACATCCCAAGGTGGGTCCCAATTTAACCAAATGCAAACTCCAACCTTAGTCCCCTATTCTTTCTCCAATTCTGTTACAGTTATAATTATTATAGTTTAGTAAGGCTAGCTCACATTTATACAATCCTTTAAGGTTATCCCATTGGGATGATGGGATAATTATCCAAATAATGGGAGATTATTCCATTCTATCCTCACACTAATCCTATGAAGTAAGTGCTTCTAGCCCCTCCCTCTAGGGTTAGGGACCATTTTAAAAAGTCTCCTGAGGGGCCACTAGGTGGCGCAATGGATAGAGTGCTGATCCTGGAGTCAGGAGGACCTGAGTTCAAATACAGCCTCAGACACTTACTAGCTGTGTGACCCAGGACAAGTTACTTCACCCCAAGCTGTGGCATATTGCCAGGGGTGGGCAGGTATCTATAAAAGTCCCAACCCTTATCATACACTGGGCTATTCGGGATCTCCTATAGCCCAGCCCTGCCCTACCTTTCCAGTCTCTCCTCCATGAACCCTCCACTCCAGTCAATTTAGAATTATTGTATACTTGATAGTAGAAAGGACCTCGGAGTCCACCGAATCACACTCCTTCATTTTACAATTGTTTCCTTGATACTGCCCAGTTTTCCCCTCCCTCAGTTTCCCTTCCATCCCCATGAAGATTTCTACCTTCAAGTTCTGAGGCTCTGGCTGTTTCTGCCTCCTGGGGTGGTACCCACTCCCTCCTGTCTGAATCCTACCTACCCTGAACTCCTTCACTGACCAAGGCAGCCCAAATGATCTTTGATCCTACTTCCTCTCCCTCCTTCTCTTCCAGGGATGGGGATTTATCAGAACCTATGCTGTATGACTAGCTCTCTTTCCATGGATATGCCATTGACTGACCAACTAAATGTTAAGGTTAGGGGAGAAGCTAATCATGTCCTCCCCCAAATAATCCAGCTTTCCCTTAATTCTGACACCCACTCAGCTCCACACTGATAGCTAAACTATGGATCCCCTGACTAGAGGTTCAGTGTAGGGATCTGCTCAGGCAGGAAATGCCCCGGAGCTGTCCAGCACAGGGGGTTGAGGAAGCTGTCTTCTTCCCCCTTACCTGTGACTGGTTCAGTGAGCCTGACCTTGCCATCATGGGTGACCAGGGATGGTGATGACATAACAGTGGGGACACTACGTCCTATAAAAAGAACAGGAGAAAATGAGGTCTGAGATCCTCCATGGACCAATAAGCAGTTAAGGGACATGTGCTACCCCGGCCAGCGACTTTATCCATGTAGGAACCTCCCAGTTCCCAAGAGGGAACTCCCTCTTCAGACACAGATCCACACAATCTTAAGGCATTGCCTAGGGCACTGAAAGGGTAAGCAGCTTTAGAGCAGAATAATTCACTGGAAGTAGCTCCAACTGGGTAGTCAGAGGACCTTGGTTCAAATCCTAACTGATATTTTGTAAGTTACTTTGACTCTCTGAGCCTCAGTTTCCTCCTCTGTGAAATAAGGAGGTCGGACTAGGTGACCTCCAGGGTCCCTTCCAGCTCCAGCTCTAGGAGCCTATGACTTGTTCAGGGTCACACAGCCAGTGCATGTCAGGCAGAGATCTTCCTTACTCTGAAGTCAGCTTTCTAGCCATTATTCTATCTTTTTCCTGGGTAATCCTGGGACCTTTTGGAGTAAACTCATATCACTAGATTAGTGGAATAAATTAACTGGGGAACTCTGGGAAGCAATGTTTCAGTTACAACTCACCTTTGGGGTCAAACCCAACCCTCCCAGGAGTAGCCCAATAGTCCCTGCTTGCTTTCTACCCCTCCCATCAGCACCTTGTTCGTACACATATCTAGGGGAGTGAAGCATGGAAAAAAGAAAAAGAAGAAACTCAATGCCTCTCCTCATTGGCAGAGCCCCAGGAATTGATGTTGCCCAGCTGGCTAATAAGAGATGCCAGGCAATGATTAACATTAGAGACAATAATCAGCAGATCCAGCAGAAATGTGGAGTGTGCATGGGGAGGGAGGAGATAGGCTGGTACACATCAGCTCCTGCCCGGAGGCAAAATCCCAGTCATTCAGAGCCACTTCCTTTCCACACAGAGCCAGTGCCCACAGCACCCACAGGGGTGCTCTGTGCCTGGTTGTCCTGGGTCAGTTTCTTCCCTTCTCTCCATTAGATAGAGAAGGGATGGGGCTAGTCCTTCACTAAGCAGGATGACTGTTTCTTCCATGGACAGGAGAAGTAAGAAAGCACTTCTCCCCAACCAAATCCTGCTGAAAGGAATTCTTGCCACCAGTGTGCCCCAGGGCCTCCAAATGTCTATTAGTTTTTTACTCCCTTGGAGGAAGGCATTAACTTCTGAAGGCTCAAGTGATCATGAAAGTAAGGTCCCTGGCAGGGGAGGTTCAGTTCACCACCTGGTGAGGTGGGGACTATCCCTTCTCTATTACAGGCCTAGGGGAGGCAGTTTATGGGGGAAATATGGCTGACCCCATAGCAGAGCCCTGGGGGGTTAGGGTTGGCACAGCTCAAAGGATGGGTGAATTTGGACTTGGGGGTAGCAGGGAGGAGAGAAGGAAAGAGGAATGAGAAAATGGGCAGCACCCTGAGAAGAAGTGGGACCTGGCTAGCAATGAAAGTGGGTGATGACCAGATCACATCTCCAAATGCTGAATGCTGACCTTGAGCCCACTTTGGCAAAAATAAGCTTAATGGATTTTCAGTGTGACCTTAGGAAAAGGGCTCAGTGCCAGGGACTCAAGGGGCAGGGATGGCACTGGAACTTCAAGGTGGAGTAGCCTTCGGTATGAAACCAAGACAATCATGAATATGATTGCTATGATTATTTTTTACAATCTTTTACATCCATATAGTGCTCTTTGGTTTACAGGGGGTTTTCCCAGTGTGGTATAAAGAAGACTAGAAAATCCCAGATTTGCCACTTCTTAGCTGTGTGACCTTAGACAAGTAACTTAACCTCTCTGGACCTCATCATCCTGATCTGCAAAATAAAGGCTTTGGACTGAATGGTTCCTAAGACCAAGTGTATCTCAGACATTGTGATTCTGTGATCTCATTTGATTCTTACAACCCTGAAGGGGAGACAGGATCAAAGGATCCTATAGTTAGAGCTGGAAGGGACCGTAGGGTCCATCAGGTCCAATCCTCTTACTTTGCAGATGAGTAAACTGAGTCAGAATGGTTTAAGTGACTTGCCCTGTCCCATAGCTGGTAAAGGTCTGAGGTCCTCCTGACTCTAAGGTCAGTATCCTATGAATCATGCTATCTTTGGCAGATGTCACTGTTCCTGAGACCCAGAGAGAAGCTGGATAGCCCAAGGTCCAGTGGATGGCAGAACTGACCCTTAGACCCAGACCTCCTACTTGCTAGTTCAGGCCTCTTCCCTCTAGAATACATTGTGGAGGGTTTGGTACAATAAAATATTGTCTCCCTGGCACATAGGAAGCACTTAAGAAATGCTTGTTGCTGATTGGCACTCCTCTTCCAGTACCTGAGCAGATGACGCCAGCATCCTCGTGATGCCCACAGTTGTGGATGCCCCACCCCAGGCTGGGACATGCTGCCAGGCGCAGCTCTCGGCCATCGCAGTGGACATTGTCTAGGAAGATATGACCGGTGCCATAGCCAAAGTAGGCATTGGTCTTAGAAGCCACAGCACTGCCGCAGTCCAGTTGGCGGCAGACCACGGTGGCATCTGGGAGCCCCCAGTCATCATCACACACAGTGCCCCATGTGCCACCATGCAGGATCTCCACTCTGCCTTGACAGGGGTTGGCACCTCTCACCAGGCGAATGCTGCCATCACCTGGGAATGGTCAAGGAATAGGAAAGAATTCTATCCATAATGCCATTTACCTTACAACCCACAACCATGCTTCATGCATTGTCCTGCCAATCCACAATATATCACAACGCTTATACAGTGCCAAGTGGTCCCTTCCCACTCATAACTTCCTAAGAGCCTCTCCTGTCCCAGCCAACTAGGGAGGGCAAGATCAAAAGATCTGCCCAGGAAAGATTACCTTTCCTAAAACATCATTCTGATCACATCATGTCCAGGTTTGTTATTCTTTATTTCCTTCCTAGAGTTCTGTGTTCCAGACAAATTGGTTTGCTTACTGTTCCCCATACAAAACATTCCTTCTTCCCTCCAAGTCTTCATACCTACTGGCCCTCACACCTCAAATGAACTCCCCCCTCATCTCTATCTCTTAGAATTATTTGAATCAGGGGTGGCCAGGTGGCTCAGCAAGTAAGAGCACCAGCTCCAGTGTCGGGATGACCTGGATCAAATCCGAGCTCAGATACTCAGCACCACACCCAGAAATAACTGGCTGTGTAACCTTGAGCAAGTTACTCCTGCTCAAGGCATCTCCAGATTCCTCCAGTTGCTGATTCTTTTTCCCAAAGTTACTTCATGTTTATTATTTATTAGTATTATGTATTTACTTAAAATCATAGATCTAGAGGGGAAGAGATTCCCCAGGACCATCTGGTTCAATGCCTTTATTTTTATGGCAAACAGAAGGCCCACAGGGCACAGTGACATGCCGGAATTATCATTTCTTCCAGTAGAATGTATGCTTCTTGAGGGCAAGGCTTATTTGCTTTTCAGCAAAGTGCCTGGCACATAGTACACACTTAATGAATGTTTACTGGATGAATGAATGGATGAAACCAGCTCAGCAGGCTAGGAACCAGGGGAATATTCCCCAGTCACCTACCTATCCCATTCTTCAGGGGGACGGTGGTGGGGGCTCTGCTCGTTAGCACTTTCCTGGCCAGTGTTGGTAAGATTTCTGAGGAGGGAAAACATTGGGGTGAGGGGGGAATAGCTGAGCTGCTGTGCTGAGTCCTGGGGAATCTTGTATTCATCCCTGGGGGTCTTACCTGCCCCAAGGAACCCTGGATGGGAAATATCAGCTTCTCAGAATTGTAATGGGGGAGACAAATGCGGCAGTCATTGACTGGGAAGAGGGACCTGGGTTCCAAAAATCCCAAAGAACTATCTCATAGATTCTCTAGGACAGTGTGACCACAAACACAAGATGAGAGGGTGTGTATGTGTGAGAGAGAGACACAGAGACAGAGACAGAGACTGAGAGACAGAGAAAAGAAAGTTGGAGAGAGTGACAGAGACAAAAGAGAGAAAGAGGCAGATCTAAACATAGAGACAGAAATAGGATGAGAGACAGAGAAACATACACACAGAGATGTTTTGGCCCCAGGCAGCCTTGGAAATTTTCTAAGACTAAGATCACTTCTGGGACCTAGTAAATTCTGATGAAATTTTACCCTGCAAACACTCTGAACAGAGGGGAGAATTCTTGAGCAATAGGAAGAACTGGGGAAAAGGCAGTTCTTTGCCCAGAGAACATAACCACCCAGGGTGGGAAGGAACCCTTTTGCTAACCTTTTATTCACCTTTTCATCCATCCCCCTGCCCTCAGGCAAGACAACCCCCCAAATTCCCCATGTTGTCTTCAGAGCCCTCAATTGGAAATTAGGAGACATGAGTTCAAATTCCAGTCTTGCCACTAATTGACTATGGGACCATGGGCAGATCACTTTTTTTTTTTTTCTGAGTCTCACTTTCTTCCATATAAACTGGAGGCAATAATTCTTTTCCCCCTCACACAGTTATCATTGCACTGAAGAACAAATGAAAAATCCCCTTCCAGTGTGAGGAATCATTATTTTTAAAGAACTTTCAAGAAGAATCTGATCAAAGTGTTTTAGATGTGGGACATCAGAGATTGTGAGCTATTTGAGGCCAAGGATGGAATCTTTAGGCACCTTCTTGGTGTCTCTAGCCTCTGGTGAAGTACCCTAAATAGAATAGGTTCTCAGTATGTCCTTGCCGATCATAATACAGCTAGGGAAACTGAGGCCTGGGAAAGTCAAAGGACTTGCCCAAGGTAATGGTGGAACCAGGAGGAGAACATGGGTGAGCCTTGGCTCCCAATTCAAGGATTTTTCCACTATGCCTCACTCTCTTTTCTTCCTCATCTCTCTTCCCAGACCCCAGTTCCCAGTTAGATGAGAAGGGACCACGTGGTTCTAAGGTCCCCTGATGGTTCCCCCTTCACCCCACTCACCATCGCACATGACAGCCACATCCTCATAGTGATAGCAGTTATGGACACCCCAGCCGTGGCTCCCACACTCACTCAGGGCCGCCTCCTGTCCCTTGCAGTCCACATTGTCCAGTTGGATGGGGCCCCGGCCTTGGCCGAAGGCAAGGGGCAAGGGCACGGGCAAGGCATACCCGCAGCCCAGCTGGCGGCAGACTACATTGGCATCAACCACGTCCCAGTCATCATCGCACACGGTCCCCCAGGAACCATTGTACAGGATCTCCAGCCGGCCCTGGCAGCGGCTGGGTCCCCCCACCAGCCTCACCTCTGGGGACAGAGGGGGGCCAGGGGAGGGGAGGGAGCTTACTTCAGGGTAGGGCAGAGGGCAGTTCTCAGAGCAGGCCAAGATTGGAGAAGCACCCAGATCCCCAAACTATGGGATTCCCAAACCTCCTTACCTATCCCTGGTCCTCCCACCTGGTCAGGGCATTTTAAAATTCATGCTTCCCACCCCTAGCCACATGTTTGGTCCTTCATCCCATTTAGGCCATGGTCATTAGAAAGCTAACCATACTCTTAGCATGGCCCCACCCATCAGGCTTTCGATGTTTGAGATGTAAAAGGGAAAATGAAGAAGGACAAAGTCACTATACTTAGGTTATCCTTAGAGGCCCATTGGTGGGGCTCTGTCACTGACTCAATCACTGTGAGCCTTTCCCATTATATGGTCTCAATTTACCTCATCTGTAAAATGGGGACAGACATAACTTTTTTATTTAATATTCTGGGGTGGGGGCCTGAGTGAAGGACCCTCCAGTTTGGCTTGGAAGAAGGGAGGCCCATGGCTTGGATCTAGGAGGGAACCCCATCACCCCACCCCACTCCATAGAAGGTCCTACCTGGAAATGGCAATGGAGTAGGCTGCAGAGTGCTGCCTGAAATAGAATGGAGAAGATCAGATTGGTCTGTCCCATTAGGCAATGTACCCAAGGAGTGTCACTGCTCCTTGAGTGTGTAGTTAACCCATTGCTTTTCACGTAGGTCTCATTTCTGTTCCCACTACAACTATATAAACTCAAGGCATCAACAAATCATGCCTGGATTATTACAACAGCCTCCTAATTGGCTTCCCCACCTCATCTTTCCCCTCTCCAATGAATAGGTCATGAAATCACTAGCAACATTTTCCTAAATCACAAATGAGATCATGCCATTGCCTCACTCTGAAACTTTCAATGGCTCCCCACTTTCAACTTAATAAGGTTCAACCTCCTTAGCTTGCAAGGTTCTCCAGAATCTGCCTTCAACTTACCTTTCCAGTCTCTACTATTTTCCTAGTGTTCGAGACAGATGAGGGCACTCAGGACTCCTTCAACACATCATACCCTTTGTTCCAATGGCCCACTTTCCTACTCCCTCCCCTTTCTGGCTTCCCTCAAATCATTATCTCCCCAAACCTTCAAAAGTCTTCAAACTGCAAAAGTTTTGAGTAACCTCCTATGTGAAGTTTCCCTGCTTTTCCCTTTCCCCAGAGAAGCAAGTTCTCCCTCCCCTGAATTCTCCACATCCTTTGGCTCTACCCTTCACGACACTGGTCCCATTCTGTCTCAGATCCTCACTTGTTGCATCCCTTACTAGACCATGTCCTTCTTCAAGTCAGAGATGGCTTCAGTCATCTTTATATCTCCTATAAGACCCAAGACAATTGCCCTGCCAGTCAATCAAACACCATACGCTCATTAGGCAGCTCTTATGCATCAGGTTCTGAGATGGGCTCTGGTGATACAAAGATGGAAATGACATGGTCCCTGTCCTTGAGGAGCTTACAGTCATCCCATAAAGAGGAAGGATCTAGCCACATACAAAAAGTGGTGCAGTAGATAGAGTGTAGGGCCTGGAGTCAGGAAGACCTGAGTTCAAATCTGGCCTCAGATACTTCCTAGCTGGGTGACCCTGGGCAAGTCACTTCACCCTGTTAGCCTCAGTTTCCTCATCTGTCAAATGATCTAGAAAAGGAATTGGCCAACCACTCCTGTATCTTTACCAAGAAAACCCCCAAAGGGGGTCATGGAGAGTCAGACATGACTGAAATAAGTGAACAGTAACAACCCTGAGGGGAAAGGCACCAAAATCTGGGGTTCTAAGAAAGGATTCATGGAAAAAAAGGTCTTTGAGATCTTGAAGGAAACCAGAGATTCCAAGGGGCAAAGGTGAGGAGGGAGAGCATTCTAGACAAGGGGGAGAGTGAGTGCAAATGCACAGAGGTGGGCAATGGCGTGGCCAATTTGTCTGGGATCACAGAACTTTAGAAAAGGACGAAGGTGGGATAAGGCTGGAACAGTAGGATGGGCTGAGGCTGCCAAGAATTTTAAATGCCACACTGAGGAGCTTATATATGAGGCTGAGGTGAGAGGAAGTCACTGGAGTTTATTAAGTAGGTGGGGCCTAGCATGACCAGACCTGTACTTTGGCTCCTTGGCAGCTGTAGAGGAGGGATGGGGCTGAGGAAGTCAATAAGTAATTTGTTGAATGAATGGACTTGATTTTGGAATTGAAAATGCCTCCTTCACGTAGACTTCTCTGCTTAGCCCCAGCTTTCCCTAGAGTCCTGAGACTGGATCCCTTTCTTGCCTTCACTTTATATTACAACTGTTTGTGAAATTGCCCCACCCACCAGCTAGAATGTAAGCTCTCTGAGGGCAAGGGCTAGATCAGCATTGTCTTTGTATCTATGGCCCTTAGAATGTTACTTTGTGTACTGTTCATTGTTCTTCCAAAAGACAGTTATGGTAGCACTGAGATTCTACCTAGTTCCTAATTGAATTACACAATTATATTCGTTGAAAATCCACATCTTCAGATTTTCATTCTGCCTTCATCTCCACCTCCTGCTCATTGGAAACTTACTCTGTCCCAGAACCACCCTGGACTCCTGGGTCTTCTCCTGCCCCATACAGGTCTCCCGCTCCAGGCCATCTCCATACAACCTCCGTTTTCTTTTCTTTTCTTTTCTCTTCTCTTTTCTTCTTTTCTTTTCTTTTCTTTCCTTTCCTTTTCTTCTTTTCTTTTCTTTTCTCTTCTCTTTTCTTCTTTTCTTTTCTTTTCCTTTCCTTTCCTTTCCTTTCTTTCCTTTCCTTTCCTTTTTTTTTATCTTTTCTTAGGAGGAAAGGAAGGGCAATTGAGGTTAAGTGACTTGCCCAAGGTCACATGACTAGTAAGTGTTAAGTGTCAGAAGATGTGAACCACCACACCCCTGCTCTCCTTCAATTCCATCCAACCAACATCTTCCTCTCTACTCCCCTCTTTTCACCAGTGTCTCAAGTCCTAGGAGCCTAAGATTTAGAATCAGGAGGCTCTATATTGGGTATCTAGCCCAGCTATCTCCAGGAAAGAAAGAGACTTGCTCAAGGTCACATGTCTTCTCAGTTGCAAAAATGTCATTCAAACCTAGGTCTACTTCCCCTCTGCCATCCCCAACTCTGGGAGGAAAGTGACTGACACCAATATTCACAATGAGGGATTGAGGATGTTCTCCCTGAGGGTGGAGGGCAAGGCAGAGGGAAGAAGGGAAAGAGGTCAATGCTTTC
>NW_027185798.1:6857966-6927911 GCF_028583685.1 Petaurus breviceps papuanus | reverse complement strand
AGGATCATTCCTGCCTAGAGGTGGAAGGATCCTCAGAGGCCCCCTCCCCTCATCCACTCCTTTTTTTAATGCTTTTTGGAGGGGAGAAGGCAGGGCAATTGGGGTTAAATGACTTGCCCAAGGTCACAAGTGTTGTGTCTGAGGCCAGCTTTGACCTCGGGTTTTCCTGGCTCCAGGGTCAGTGCTCTATTCACTGCACCACCTAGCTGCCCCTCATCCACTGCTTCTGATGCCCAGAAAGAGGATCATAATATACAGAGCTAATGCAAAGCTCTCATTTAGAGATGAAGAAATTGAGACCCAGAGAGGAAAAGTTATTTACTGAAGGTCACACAGCTTGTAAGAAACCTAGGTCATGAGATTCAAACCTAGGTGATGGGATCATAAATTTAGAGCTAAATGGAACTTTCAGCATTATTTAGTTCAATCCCATTTTGTCGATCAGAAAACTGAGGCTAAGTAGTTAAATGATTTTCCCAAGGTCGCACTGGTAATAAGGCACAGGCTAGGGATACGGTCTTTTGACCTGAAATCAAGTGATCTTTCTACTGCATTAAGGGAGGTATTTTAAAGCAAAGAAAGTGGGTAGGGTACTTTCCTTGGTCCTACTACATCACCCTTCTATAGGTGACTTCAAATGCCTCCTACACAGTCATTGAGCACTCAGGAGAAATCCTTTGTCACATCTTCAAATATTCACAGGATTATAGATTTAGGACTGGAAAGGACCTCAGAGGCTAGCCGGTTAAACCCTTTTATTTTACAAATGAGGAAACTGAGGCCCAGGGAGAGACTTGCCTAAGATTACCTAGGTAAAATGGAGGGGTGGGACTAGGTGGTCACTAGGGGTCTCTTCTAGCTCTAATTCAATTAAGTGATGATTTTAAACCTTCTTGAATCATCCATTTACCTCTCTTCCACCCCAGCCCCACCCCCACACAACAGTGTGCCTACTATAGATCCCATACTGCCAGGGAAGGGGAGAAGAGAGGGGGTCTCTTCTTCCTTGAACTCTGTCTGGTTCATATGCCTTCTCTTTCATTGCTTAACCTAGCTGGAAGACCCCATCTCTTTCCTCCCTCCCTCCCTCCTTCCTTCCTTCCCTCCTTCCTTCCTTCCTTCCTTCCTTCCTTCCTTCCTTCCTTCCTTCCTTCCTTCCTTCCTTCTTTCCTTCCTTCCTTCCTTCCTTCCTTCCTTACCTTCCCTCCTTTTAAAGAAAGCTGGTTTACTTAACTATAGCATAAAAAAGATATTCAACAAGGATACTCTAGCAGCACTTAGATTGGATAGACTCATCCCCCTTGCTCTTTTTTCCGTCTCTCTTTTTTAATTTTAATTTTATTTTTCTTCATAGTATTACTCCATACCTTCTGAAGGACCCCAGGGCCACTAGCGCCTGGCCACAGCCCAACCAACCCTTTGTCTCTAAAACTGCAGAAAGACAGATCTTGTGTAGTTTGTGGAGCCAAAGCTCCCTCTTGTGATAGGGACCTGTGGTTGCAGGTTTCATTCTTAGGGATGCAAAGTGGGAGACCAGGGTTCAATGGGAGATTTTCTCCCAGCCCTGCTAGGAAGGATCACTATGGTGACAGGAGGAAGGAGAAGCAGTGGTCTGAGTCCTGCTGGGACAGATTGGTTTTGGGAGACCTCTTCCACCCTTCCAGAAGGAGGGCCCCTCCCTAGGACTAAATTCTCCTTTCCCCATAGAATATGTCTGGGAATTCTCCTTCCCTACACCTCCCAGAAGGTGATGGCCCGTGGAGCTGGGAGAGGGGCCTTATTAAAGACAAGGCTTATGAAAGTCCCCTTCCTCCCCTCTTTGGAGACATGAGGGACAAGGGCTTGGAATGTTCCATGCCATGGTGGACTTGGTTTATGTGCTGCTGCTTAGCTCTGCTGAAGTGTGTTTTCCCCCAATATTCAGTTTTTTGTGAGTGTTATAAGGAATGGCTCTGGAGAGAGGGAGGAAGAGGTGGATATATTGGCAAGTGTAGGTGGTGTTAAAAAACAAACAAACAGTGCTTTTGGATGGAGGAATGATGCAGGCCTAGACTTCACACTCTCCCTGCCTTTCTCTGGCAGAAAAAGCCCTTCTTCCCAGACAGGGGACTGGGAGGGTCAGTCTTCCCCCTCTAAGCCTCACCCCTCTTCAGCTGATGAAAGGGTCTGAAGCACTGGGGAGAGGGGGCAACTGGGTCCCAAAGCTGCCACTGATTTCAATAGCTGCCAAATTTCAAGGTTCTCAAAACACTTTGCCCCAGAACAAGACAGGGAGGTTGGTACCATAACTTTTTTTTTTTAGCTGGACAATTTCATTGGTATGAGGGAATTCACTTGATCAAGGCAAAAGAAGTAAGCGTTCTGCAAATTATAATCTTAGAGAATTGAATGGACATTGTCAAAGCTTAAGGAACTTGACCAGTCACAGAGGCAGTGGGATTTGAATGCAAGTCTCCCTGGCTCAGAGACCAGCTGGCTATCCACTAGGCAGCAGCTGCCTCAGCATAGCTAGTATAACTACCATTTCATAGATGAGGAGACTGAGGCCGGCATCATACAGCTAGCTTCTAAGTGTCAGATCAGTCCAGCACACATTACCCACTCTGACACAGCTTCTCCCTCACTTAATCTCTCTTGACTTGTTTTCTCCTTTGTAAAATGAAGGGGTTGGACCTGATGACTTGTCTTTTCCAGCTCTAAAACTATCCTTTAATTATTCTAAGTCTTCCCTGATCCCTCCAAGCCTTCCCTCTCCCCACTCCCATGATCTTGTATTTACTTATCCATATACCATTTTGAACCCCTGTCTTCTAGAATTTGAAGGCCTAGCATGTGGGGGCAGCTAGGTGGCACTGAAGTGGATAGACATTGGGCTGGGAGACAGGAAAACTCATCTTCCCGAGTTCAGATCCTGCCTCAGACACTTACTAGCTATGTGACCCTGGGCAAGTCACCTAACCCTGCTTTACTCAGTTTCTTCATTTGTAAAATTAGCTGGAGAAGGAAATGGCAAAACACTTCTGTATCTTTGCCAAGAAAACCCCAAATGAAGAAGTCAGACATGACTGAAAAAAAAAAAGCATATGGAGGAGGGATGACTTGCTGTACTTGGCCCCAAAAAACTAGGAGCAATGGATAGGTATATGGTCAGGAGACAATATGACCCAATGGAAAGATCATTGTCTTTGGAGTCAGAACATTGGGGTGCTTATTACCTGTGTGATATCGGCTAGATTGCTGGACCTGGAGTCAGGATGAATTCAAATCCTGCCTCGGACACTTGCTAGCTATGGGGCTCCAGGCAAGTCTCTTTGCCTCAATTTTCTCATCTGTAAAATGGGAATAATAATAGCCCCTGCTTCCCAGGGCTGTTGTGAAGATAATGAGATAATATTTTAAAATGCTACATCAACACTGGTTGTCATGATCAGTCTCAATTTCTTCCTCTATAAAATGCAGGGGTGGAAATAGACAGTCTCTGAGCTCCCTCTCAGCTCTAGATCTGTGATAGTCATGGGCAAATTCAGGTCAATATAGGGAAGACCGTCTGGACAGCCAGAGCTGTGAGAATGACAGGAGGCCTCATGATCTGGTGCTCTATCCACCAAAGAAGCCCTGATAGAGAGAGATAGAGATGAAGATTGTGTATGCATGCATGCACACACACATGTATATATATGTATATATAAATATATGTATAGATATATTTATATGTATGCGTGTACATACATATATACACATGTATATATCTATATGTGTGTACAATGCACACACGTGTGTATGGCTATATCTGCATGTGTGCATACATATATGCATGTGGATATATGCATGTATCCACACATGTGTGTATGTACACACACATATAGTCACACACCAATCAGCTTAGAGATCTTTGTACTCGACTTGTAAAACAGCTACAATCCAATATTGGCCCCAACAGGGTCTCAAACTGACAGGTGGGGGCATGATGGAGTTGCTCACCCAATGGCAGGAAGAGAAAGGCCAGAGCAGATAGGAGGATGGGGCCAAGGGTATTCCTTTCTTCTGGTCTCCACCCTCTGCTTCTCTGAGCTGGGCAGGGACCAATTCTCATTTCTGCTCTTCTCTTTGGGTTTGGAGGGTCTTCAGATGTCTCTCCGGGGAGTGGAGAAGTCACAGCTGGAACATCTGGAAGTCGGGGTCAAGGCCTTGGGGGGATCCGAGCTAACCAGGGGAGGGCAAGGAGGGAAGAGTTAAGTCATTGCCTGGTAGTGATCAATCTTCCCAGGGCCCCAGCCCCCACCCTGGCTCGCCTTCCCCTTAGACACTTGGATCTATGTAATTATTTTCATGCTGTCTTGCCCATTAGAATGTGAGCTTCTTGAGGGCAGGGCTGTGTTTTTGCCTTCCTTTTTTTTTTAAACTGGATGTCTGTCTTCCATGGAATGTTCTCCCTCCTTTTCTCCACCTCCTGGTTTCCCTGGCTTCCTTCAAGTCTCAGCTAAAATCTCACCTCCTGTAAGAAATCTTTCCCAGTTCCTCTTAGTGCTAATGCCATCTCTGGGAGATTACTCCCAATTTATCCCATATATATCTTGTTTATAGGGCATTGAGAGGATCCAGTGGACAGAGTGCCAGGCCTGGAGGCAGGAAGACTCATCTTCCCAAGTTCAAATCTGGCCTCAGACACTTCCTAGCTGTGTGACCCTGGACAAGTCACTTCACCCTGCTTGCCTCAACTTCCTCATCTGTCAAATGAGCTGGAGAAGGAAATGGCAAAGCATTCCAGTGTGTGACCCTGAGCAAGTAACCTAACTCTGTCTGCCTCAGTTTCCTCATCTGTCAAATGAGCTGGAGAAGGAAATGACAGATTACTTCAGTATATTTGCCCCCCAAAAAAAAAACCAACCCCAATGGGGTCACAGAGCTGGACACAACTGAAAAGCAGCAGAACATCTTGTTTGTCTGTAGTAGTTTGTGTGTCTTCTGCCACCATTATACTGTGAGCCCCCTGAGAGTCAACACTCTCCTGTAGCTTTCTGTGTATTCCCAGAGCTAAATGCAGTGCTTGGTACCTGTGTTGTTCAGTCATTGTCCTTCCAATCTGTCTGACTCTCCATGACCCCACTTGGGGTTTTCTTGGCAGAGATACCAGGGTAGTTTGCCAATTCCTTCTCCAGTTCACTTGAAAGATGAGGAAACTGAGGCAGACAGCATTTAAGTGACTTGCCCAGGGTCACACAGCTAGGAAGTGTCTGAGACTGGATCTGAACTCCTATATTCCTGACTCCTGGCCCAGCCTTCTATCCACTACACCTGCCTGGTACACAGTAGGCACTTAACATTGCTGTCTTATTCATTCTTCTTTGGCCATCTCTCCCTCCCTACTTCAAGCTTCTCCATCAGAATGGAAGTTCCTTGAGGACAGGGACGATCTTTCTATGTGTGTTCCAGGGTTAAACAGAGTGCCAGGCACACAGCAAGTGCTTAATATATGTTTGTGGACTGACTGTTACAGCCACCAGGCCCTTGGGCAGGGGCAGAAAAGGGAGACTTCTTTCTCCTGGACCTGCCTAGATGGGTATCCTGGGGCTCAGGTCCCTGCTACTCCCTCCTTCCAGGGGAACAGCCCATGGAGCAGATTCTTCCTCCCCCGACTCCCCTGTCAGAGTGCAGCCCGGCCCTCTGCCATGCCCACCCTCCTCCTCCCCCAGGATTATCTAGATGAGAGCTGCTAAATAAAGCCTGGGCAGGATTGTTCAGTTCCTGAGGCCTAAGGCAGGTGGAAAGAAGCTGGATACCACATCAAGATTCCTTCCAAATCCTACTGACCTTTCAAGTCCCAGTTCAGAGTCTCCCTCCTCCATGCAGCCCTCTACAACTATACCAGCTCCCAGTAAACTCAGAACTTCCCCTGTTCGGATGACTGGTTGTCCAGGTAACTCATTTGGGCAAAGCAAATACCCAGTGGCTGACTGGTTAAGTGCTCTAGATCCTTCCCAATGTTTGTTGGAATAACCTGCTTTTATTGGGAGGTTTTAAGGAAGCCTTTTTGCCCTTCCATGTTGACTCATTTTGTGGATCTAGACACATCTCTGGGGGCTATTCCCCTGGGAGCAAGGATGAAAGGACCCTCTGCCTGATGCCTTCTGAGGTCCCTGCCAAATTCTAGAGTTATAATTCTGTAAGCTTGCTGCTTTTGCCACCTTGGCAAAGTCATTCAGAACTCTCTGGGTCTCAGTTTCCTCATCTGTAAAATGGGAGAGTTGGACCAACTAGCCTTGAGGATCCGTCTAGTTCTAGACCTAGGATACTGTCCAAAGCACCTCTTTACCATCTGGAGAATGAGGGGGTTGGATTAGAGAGCCTCTGAGAAAGGCCTGGGTTTGAGTCCTGCCTTTGACTCATACTAGCTCTATGACCTTGGGCAAGTTACCCAATGTCTCTGTGCCCCTAGAGACTGCAAAGCAGGTGCCCATTGGTAGGAATTCCTCACCCAGCCCTCCCTACATTCATATGATCACAAGTCCATGTGGTTACATTGCTTCTACGCTCCAGCCAAGCTGATCTATTCTTCCCCCCCTCCACCCCAAATCTGCCTTCTAGACCTTTGCCTGAAATGACCTCATAGGAAAACAGATTAGAGCTGAAACAAAACTATAGGAAGCCATCTAAATCAAACACCCTTCCTCCTTTCATTTTACAGATGAGGAAACTAAGGCCTAGAGAAATTACTTATCCAAGGTCATCTAGGTAGTATTGTGCCCAAATCCAAATCACACCCCACCTGATTTGAAGCCCACCATTAAGCCCCTTTATGTAGTTGTCTTTGTCTCTATCCTACACCCTGTAATAGCTTGAAATAGCTTAAGACATAGTCCTGGGTATTGCCCAAGGCATAGTCCCCTAACCCTGTTCTGTTCTGCTGACCAAGCAGGGTCCCCACTCCCTTTACCCAGAACATGACCCTAGCCTGTGCCCATTACCCAATGACCCTCCACCCTGCTCTAGGAGGGACCCCTTTCCAGGAAAAGTTGCACCCTTGTACCCTTGCGCCATCTTCCCAAATTAGCCCTGAGCTACAGATCTAACCAATGGCAAATCTTGGCTTCTGTCCATTATTGCTTATGCTAGTTCCCCTCACCAGTTGTGGTTTTTGTGGTTTTAAACTTTATAAGCATTTTATGTACCCCAATTCGGGGCTGCCTAATTTGAGTGCGTACTACTGGTAGTCACGCACTTAATAAATCCACACCTAAATTTACTTTGAATCCAGATCTTGGGTCTCTCTTATTCTCTGCACAAGAGTAGTAAGCAGGAGAGGCAGGATTTGAACTCTAGAGCCATCTCCCCTGGGACATGCTGCCCCCCTCCTTTCCTGTTGAACCCCTTTAAGCCCCATTAAACACCAACTTAAATGCCACCTCCTCCAGGAAGTCTTCTCAGATCCTCATTCCTGAAATTTCAGCCCTTCAAACAACCCCCAGCTTTCACCCAGCATGTTTTGTACCTCCCAGAAGTGCTTTTCGACCATACAATGCTGTACATTAGATCTATCTGTGTATGAGGAGCATCCCCTGGAAAACCACAAGTTCCCTGAGAACAGAAACAGTGCCTGAACTCAATTAAGGGTCTATGACTTTATTCCTGCAGGGGTATGGCTGGCCCACCCCTCTGAAGATTCCCCAGTGCCCAGCTGCAGTGCTTGGCTGAAAGTCAGACAGGTATTTAATGAAAGAATAAAGGTGGGAAGAGAATATAAACATTTAAAAAGTACCTACTTTGTGCAATCTTAATTTGATTCTCACAACAACCCTGGCAGATAGGTGCCATTATTATCCCCATTTTACAGATGAGGAAATTGAGGCAGACAGAGGTTAAGGGACTTTCCCAGGATCACATAGCTAGTAAGTTGCTGAAGTCAGATTTGAGCTCAGGTCCTCCTGACTCCAGGCCTAGTGTTCTATCTGCACCATCAGCTGCCTGGAATAAAGGGGCTATATGAATATATATATGAATGAATGAATGAGCTATATAGGAAAATATATGGTCTCCAGGCAAGCCTCTTCTTCTCCAGTCAACCAAGTCTTTACTGACCCCTTTGGTCCACCTTATGCTAGATGCTATAGGATGCTTACCATGGAGGGGGGCAAAGTCCCACCCCCTTGACAAAGAGCACAAGCTCTTTAGCCCATGGGCAGATGGAGAGTGAGGCCCATCTTCTGAGGACAATGAGGCTGCACTGGTTGAGAACATAGACCTAGATGGGGAAGGGCCCTTGGGACCTCTGGCCCCTAATATTTCATAGACAGGCTGGTCCAAAGTCACACAGGCCATAGGCATCAAAGGCAAGACTTGAAAATATCTCCTTTGATAGTTTACCTGTCAGATTTGTGGAGAGGGGAAGACTTTATGACCAAACAAAAATTAGAGAGCATTATAAAATGCAAAATGGATAATTTTGATTACATTAAATTGAAAAGCTTCTGTACAAACAAAGCCAATGTAACCAGAATTAGGAGGGAAGTGGAAAATTGAGAAAGAATTTTTACAACCTATGTCATTGACAAAGGACTCATTTCTAAAAGATACAGAGAATTGAGTCAAATCTATAAGAATACAAGTCATTCCCCAATTGATAAATGGTCAAAGGATATGAACAGGCAGTTTTCAGAGGAAGAAATTAAAGATATTTATAAGCATATGAAAAAATGCTCTAAATAACTATTGATTAGAGAAATGCAAATCAAAAGAACTCTGAGGTACCACATCTCACCAGTCAGATTGGCTAAGATGACAAAACATGAAAATGACAAATGCTGGAGAGGATGTGGGCAAATTGGAACACTAATGCATTGCTGGTGGAGTTGTGAACTGATCCAACCATTCTGGAGAGCAATCTGGAATTATGCCCAAAGGGCTATAAATAATTTCATACCCTTTGACCCAGCAATACCACTTCTAGGGTTGTATCCCAAAGAGATCATAGAAGTGAGAGGAAGACCCATATGCACAAAAATATTTATAGAAGCTCTTTTTTTGGTGGCAAAGAATTGGAAATTAAGGGGGTGCCCATCAATTGGGGAATGGCTGAACAAGTTGTGGTATATGCATGTTATGGAATACTATTGTGCTATAAGAAACGAGGAGCAGACGGTCTTCATATTTACCTGGAGAGGCTTATACGAACTGATGCTGAGTGAGAAGAGTAGAGCCAGGAGAAATTTGTACACAATTACAGACACAATGTATGTGTGACGACCAACTTTGATAGACTGGACTCTTTTCAGCAATCCAGAGTCATAAGTCAACCCCAAAGACTCATGATGGAGAGAGATGTTTATATCCAGAGAAAGAACTGAGTTTGAATCCAGATTGAAGCAAACTACTGGATCTTTTTCTTTTTCTTGTTTGGTTTTGTTTCCTCTTTCCCATTGTTCATTCCATCTGATACAATCCTTCTTTATAACCTGACTAATGCCTAATGTGAAAATATTTGCAGATACTATACTTGATTGTATGACGCCGGGGTGGGGGGAGAGAAAATTTGAAACTCAAGGAATTGTGGAAATGAATCTTGTAAACTAAAAGTAAACAAATTAATAAAGACCAAAAAAATTTAAAAATAAGACCTTAAAAAAAAAAAAGAAAATATCTCCTTTGGCCCCAGAACAATACTTTTCCACTTTCCCACAGTGTTTTCGATTGGTCTGTACTGTATCACCCTCTGAACACTAGCTTCCCCTCCCAGGATGGGAATGTTCTATGGGCATCCAAACTGTCAGTGTGTGCCACACAGACAACAATGGCCAGGAATGGGACAGGGGCAGAAAGGCCAGATTCCTCCTCATTCCAATTTCTGCCCTTGAGGCCAGTCAAGTAGAAGCCTGAAATGGATAGGGGCTAGGGCAGAATTTCACATTAGGGGCAAGTTTTTTGTGTCCTAGACCCCTGTGGTAGGTTGGTGAAGCCTATGGACCATCTCTCAGATCAAAATGGACAAAAATGCAAAATTTCAGAGGCTAGTGAAAATAAAGGTGTCATTTTTACCCCCATCCTAGTTCATGGTCCAGGGCAGTTAGGTAGCACATTGGAGAGAATATGGGGCCTGGAGTTTGGAAGACTCATCTTCCTGAAATCAAGTCCAGCCTCAGACACTTTACTAGCTGTGTGACCTTGGGCAAGTCACTCAACTCTGCCTCAGTTTCCTCATCTGTCAAATGAGCTGGAAAAACAAATGACAAACCACTCCAATATCTTTGCCAAGAAAAGTCCAAATGGGGGCACAAAGAGTCAGACACAATGCCTCCATTCCTTGAATTCTCCCCCTCTTCCTCTCCACCTTCTGGCTTCCCTGGTTCCCTTTTAGCCTTAGCTAAAATCCCACTTTCTATAGGAAGTCTTCTAGAGTCCCTCTTATGATTAACACCTTCCTTAATTGATTATCCCCAGCTTATTACTTATCTAGCTCCTTAACAGTTTACATGTTGGGGGAGGCTAGATGGTGCAGTGAATAGAGCACTGGCCCTGGAGTCAGGAGGACCTGACTTCAAATCTGGTCTCAGATACTTAATACTTACTAGCCGTGTGACCTTGGGCAAGTCACTTAACCCCAATTGCCCTCCAAAAAAAAAGCAAAAAAAGATGTCTTGTTTGGGGTGGATAGGTGGGGCAGTGAATAGAGCACTGGCCCTGGAGTCAGGAGGTCCTGAGTTCAAATCCGGCCTCAGACACTTAAGACAAAAAAACTAGCCAGAATTAGGGTTAGGGTTAGTGACCTTGGGCAAGTCACTTAACCCCAATTGCCTTCCAAAAAGCAAAAAAAAAACCACACAAATAGTTTGCATGTTGTCTCCCCCATTAGATTGTACACTCCTTAAGGGCAGGCACAGTTTTTTGCCTTTCTTTGTGTCTCTGTTACTTAACCCAATGTCCAGAACACAGTGGTCACTTAAATGTTTGTTGAATTGAGTTAATAACTCGTGACGTTGTGAAAATCTCTTCCCTTCCCAGAACCTTAGTATACTCCTTTGTAAAAAGGGGAGAAAATATTTCTTCCTCATGTTGCTGTAGGGAATGTTGAGAAATGGCACTTTGATGTGAAGGGCATGAAAATGCCTAATAACAGAGAGAATTTGTCTAGGGTGCTTCACTGGGATTCCTAGTTCAGGAATTTAATTTGCATGCCAATCTAAGAGGATCTCGGGAGAGAGGGTGGCTTCCTCACTCAGCCCTATACTCAGGTCGGCGGATAGCCAGCCTCCTGAGACAGTAGATGGTTGACTACTAGGTATTATTTAGGGCCCTGGGAAGGCTCTGCCTGATCTCTAAGCAGGGGAGAGGAAGGAGAAATACACTCTGGTGTCATCCAAGAGGGGTCTCTGTGTGACTGGGAAGTTGCCCCTCCCAGCTATTTTGGTAGGGGGACAAGGGTTTCTGAGGCCAAGCTGGGCAGGCCCCCGTAGAACAAAGAGTTGGGTTACAGGGGAGTCAGAAAGCCAGATCCCAGGCCGGCCACTGTTTTCTCAATACTCCATTCATCTGGCAGAGGGAAAGGCCCTCCCTCCAGAATAATTGCCTTTTGTCCTCTGGGGTTGGCCCTCCCTTCTTTTCTGAGGAGCTGAGGATAGCTGAAAGATGGGAGCTGAGATCTGGGGGAGGGAGTGAGGGCAGCTGATCCTCTTCCTGCCTGAACCCAGCCTCTCCAGTGCCCAGCTCCAGCAGTGGGGCAGGAATCTTCCAGTCCCCTTTTCCATGTGTCACCCCCACCTCTGTGAGCCTGCCCCCCCAACCCCACCCCCTGCGCCTCCTCTGGTCGTCTGGGCCCTCCTGGGAGTTGGAAAGATAGGAACAGGGGCCACTGGGGAGAAGATGATCTTGGGATTGGCCCAGGTCACCTCTGCCTCTCCCTGTACAATGACAAAAGGAGAGATTGACGGAATCTTAGGAGGGAAACGTTCCTACTCCCTTCCCCACCAAGGTATGTGTGTGGGCTTGGTTGTAAGTAGTCTGTCCCTGTTCTCCCTTATGCCATTCTAACTCCCTTCCCTAATATTTCATAGCACCTGCTTTCGACCCCTAAGATCTTACCGATTACTGGCTTGAGAAGAGAAGAAACAGAGTGGAAGATGGGAAGGACCAGGAGGCCTTTTGTAAAAAGTCTGTACATAACCGTCCCTTGTCCTTCTTAATTTACTGTGGATAAAAACATCAAGCATCTAAGTCAGAGAAGAACAAGTTGGTTCATCCTCTCTCTTTATCATGGTAGATTCAGAGCTGGAAGGGATTTGAGGACATTTAATCCAACCCTCTCATTTTACAGATGAGAAAACTAAGGCCCAGAGAAGGGTAAAGTGATCGTCTAAGGTGACGCGGACAGTAAATGGAAGAGCTGAGATTCAGAGCCAGACCTTGAGACTCCAAATTCCACCTGCTGTCACAACAGCACTTCCTCCTTCCCCCCGTTTTCATCCAAGAGCAGACTCAATGTCCAGGTCAACCAGGCCCAGCTTCCTGGTGCCAACAAAGCAGGGTACGTCCCAACCCAATCTTATGGAATGGCTCTGGCAGAAACCGCAGCACTAAGATAGCGAGATTACAAGAGGAGGCCAGCTCCCGATAGGAATGACCAGGGCAGTTGGCCCAATGGCGCCACCACGGGACTTTGGAATATCATGGCCAGATTGAGCGATAATGGGTCCATGATGTTATTGAGAAACATCTTGGTCTAGGACAAGGTTAGGAAGGGTAGACCTTGAGGTCCCGCCATGTCTGAAAGAATCACATTGGTGTAAGACTGTTAGACCAGCTCTGAATGATGCCTGAGCTCTCCAACTCCGAGAACCTTGAACCTTGTTTTCTTTTCGGTTCCCTCAAGAGCTCAGTAAAATTTAGCTCTTTGCAAATGCCCCTTTTGACTTCCCCCTAGCCAAAAGAGAATAAAAGTGTCCATACCTGGATGGGATTTCTTCAGCTTTATCTGTCTTCCGCCTCCTTCTTCCCCTTTTCCCTCCTCCTCCTCCTCCTGCCCCTTAGAAACAGCTGGTGATTAAAAAATCAATCAATACGAGTCAGGAGTCACTGCTTCCTCTCCACCTGAGGGAGGCCAGACTGGGGGCGTGGAGGTGGGGGAAATACAGAAAGCTTTTTTTTTTTTTTCTACAAAAATAAATGGAAGGAAAAAACAAAAAGAGGAAGGGAGAAGAAGGAAATCGCTCATCCGGCCGTTGCCTCTCCAGATGGGGGAAGCGGGTTGTGGGGGATTGGAACCGTTGGAAATCCCCACTCACTTCCAGCATGGCACCCTGGACCCCACACGGAAGGCAAAGGAGGAGAGGGAGATAACAAAAGGCAGGAACACATCCCAAATAGATCGGGAGGGCTGAGGTCGAGAGGCAGCTCAAGTTTCAGAGAGGCAGACCTGCCCTGGCTCTGGCCCCTGCAGTGCAGGAAAAGGAAGGAAGGAGGCCACTCATCACATCAAACCCCAACTCTTCACCTTGGCATTCAAGGCCCTCCTCAAGCCTGCTATGCCTTACCTTTCTAGCCTCCTCTCATGCCTCTTCCCTAAGATGGACCCTCAGCTCCAGTCAGGTCAGGCTCCCCACTGCCCCCTGGGCACACTGTGCTTATTTCTGATTCTGTCTCTTCTCCCTCCTCCTCTATCCAGATTCTAACTGCCTTTCAAGGCCCAGCTCTAGTCACCCCTGCTCTGGGAAGCCATTTCCTTCTTGTGACCCAAAGCATATCACTTCCCTTCCCTTTATAGGTTTCAATAAAGGTTGAACGAGATGATGGCTAAGCTGTCTCCCACCTTGAAATCCTCTGATCCTTCCCAAACCATTCCAAACCTGTGATCTTTCCCCTCTCTGTCCTCATGACCCTCATCATGTCCAATGTAACAGGGGCAAGTCCATGGAATAGGCTCTCAAGGTTTACAGGATGGACACATGCTGGGAACATGCAAGACCGGAGATTCCTTGGTAATTGCCCAGTTCCCATGATGGAGACTGATGAGGCTGAGTGTGTGCCTGGATCACTTCTGAAGACTCACTTTGGCCTCTCACTTTTTAAAAAAAGTTTAATTCTGACCTTAAACATACAGAGAAAGAGACAGACAGAAACAGAGAGACAGACAGAGAGAAAGAAAGAGAGAAACAGAGAGCACATACAGCAGAACACAAAAAGAGGATTCCATATTTATAAATCTATAAAGTGGTAAATATTTATTTCATCCTCTTGCTTTTAAAAGAAGTATAATAAAGTCTACATATTTACATTCAGAACTGTCCTGTTTGTGTCTACTTCCTTCTGAAAATCCTCCTTTTGTGCATTTAAAGAAATACTCTAATGCCCTCTTTTTTAAAAAACATCCTTATTGCTAACTCCATTCATGCTAACTCCTTGAAGGAAGGGCCTGTTTTGTTCTGATCTTTATATGTCCAGAATCTAACATAGTGCATCACCCTTAGTAGGAATTAAGTAAATATTTGTCAGATTAAATTGAGTCATCTCACTGGATCCTCACCACAACCTCATCAGGTAAGTACTATAAGTTTTACTGTCCCATTTTACAGATGCAGAAACAGATCCACAGAGGTAAGAATGGCTTGGCCATGCTTTGGGTCAATATATGGTAAAAAAAATAATAATAATCCCCCACCAGTATTTCTTTTACCAGACCAATTAAAAGAGAAAGAGGAAATTCCCTTATACACGAGGCTATATTTTCCCACAGGTTAAAATGCCAGTTGATGTGTATAATGAAACATACCTGACTCAAAAACATATGTGGGATCAAATATACCTAAAGGGAATACACATGGACAGGAATTCCCAAGGAGAGAACACATAGACCTGAAACACATTTGGTCAAATAGTCACTTGCAGAAGAGGACACAAGTACAGGGAATGAATGAACATATGTGGCCAAGCCGTTCGCGCTCCTGGGGCAGCATTCCCATGGGACTATCCCTCTGCATTCTTTGCTTCTGTTTACTTTTCTGAAATCACCTGCCCTGTTAGTCACATGGTGAAGTTGAAAACTTTTAGGTACCCTACTGGTCTAGTCTCTCAGATACTTCTACCCGCCAGGACTCCTTCAAACACACTGACTTCCCAGTTCTTCCCCTCCATTTCCTTATTTCTCATGACCCTTTCCTCCACTCTACTTCAGCTACCCACAGAGATGTGCACAACTTTGATCTTCCCAATCTTTTCTCATTCCACCATTCCCTTTATTTTATACCTCCTGACTTTGTTCTTCATCCTCACCCTGATCTCCGACCCCTTCAGCCATCAGTTCTTTTCTGGGTCATCACCCCTAGACTGGCTTTACTCTCCTGCCTTCACCATCTTGACCCTTTGGTGAGCCAGTTGAACTCTGTACTCTCCTCTTGTCTCTTCCTTGTCCTCTTGTCCTATCACTGATCTTGTTCTGCTAAGCCTCAGACTTAGATTAATGCCATCATTTGTTACCTTTGCTTATGTTCACATACTGCTAAACAAATCAGGAGAAAATCGCAGAACCATTCTGACTCAATCCACTACGTATTTCTATTAGATAATCTTTCCTGAGCCCTCACTGCAGCAAGGCAATCCTCTTACACCTTTTTAATCTCCTCATGATCCCAATCACCACATCATCTTTTCCAAATTTGTTCATCCTTTCTCAAACTTCCCACAGCTTCTTCTCCTTCCACCCTGTCAGCTCAGAACCTTGTTTCATATTTCACTGAAAAAAAGAAATTGAGGCCATTCACCAAGAGCTCCCTCTTCTCTCCTGTTCCTCATCTCACCTCATGCTCAGATGCCTTCAGCCATTTTCTTCCCCTCTGCCTCACACAAATTGGCCCCTACCCCTTGTCAAGGCAAATTCCTATAAATACACAAGTGATCCCATTCCATCCTGTCTTCTCCAGATGATTTCAGAAAAACCAGGAAAGACTTCTATGAACTGATGCAAAATGAAGTGAGCAGAACCAACAGAACATTGTACACAGTAACAGCAATATTGTTATAATGGCCAACTCTGAAAGTCTTATCTACCTAATCAATATAAAGACAATTCCAATAATCAATATGGAGATATTTTTTAACCAAAAGACACATGATGAAAAATGCTATCCACCTTCAGAGAGAGAACTGATGAATTCTGAGTACAGATTGAAGCATTTTTTTATTTTCTTTTTCATTTTTGGTAACAGAGTTAATATGGAAATATGTTTTGCATGACTTCATGTGTATAATTGATATATTGCTTGCTTTCTCAATAAGTGGAGGAGGGACTGGAGGGAGTCAGAGAATTTAGAACTCAAAAAAAATTTTTTAAGGAATATTTATGAGCTGATGCAAAGTGAACAGAACCAGGAAAATATTGTACACAGTAACAGCAATATTGCACTATGATCATCTATGAATAACTTAGTTCTCAGCAGTACAATGACTCAAGACAATTCCAAAAGACTCATGTTGAAAAATGCTATCCACGTCCAGAGAAAGAACTGATAAACTCTAAATGTAGATTGAAGCATACTATTTTCACTTTATTTTTTGGCAGTTTTTTTTTCCTTTTGTTCTGTTTCTTCTTTCACAACATGACTAATATGGAAATATATTTTACATAATTATGTATAAATAACCTATATCAAATTGCTTGCCATCTTAGGGAGGAGGGGGAAAATTTGAAACTCAAAATTTTATTTTAAAAAATGAATGTTAAAATTTTTCTTTACTTGTAATTGGAAAAATAAAATACCAAGTACAAGAAAAAATATGTTTTGCATGATAGCATATGTATACAAACTGTATCAAATTATTTACCATTTTCAGAAGAAGGGGAGAGAGAAAAGTTGGAACTCAATGTCTTATAAAAATCAATGCTAAAAATTTTTCTTTAATATGTAATTGGAGAAAAATACTATTTAAATTTTTAAAAGGAAAGAAAAAATAAAAATCAGCAAAAAATAAATAAAAATTTTAAAAAGAATGCTTAAAAATAAATAATGATTTTTTAAAAGATCATCCCCTCTACCATCCCTCCTGATGCCTACAAATATGCCCATATCTCCCCCAGTCCCCAAACCCACCTCCTTTTCATGGCCTTGAGAAGGCTGTCTACAATTAGTGTCTCTACTTCCTTCCTTCTCATTCCCTTAAGGCTTTGCTGTTCCTCACACACCACACTCCATTTCCTGACTCAGGGCATTTTCCCTGGCTGTCCCCCATATCTGGGATTCTCTCCCTCCTTATTTCCTTCTCCGGGTTTTCCTGGCTTCTTTCAACTCCCAGCTAAAATCTCACATTCTACAAGGAGTCTTTCCCAACCTCCCTCAACGCTAGGACCCTCTCTCCATTGGGTATCTCCAATCTATAGTTTGTATATAGTTGTCTCCACGTTATCTCCCACCTTAGTCTGTGAACCCCTTGAGAGAAGGGACAGGGCTTTTCTTG
This sequence comes from Petaurus breviceps papuanus, assembly GCF_028583685.1. Classification (NCBI taxonomy): domain Eukaryota; kingdom Metazoa; phylum Chordata; class Mammalia; order Diprotodontia; family Petauridae; genus Petaurus; species Petaurus breviceps. The sequence continues at coordinate 6,910,481 of NW_027185798.1, read as the reverse complement.
TTTCTCTTTTCATTTTTCTTTTGCCTTTTTTTGAGTCCCCAACACTTAATATAGTACAAAGAACACAATAAGAACTTAATAAATGCTTGTAGCAGTCTGGCTTCTGACCTTGTCATTTGATTTGAAACTGCTGTCTCCAAAGTTACTGCTGATTTCTAAATGGCCAAATCCAATGACCATTTTCTCAACCTTCATCCTTCTTGACCTCTCTGCAGCCTTTAACTCTGTTGAGACTCTCCTCTTCTTCTCCATGCTCTCTTCTCTCTAGGTTTTCATAACGTACTCTCCTGATTCTCCTAACTTTCTCATTATTCTTTCTCTGTCTCCTTTGCCATCTGTGCGGCCCTTACTAACCTTGAGGGTCCCCCAAGTCTTTGCCCTTGCCCCTCTTCTCTTCTCCTTTTCTACTATTTCACTTGGTAATCTCTTCAGCTCCCATGGATTCAGTGTTCACTTCTATGCAGATGATTCTCTAGCTCTCTTCATACAGCCTTAACCTCTCCCCTGACCTCCAGTCTCATGTTTCCAACTCTTGGATATCTTGAACTGTATTATCTGGTAGACAACATCTCACCGTGTCTAAATCTGAATTCATTACCTTTTCCCTTAAACCCTTTCCCTTTCCTTTTTTTTTTTTAAAGCAATCGGGGTTAAGTAACTTGCTCAAGGTTACACGGCCAGTTATTTCTGGGTGTGGTGCTGAGTATCTGAGCCCAAATTTGATCCAGGTCATCCCGACACTGGAGCCAGTACTCTTACTCGCTGAGCCACCTGGCCACCCCAACCCTCTCCCTTTCTTAATCTCCTTACTATTAAGGGCACCACCATTCTCCCATTCACCAGATTTTTGACCTGGGTGTCCTACTCCATGCATCACTCTCTCACCCATCATATTCAGTCTGTCACCAAAACCTATCGATATTACCTTTGTAGCATCTCTGGCACATGCCCCTTCCTCTTCTATGAGACTGCCACCGCCCTAATGGAGAACCATAATCACCTCATACTTATACTCTTGCTAATTGGGCTCCTGGCTACAAGTATCCCCATTCCAGTCCACCCTCCACTTAGCTGTCAAATGACCTTTTTAAAGATCTTTTAATCGTTCATTGGTGGGTAAGGTCAACATTACCCATTCCCATTGGATAAACTTCAATGGCTGTCTATTTACCTCCCAGATAACAAATAAAATCCTTTTTTTGCATTCAAAACCCTTCCTATGGGGCGGCCAGGTAGCACAGCGAGTAAGAACACTGGCTCCAGTGTTGGGATGACCTGGGGATCGAATCTGGGCTCAGATACTTAGCACCACACCCAGAAATAACTGGCCGTGTAACCTTGAGCAAGTTACTTAACCCCGATTGCTTTAAAAAAAAAAAAAAACACCTTCCTATGCTGCCTTCCTCCATCTCTTCAGTCTCCTTACGCTTTATATCCTACCATACTCTGATCCAATGACACTGGCCCCTTGCTGTTCGTCACACTAGGTACTACGTCTCCTGATTCCAGACATTTTCACTGGTTGACCCCCATGCCTGGAAAGCTCTCCTTCATCTCTGCCACTGGAATTCCTTCAAATGCCAGAAAAAGCCCCACCTTCTACACAAAGTCTTTCTTTATCCCTCTTAATTCTGGTGCTTTCCCTCTGTTGATAGTCTCCAATTGATCCTGTCCATATCTTGTTTGCATATTGTCTCGCCCATTAGAATGGCATATCCTTGAGTACAGGGACTCTTTTTGCCTGGTTTGTATGCTCAATGCTTAGCACAAAGCGTGGCACACAGTAGGCACTTAATACATGCATACTGACTTGACTACAGGATTGTTGATGGCGCCGTCAAACTACTCTTTGCAAGTCCTCTGCTGCCATCTGCTGGTCTTCTTCAAAAGTGTAGCTGCTATTCAACTTCTCTATTGAGTAGGGAGTTCTTTAGGGCTGCAGCCTCAGGAAATGTCAAATCAACCAGGCACTAGCAGTTGTGGGATAGGGGGGGAAGGGATGGGGGGTTTCCAGGAGAAACTTGGAGGAAGCCAGAGAAGCCAGGAGGCAGAGAGCAAGAGGAAGAGAGAGCATTCTAAGAGTGGCAGACAGCCACGAGAAAAGTCAGAGCTGGGAGCTGGGAGCGGGGCTGTGTTGTCACTGGATGTACGTAGAAGGGAATAAAGTATAATAAGAATGAAGAAGTAGAAAGGGGCCAGGCAGAGAAGGGATTTGATACTGGATCCTGGAAGTATTAGGGAGCTACTAGATCTTATTGAGAAGGGGTGTAACATGGTCAGACCTGGGTTTTAAGATCACATTGGCAGCCAAGTTGAAAGAGATCAGAGAGAGGAAGACCATCCAGAAGTCCACTACAGTAGTCCAGGCGAGAGGGTCTGAAGGAAGAAAAGGGGAATGAGAGAATTTGGAAAATATCTGATTAGAACTGAGGAGGCCAGTGTTTTATCTGCTATACCAGTTAATTGCCTAATCGCCTTAGGAATTTCACTCCACAAATATATATTTTTAAAAATATCATCCTGCTAGTAATGAAGTCTCTGCTCTCTCTAAAATATTATCTGTTCAGCCTACAGAACACATATGGATTTATTTATGTATTCACAGACCTTCTTTGCCATAAATCCAAGGGCTATGGCCAGGTTAGAAACCACTGACCTACATAATCTCTTGGGTCTTTTCAACACTGGTATTCCATAGGTATTGAAGTGACTAACTCAAACCTAGAGCTGGCATCTCATGTCACTCTCAGATGAGGCATGGAACCAGATGATTCTTGGACACTTTCTTCCATACATGTCTTTCCCATAACCAGTAGTAAATGTTTTGTTTTGTTTTTTTCCAGTCCAGGCTAACTCTGTTTCTCTTTTAGTAAGATGAGGAAGTCAAAGAGAACAGAGAACAAGCTTGTCAGAGGATAGGGAAGGGGAGGGGGAGGTTAAAGAGCTGGGGGACTTAAATTCCTATCAGACACCCACTCGATGCCCTTCTCTTTCAAGAAACTTGCTCTGACAGAACCAGGAACACATTGTACACAGTAATAGACCAACGTTGATAGACTTAGCTCTTCTCAGCAATACAATGATCTAAGACAATTCCAAAAGACTCATGATAGAAAATGCTATCCACATGTGGAGAAAGAGCTGTGAATGCAGATTGAAGCAGACGGTGTTCTCTTTTTGTTTTTTCTTTCTCGTGTTTTTCCCTTTTGTTCCGATTCTTCTTTCACAGAATGACTAATGTGGAAATAGGTTTAATATGATTATACATGTACAGCCTATATCAGATTGCATGCCATCTTGGGAGGGAGGAGAGGAGGGAGGGAGAAAAAAATTGGAATTTAAAATTAGAAAAATGAATGTTGAAAACTATCCTTACATGTAATTGGAAAAAATAAAATACTATTAAGTGGGAAAAAAAGAAAAGAAAAAAATCCCTCTCTGAGTTCTCCAGCTCAAGCTGATCCCCCTCCCTCCTCCCTGGGTTCCTATGGCACTTGACCACACCTCTTAATATACTGATCCCATTGTACTTTGAATGATGGAGGCATGTGGCTTTTTCTTCCTATACTAGACCATAAGCTCCTTGAGGGCAAGCTGGACTCTACCCTCCTTTGTGTCTCCCACAGGGTCTAGAGCAGGACCAGGGGCAGAGCAGACACTAGATGTCTGGAGAATAAATGGATACATAAATGATTCCTCCCCATTGAGACTTTGTTCAACTCTACAAAGGACAGCAAAGCCCAAGCAGAGGAGCAGCCCCAGTCTACAGTTCCCAGACTTGGAGAGAAGCAGGGCAGAGAACAGACTTGGATTATAGATTCGTTTCAGCCTCTGTGCCTCTCTCCCGCTGGTCTGCAAGGCTGCTGCAGACCTTGGCAGTTCGTCTTTCTTTGAACTTGTCCATTAATTCATTAACCAGGTGGAAGTCATTCATCTGTACTTTCTTTGCCCTCTGTATGGTCTCTCCCATTGATGAATTCTGTCCTTCTTACCCTTTGATTGTTCTCCCAAGGTTATAACAACCTTTGCTTGGCTCAGCTGTTTTGTGAGACATCCTTGCTGGCCAGAGCCTCTTGCCCCCTCTCTATTGCGTCTCTCCCATGCAGGCAGCCATCTGTATCAATAAGAGAAATATGCCTTGGGTTTGCAGTTGGTAGAGTGCTGGCGGTTATTCCTTTACCCCTAGAAGATAATTGCATGGGTCTCCTCCCCAAGGGGCTGCTGACCCTCTACCGCAAAGAATTTGAGCAGGGGTGTGTAATGCGAATGTAAATTTTAAAGATCTTCCCTGCCCCTAGGCTAAAGTGCACCTGAAGCCTGGGGTGGGAGGCTTGTTTTTCAGTAGATACTTCTTGATTGGCCAGTGAGTCAATAAGGTTGTTACATTCTCTGAGCCAGGAGAAGGCTATATAAGCCCTGATGTGTAGCTCTGTTTTGGGACTCACTTTGAGAAGTTTTCTGTGATTTGATCTGAATTATGGGAAGCCGTTGTTGAGAGTCCCCCGGCTTTGAAAAACCCAGAATGTGGAAACCCAGATGTTGACTGGGTATGGATGCAATGGTTGGACAGTTTGGAAAGCTGTCTACTTGATGTTTCTGTCTTGATAATTATGCCTGTATACTTTGAGGTTCAGGGTGCTGACCTTTTTCCCCTGAACAAGGTAAACGATATATGTCTGACTGATTAAAGTAAGCTTGTTAACCCATTTTGAGTTGCTTTCCTTTATCAAAGCAGATCCAAGAACCTGTGGTAGCTGCAAACCCTGAGGACGTGCTTGGGGTGCTTGCTGCTACAGGGTGCTCCAATGTCAGCCCTTTCCTGGGAAGGTGGGAGCAGCTGGGATGCTAAATCCCAGGCCTGGTGCCCATGGTTCACATCCATCTGCCTTTAGGAGAGGTTATGTGAACGCTGGCTTGCTCATTTCTGGTTAGTGCATTTCACTGAAAAGCAACAGAAAATTACTAAGCCCTCTTGTATAGATCTCTCCGCTCAGAGATTCTGTGGAGGATTGAGGGGGGGAAATCCCTGGCCCTGGCCCTGGCCTGCCCTCAGGAAGCGACCATGTCATGAGGCTGGTGACTTTGCACAGCCTTCCCTCACTTAAATCCACTCATTTGCATGTACATCACCTCATCCTCTTAGAGAATGAAGGACAAATAGCATCTCGTTGGAGAAAGAAGTCCAAACTCCATGAAAACTAAATTAAAATACAATGCTGCCTATGCCTCAAAGTGTAGGACAGTGTGTGAACACTGAGTTAGAGGTCAGAGAGGGAGAGAGATAGGAGTGGGCTAAGCGGTCAAGGAAGGCTTCATGGTGGAGATGGAATTGGAGCTTGGCCTTGAAGGATGGGAAAGATTTGGAGCGGCAGAAAGGAAGGAGGGAGACAGTCTATCAGGGCAGCTAGGTGGTAGTGCCTAGACCACCAAACCTGGAGCCAGGAAGATTCATCTTCATGAATTCAAATCTAGCTTCAGACTCTTACTAGCTGTGTGACTCTGGGCAAGTCACTTAACACTGTTTGCCTCAGTTTCCTCATCTGTAAAGTGAGCTGGAGAAAGAAATGACCAATCACTCCAGTATCTATGCCAAGAAAACCCCAAATGGGGTCACAAAGAGTTGGACACGATTGAACAAGAAGACAGGGAGAGATGATTAAGGATTTGAGGGTCTGTCTTTGAGTACATTAATAGCTAGAATTTATAGAGTACTTTAAGATCATCTGAGTTAATCTTCACCCTCACCCTGTGAGGTAAGTGCTAGTATTATCCCCTTTTTACAGCTGAAGAAACTGAGTCTGAATGCCCCAAGTCCCAAAACCTCACAGTGTCTGAGGTAGGATTCAAACTCAGGTCTTCTGGATTACAAGCCCAGGACTCCACTCTCTTCACTGTGCCAGAGAGCTGTTTCCAGCAGCATAGATACATGTGGACCTAGAAGACAGACCTCAAAGCAGTGGGTGGCCACCAGGTTCAGCAGATTTCTATACAACCATCCAGCAATGAAATGGGTGGCCTCTTGGAGAAGCCAGTGACTAGGAGAGCTTTCAAGAGAGGCCAAATGCCCACCTGGGAGGGATGGGACAGAAGCGATTCCTGCATTAGAGAGATCTGAACCAGATGACCTTGGAAGACCCTTCCAAATCTAGGCCTCCATGATTCTGCAAGAGGAGACCCAGGAAGGATAAGGTGGGAAGGGGAACATGGAGAGAATATGTCCTTTGTAGGGAGAGGGTAGGAGCTGTAGAGACCATGGTCATTGAAGGTTCACCCTCCAAAAACTGTCCTGGAGGAGAAGGGGAAGGTGTGGAATATGGGTAGTTAAGTGGGGCAAGACAGCTTCTACTGATATCACCCCATTTTTACCTAGGCCAGACCAGACCTCTCCTCTGCCTCTTGGACACAGGCAGCACACACTGAATTTCATTCCCTTCTCCTGATCTCCCACCTGGGGGACAGGATGGTGATTCCTTTCTGCCAAACAGAGTAAACACACAGTCTTCTTCCCTGGTTAGTGACTCTCTAGACTTTCTCTCCCAGCCCACATGTACATGAGCAGGTAGGGTCCCCAGAGCCTGGCTGACTACATGTGCCCCTCAGGATTCTGGGGGCATCCCTGGGGGCCATGGGGCTCTTCTAATCCTGTCAGTCTAGTGACTCCATCTAGTGCTCCAAGAGGGGTATTTATTTCAACAGCATCACCACTGGTCAGTGCTTCGATATCATTTCACTCATGGCTATTTCCTGGATGTCATCACAAAGCAATTCCAGCAACTAGTTTGGATAAAGGAATGTTTTCATGGAAGACAGAGCAAAAACCAAATTTACAAAATTTCTCCTCCCAAACCAGGGACACATTTCCCCACCCCCACCCCCACTACCACCACCTGGGCCCCCTGGAGGGAAGTGGGATCAAACTTAAAACACCACAAGGCATTTGCCTCACCCACGTCATTTCCAGCTGTGACAGGCATCAGACAAGTAAGTCACTCCCTGGCCACAGCTAAGACGAGACTCCTCAGAGTTGACCTTCTGCTGGACAGGATCAAGCCGGTCACTTCCCCTTGTTCTGACCAACATCAGGCAACCAGAACAGAACCCAGGCATCTGTTTGTTTGGGGAGCCAAAGGCCAGCCTTCAGTCTACCACACTATTGTTTCAGGGGGGTAAAGAAAATACTAACTCCCAGTTGAACTAAGGACCACCATGTCAGAGAACTTATAAATTTTCCTGAAATGAAAAGTCTCTTTGTAAGAATTTCACTATTCATATGCACAAAAGAAATCATTCAAGAAAGAAGCATGAAAAATGCTGTTTGGCTATGAATTCATTCGGAGCTCAAGATTTTAATGAATCCAGTTCAAGTGGGGCCAGATACCTATAAATGAGAAGAATGTGGACTTGGCTTCCTTAAAATATCAGTGTGTTCTGTGCCTCGAAAATAGCCTCAGGGAGGCAACTGGATACATTTGTGGAGCCTGGCAAATACTTGAATATGAATTTGAAATTTCATGCCTCTTACAGAATCCACTCTGGTGAGAAACCTACAAATCTATTGAGGATGAGAAATGCTTCAGTGATAGCCAGCGTCTACACTGGAGAAAAACCCTATAAATGGGAAGGCTGTGGGAAATAAATACTTTGACCAGAAGGTCACTTTACTCTTCACTCAGGGGAACAAGATCAGGCAGTGTGGCAAGGAGAACAGAGCTACATTCATATTTTGGCTTCTCTGCCACACTCTTGACTCATGTTGACCTTTACCACTAAGACCCTCTGATCTTTTTTTTTTCTTTTTTTAAATATAAACCTTTTATGGGGGAGGCAATCAGGGTTAAATGACTTGGCCAGGGTCACACAGATAGTAAGTATTTGAGGCTGGATTTGAGCTCAGGTCCTCCTGACGCCAGGGCTGGTGTTCTATCCACTGCCACCTAGCTGCTCCTAAAAATATAGACTTTTAAAAGATGTTATCTATCAATACCTTCTCCATCCTCCACTGGTGACGAGTTTTAATTGACATATAGTGCTTTTTCATCTCCTTCATTTCCCAATATTCATTTCCCCTTTGTTATTGTTTGGCTATTCCAGTCATGTCCAACTCTTCATGACTCCATTTTAGAATTTTACTGACCAAGATACTGGAGTGATTTCCCATTTCCTTCTCCAGCTTACTTTACAGATGAAGAAACTGAAATAAACAGGGTTAGGTGACTTGTCCAGGGTCATCCAGTTAGTAAGTGTCTGAGGCCAGATTTGAGCTCACCAAGATGAGTCTTCCTGATTCCAAGCCCAGTGTTCCACCCAGGTGTCCTCATTTCCCCTTGGTTATCCCTTATAACAAAGAATTTTTAAGAAGCAGTTCAGCAAAAATAGCCAAATGTCACATTATATGCTGCATGCCACACCCACAGTCCCCCACCTCTTCAAAGAAGGGAGTAAGCTGCCTTTTTAGATCTTTTTTCTAATTACAGTTTTGATTTTATTACTGTCCTTCCCCTTTACATGGCTGCAATGATTCCTACTGGCACTGTTGGTCTACTGAGTCCAAGCAGAAGACTTTACATTTCTTTCTATTAAATTTTATGCCATTAGATGAAGCCCATCATTCTAGAGGGAAGGGAATTAGCATTTACTTAGCACCTATTATGTAGGTAGGTATTTACAACAATCCTAGGGAGCAAGTGCTATTTTTATCCCCATTTTATAGTTAAGGAAACCAAGGCAGACAGAGGTTAAGTGATTTGCTTGGCATCCCTTAGCGAGTATCTGAGGCTGGCTTTGAACTTAGCTCTTCCTAACTCCAGGCCCAGTGCTCTATCTGTCATACCACCTAGCCTGCTAAACTCTTTATTTGGTTTCTGACTCAATCATCCATGACACTGTCTCCCAACTTTGTGCCATCTGAAAATGTGATGCATGTTATGTCTGTCTTCATCTAAGTTATTGGAGGGAAATGACAAACAGGATAAGACCAAGGAAAGAGCCCTGTAGCATTCTCTGAGAGACCTCCATGTAGATTGACAACAATTGATTGTCATTTGGGTATGTGTATGGGGGGAGGGGTCTACTCCACTGTCATTAAAAAAAAAATTTGATATCTTCTATTGACATAGTCTAGATAAGAGTTCTATCCCATTAAGTCCCCATGCTATCTATAAGATCATAGTTATTCTCTCCCATTAAGATTCTTAGATGGGTCGTGGAAGCATAGATTAAAAATGAATTGGAAACTAAATCTAATTCTAAAGAATGAGTGAGTCAAAGAACAAGTCATAGAAACAATCCAAAAAGAATAACAAAATGGAAAATGATCTATTTGTACAAAAATATGGCAGCTCTTTCTGTGATGGCAAAGAATTGGAAATTGGGGGGATGTTCATCAATTCGGGAATGGCCCAACAAGTTGTGGCATATGACTGTGATGGACTACTATTGTGCTATAAGAAATAAGGAGCAAGATGGTTTCAGAAAAAACCTGGTAAGATTCATATGAATTGATGCAGAATGAAGTGAGCAGAACCAGGAGAACATTGTATGTAGTTACAGCAATACTGTAATGATAATCGGCTGTGAAGACAACTACTCTAGTCAAGACAATGATCCAGGACAATTCCAAAGGACCCATGATTTATTTCCCCCTCTTGAGAGAGAACTCATTAACTCTAAGTGCAGATTGAAGCCGATTTCTTTTGTTTAAACTTTCTTCCTTTTTCTTGGGGTTTGTGGGTATGTGTTTCATTTTTCAACATGGCTAATCTGGAAATATGCTTTGTAAGACTTCACATGTATAATTGTTATCAAGTTTATCTTCTCATGGGGTGGGAGAAGGGTGGGAGGAAGGGAAAGCAATCAGAACTCAAGCTGTTAAAAATGATAGTTAAATTTTTTAAATATAATTGGGAACTATGCAATGACATATATGTGTATGTGCGTGCATACAAACATACATATAAAACCTTTGGTTGGGTTTGCTAGTTGTCCAGCTTTTGTGCATTGGTAGACTTCACAGATAGCAGGGGCTTTTTTTTTAACTGATCTTTAGCTCTTGTCTCCAATGAATTCCTGAGCCTGTGGGGATGAAAAGCATGGAAAGACAGGGCCACAGTTTTCATAGCTTGGTAGAGTCAGAGGAAAAGAGGGGCTGAGAACACGGGGAATCTTTTTGCCTGGGAGGGGAAGGGGGTGGAAGATGCTGGAGAAGAACACTCTGTTTGGGTGCTTCCTGTGAGCACTGTTTCAAAGGTGTGAGTCTTAACACCTTCAACCAGACTATCAGAGCTCCTCATGCTGCCTCCCCGGCAGCATAGACTGCCCACAGCTTCGTTGCTCAGCAAAGATTTGTTAATGGGGTCGGCTGTTAACTTGATTGAGAGAGGCAGGTGAAAGGCGGATGCCTCAGAGTGGGAAGGGTGAGGCTATGGGGTCCCACAGGTGTGAGCAGTCTGTGCTCCCTCCATGGGTATAAAGAGGCCCTCTTCCAAACCGAGAATCTGGAAGTCGAATAGACCCAGGTTGTGGCTGGTGGTTTGGGTTCCTGCTTTGAGCTATGGCTGAGGGAGGCTGTCCTAGGCTTACTCATGGGTCCTTCAACCTTCTCCCTGTCCCTCTTCTGCTCCTGATGCTTCCCAGGGTTTCTTGGCAGGCTCCCCATTCTCCCCACCCTGTGCAGGTACAGTGCCTGGAGTCCCATCTGGTGGTGAGTGTTCAACGAGATCTGTTTGGTACTGGCAAGCTGATCAAAGCAACGGACCTCAGCCTGGGCCCAGAGGGCTGCAGGCCTTCGACTTTGCAAGAAGATGCCCACGTAGTCACCTTTGAGGTCGGCCTCCATGAGTGTGGCAGCGTGGTGCAGGTAAGACGCCAGCCCCCTTCCTTAGGGAAATGTATGTGTATTCTCTCAGGTACAAAGACAGTTCAACCAGCTGCAATGAACAGTCTATCCCATGCTTGGGAGCACCAAAACCAGAGATGGCCTCCTGGGCCTTCCCCAGGTCTGGGAAGAGACTTCATCCCAACACCCCCTTTCTGGAGTGGTCATGGGATCAGAGGTTTATAGTAGAGAGCTTAGGGGTCGTGGAAACACCCCCACTTTACAGATGAGGAAACTGAGACCCAAAGAAGTAAAGTGACTTGCCCAGGGTCACTCAGCTAGGAAGAGACTTCATCCCAACTCCCCCTTTCTGGAGTGGTCATGGGATCAGAGGTTTATAGTAGAGAGCTTAGGGGTTGTATAAACACCCCCACTTTACAGATGAGAAAACTGAGACCCAAAGAAATAAAGTGACTTGCCCAGGGTCACTCAGCTAGGAAGAGACTGTGGGAAAGGGAACAACAATAATAATAACTAAGATTTACGTGAGGGGCTGGATGGTGCCGCGGATAGAGCACCAGGCCTGGAGGCGAGAAGGATCGTCTTCCTGAGTTCAAATCCAGCCTCAGATACTCCCTCGCTGTGTGACCCTGGGCAAGTCACTTCACCCTGCCTGCCTCAGTTTCCCCATCTGTAGAGTGAGTTGGAGAAGGAAATGGCAAACCATCCAGTGTCTCTGCTGGGGAAACCCCAGCTGGGGCCACAGAGTCAGGCAGAACTGAAGAGCAGATGGGCTGACATCGCTTCACAGCTATGACCGAAGTTTGATCCTCACAACTGCCCTGACAGGGAAGTGCTTTTTTTTACCCCCATTTTACGGATGAGACAACTGAGACAGATGGGTTAAGTGACTTGCCTAGGGTCACACAGCCAGTCAGTGAGTATGGGAAGGAAAGTGGCACAAGAACTGGAAAAGTGAGACTTTGAAGTGCCATCAACATCCAGATAAAATTGGTAAAATGGAGAGCCATGTCCGGTGCTTAAGTAGGAGAGTGTTACTTACTGATTGTGTGATACATCATTTCTCTTTGGGCCTTGGCTTTCTCAGCTGCAAAAGCTTGGGTTCGGACCAGCTGCCTCCAGTCTCTTAGTGCTGACATTCCACAAGCCTAAGAGGCAAAGGTCCTGCCTTCAAGGGGATTAGGGTTTGGTTGAGGAGACAAGAAGGAAAGGTCCAAAGAAGCTGGATATTGATGATACTAAGCTGTATTGATTATCCCAAGTGAGCTCAGGGAAGGCGTTTTGTACCCAGCACCCTGCCTGGAAGGATAAGGAGAATCTGGATAGGTGAAGGAAGGTCCCATTTGGAGAGACCAACGTGGGCCCAGACCTGGAGGAAGGGATGTCTATGGCAGGCTTATGTTCTCCTCTGTGGGGGCAGGGAGACAGTAATAACCAGTCTACAGTGTGAGCCACGGGAAGGAGTGTGAAAAGACTACTTTCAGAAAAATAGGGTACTTTGGGCAGCTGATGGTGTGGTATATAGAGCTCCAGCCCTAGAGTCAGGAGAACCTGAGCTCAAATCTGGCCTTAGACACTATCTGTGTGACCCTGGGCAAGTCACTTAACCCCCTTCCCCCCCCCCCCCCCCCCCATCCCCCATTGCCCTTAAAAAAAAAGTAATATGAACAGTCAGACAGCAGGCAATGGTAGAGTGCTTCTCATTCCTGCCCTCTTTACATCTCGCTGAGATTATTCCAATAGCTTCTCTCAATTTCCTCATTTCCAGTGCCTTTCATTCACAATCTGTTGTGCACAGCTGGTGAAAATCACCTTTCTAGGCTTTGACCTTCTGCTCCCTTTCTCCAGCCTTCTGAGGCTACCCATTGCCTCTAGAATAAAGCACAAACTTCTCACCCTGCTATCTAAGACCCTTCACAATCTGACTCCAACCTACCTTTTAAACCAAATGACTGTTAGATCTCCCCTAAAGTCTGCATTCTATCTCCTGTCTCCCTGGAGTCCCAGCTCCTTCACCCATCCTCCAGAACCAGTTCCCACCTCACGCTGCCTTCACAGAATCCAGGTTTTCTCCAAAGCTGAGCTCAGGAACGTTGGCGATGACTTTGTTCCCAGTTATCCGTGCAGATTCCCTTCTCCCCACCACCTTCCAAAGAATGCAAACCTCTGGAGGGCAGGGACTCTGCTCTCCTTTGGGTCTCTAGAACTGAGCATACAATTGGCACTTGACATCTTTTTAGTGCTATCTTTAACATTTTCATTTCAGCTTTATTTCTGGAAATAGGCTTCTACTCAGGCATCACAAAATGTAAAGAAAGTGAGGATGGGGCAGTGTAGTGGGGGAACCCAGATAACCACATAGATGGTGTCTAAGGATGGGTAATATTTCACATCCACAGTCCCCCACCTCTGTAAAGAGGGGAGGGAGGGGCATTTTTTCAATTCTTCTCTGGGGTCAAATTTGGTCATGGTTGTGCAGCATGAAGTTTCAAGTGTCTTTTGGGGGGGTGGTTTAAAAAAATATTAGGGGCAGCTAGGTGGCGCAGTGAGTAAAGCGCCAGCCCCAGAGTCAGGGGGATCCAGTTCAGTTCTGGCCTCAGACACTTAACACCCACACAAAAAAAACTAGTTGTGTAACCTTGGGCAAGTTACTTAACCCCAACTGCCCTCCAAAAGGGAAAAAAAATTTTTTTTTTTTTACTTACCTTCTCAATGTGGAGGGGGCTGGGGGAGAGAAACTGAACTCAAAATTTGGGGGAAAAGAATGCTAAAATTGTTTTTACACTGAAGTTGGAAAAAATATTAAATACGGGGAAAAAGGCTTTTTTTTTTTTTAAGAGTATATGGGGGGGGGATTCGGTGACCCTATCTCACCCAGGCTGGAAGTTCAAAGGCTGCTCAACAGGCCCAAACCCATCAGGGTGGAAGCTTTGATTCATCTTGTTTTCTACCTGGGCCAGTTTGCTTCTCCTTAGGCAACCTGGTAGCCCCCCACTCCAGGGACTTACCGAGACCTAGTATAGATACCCAATCAATTTTTCCTTACAGGAGCTCAAAACACCCCAGCTCAAGAGGTCCAGGGAGTAGAGTAGCAGGCCTGGAGTCAGGAAGACCTAAATTCAAATTTTACCTTAGACACTTACTAGCTGTATGACCCTAGGCAAGTCACTTAACCCTGTTTGCCCCAGTTTCCTCATCTGCAAAATGAGCTGGAGGAGGAAATGGCAAACTACTCAAACCACAAATGACATCTTGAAGAGTCATACATACCCGTAAAACAATTAAACAATAACAAAGCTTTTTAAGTTTTGCAATATGCTTTATTTTACTTTATCTTCATAAAAACCCTGTGAAGGAGGTGTTAATATTATCCTCAATTTTACAGATGAGGAAACTGAGGCTGAGAAAAGTTAAGTGACTTGTCCAGGGTCACACAGGTATCACATACCTGAGGCAAGATTTGAACTCCAATATTTTATTTTATTTTTGCTTTTGGCAATTGGGGTTAAGTGACTTGCCTAAGGTCACATGGCTAATAAGTGTTAAGTGGCTGAGGGAGGATTTGAACTCAGGTCCTCCTGACTCCAAGGCCAGTGCTCTATTCACTGTGCCACCTAGCCACCCCTGAATTCTAGGATTCTTGACTCCAGGCTCAGCCTTTAGCTGTGTCACCTAACTAGCTCCCTTTATCACTGCAGATCAACACTTTCTCTGGGAGGCTGGGAGGTTGAGGGCCAGACTTGAGATGAAGAAATGGAGATTTGATGATCTGCCCCTGGTCACAAAGCTGAGAAGGCTGAGAGGCCAAGGGGGAGCTCTGGCCCTGCCCCATCACTTTTTCACACTGTACACGCCTTCTCTCCGCTGTCAGGCTACAGCAGCCATTATGTCTGCCCCTGCCCCTGCTGTACATGCATTAGCCTCATTTCTCACCTGGTTGCACTGCTCAGGGACTTTTCTGACTCCATCAAGCCCAGGAAGCTAATTATTGGAGAACCTCCCCAGCCTTGGGCCTTCTCCTCACCACTACCCTCTTCTTCTCTGATTGGAGCCCCTATTGAAGGAGGGAGCTTGGCTCAGAGCATTTGCTTAGTTTTCTATTTTGCTGCACTACTTTTTGGGGTTTCTCTGATTTCTCTCTGGTGTCCCTAGGCACCTTTTGTTCCCTCCCCTCTTCAGCATTTTTTTCTGTGTTCTTTTCCTATTAGATTGTAAGCTTTACTAGGGCAGGGATTTTTTTTCTTTTTGTGTTGGATGCCCAGCTCTTAGCAAAGTGCCTGGCACATGTAAGAGCTTAATAAATGTTGATTGATTAATGCAGTTATAGGAGAATTGCAACCTCTTGGATCCTGTTTTCTTATTTGTAAAATAAAAGAAATGGGTCGTACAGGTTTAGTGAGATGAATGAGTCTTTTAAGCCTGATAGTACCGTGAACTTTTGGCTTATATGCAATGGGGATGAATAACCCATGTAATCAAATTTGGGGCTACGCTATACTCACATGTAGCAGTCCTGTAAGGGGTGTCCCACAAAGTGGGAACAATATTTCCCAAGTGTCCCTGGAGGGAAGCACACCCAACCTTCATGGTATGCATAGCCAGCTAGCTACTTGACTGTTACCTTATTAATTCTCCCACAGGTACAAAGGCAATCCAGGGCTATGGGATGGTTAGGGCTTGTTAGGAGGAGGGATATTCTTTGGGACTTCATCCACAAAAAGTACTTGAATTTTATTTAAAATCTGCATTGAATTGAAAGTCTACTTGCTATAATGGGACCAGCTGTGATAAGGGTTAATTAAATTGCTTCTTCTTCCAGGTAACTCTGGATGGACTGATATACCGAACAAGCTTGTTCTACCGTCCACACCCACTTGGAAACGTGACCATCTTAAGGACTCATCAAGCAGAGGTTCCCATTGAATGTCACTATCCTAGGTCTGTATCAGATGGCAGCCTGTTTTTTCCGCTCCTAAAGACAGGGTACTCACTAAGCAGACTGACTCTCCTCTCTCTATAAATCTTAGCTACTCAAAGCTTGAACTCCTAATGTGCCCCTCAGCAAAATGGAGTAAAACAAACAAGCAAAAAACTTATCTCAGGTTTCCTCCCTCCTTCCTATGATTTTTCTTTTTCTTTTTTTTTTCTTCCTTTGTTTTTCCATGGCTACTTACCATATATTCTAATTCCCTAATTCTAATGCTGCAATTTCCCTTCTTCTTTTTACCAGTCTGCATTAATTGTCCTTGGCTAGGGGTGGGGACCCTGCAGCCTCAAGGCCACATGTGGCCTTCTAGGCTCTCAAGTGTGGCCTTTGACTGAATCCAAACTTCACAGAACAAATCCCATTGGAGGTCACATGTGGCCTCAAGGTTGCAGGTTCCCTTATCCCCATCCCTGTCCTTTATGTTAAGACACAGATGTGTTGTTCCAGGTTCTGCTATTAGATGATAGAACCAGAACTTGGCTTATGCTCCTCGCCCAGTTACCAAGAAATAATCCACAACTTTCATAGAATCAGAAGATTTTAGGCCTCTGTAGTCTAATTCCCTTCTTTTACAGATAAGGAAACTGAGGTCCAGAGAGGTCAAGACTTGTGCAAAGTTTCAAAAGTGGTCCTTGAGCATAGACTTGTCCCCAAAACTACCTCGCCACCTTCGTTTTGACTTTGTAAAGTTAGCTTCATGCCAAGCAGATGTGGGATGGTACCATGAAGCTGCTTGTCAAGTGTCAGTCAGGGCACTAGTCAGGGGAGTGTTCCCAGAGGCCCTTCTGAGGGTAGAATCATCTACCAAGACTGGACCTAGCCTCTGGGAAGATGGAGGGGAAATGAAGGTGCCTAATGAGCCTAGAATTGTTTTCATACTTCTTTTAGTGGTTGAAAACACATTTAAGACAACCCAACCCCAGAGTAGAAGGTGGGTAGGTGGGAGAAATGTTCCTATCCCAGGCTGAAGGGCATGTAAGTACTGATAAACTCAGCTAACTTCTTTACGATGATCTTACTTATGTGAAGAGTTTTGTTTTTCAGAAAATAGGCCTTGCCAGGATTGTTAGTGAATCTCCTTTACTGATAGGATTTAGAGCTGGAAGGAAACCTTATCATGAAACTTCAATGTATAGTCCTACCTTTTATTTTAAAATTTTCATCCCTTATGAGAGTTTCCTCATCTGAGAAATGGGAATAACTAAGCAGAGATCCCCAAGGTAATCTAAGAGAATAGATGAAAAAAACTATAGATTTAGAATTGGGTATTTGGTCACTCTGTGTGACCAAATGCAAGTCACTTTGCTCTGATGAACCTCTTTCCTCATTTAAAAAATGGTGAATAATCTGCCAAACAAGGTGGTTACAGGGCTATTTTATAAGGCCTAAAAGACTTTTGTTGTTGTTTAGTCGGATCCGATTCTCTGTGACCCCATTTTGGAGTTTTCTTGGCACAGATACTAGGGTGGTTTGCTATTTCTTTCTCCAGCTCATTTGACAGAAGAGGAAACTGAGGCAAACAGGGTTAAGTGACTTGCCCAGGGTCACACAGCTAGTAAGTGTTTAAAGTCGGATTTGAACTTGGGAAGATGAGTCTTCCTAATTCCAAGACCAGTGCTCTATGGACTATGGTGCCACCTAGCTGCCCCAAAGGTCTTTATAGAAATGGTTTACTGTTGAGTGGTTTACTGAAGGTCAGAGGGACCCAACGTGTGATTTCTAATTGAGGAGTTCTTAACCTTATTTTGGTCATAGATCCCTTTGGCAGTCTGAAGCCTATGGACCCCTCCTCAGAATAATGTTTATATAGAGATAGAGAGATATATGTGTATATATACATGTATATATGTATGCATATGTATATGTACATATATGTATACACATATAATTACAAAGGAAACCAATTACATTGAAATCATTATCAGACTACTTTTAAAAAACCCAAATTCACAGATACTAGGCTGTGGTCATCAGACATAACTGGGTGAAGATCCCAGCAGGAACAGTTAGCTAGGAAGAGAGTCAGGAGAGAGCAGTGTCCCGAGAACCCAGAGAGAGGAGGCTATCGGGAAGAGGGTGATGGACCGTGCTGCAGGATTAGGACTGAGAAAAGGTCACTGAAGCAATTGGAGGGGTGGGGAGACTTGGCATTTATACAGTGCTTACCTTTCACGAGGCATTGTGCTAAGTGCTTACAATCTCCTCTGAGCCTTGGAGGTAGGTGGTGTTGTTATCACCATTTTACTGTGGAGGAAACTGAGGCAAACTAAGGCTAAATGACTTGCCCAGGTCACACAGTTAGCTAGGCTGGATTTGAACTCAAATCTTTTTAACTGCAGGCACAGAGCCACCTAGCTGATAGTAACTTTGGAGAGGGAGAACAGGAGTTAGATTGCAAAGAGTTAAGAGAGTGAGAAGAAAGGAAATAGAGACCCCTATTGTAGAAGACTTTCTCAAGGAGTTTAGGCCGAAGAGGAGAGAGGAAGGCAATGGCCAACAAGAGTAGATAGATGAAGTGAAAGGTTTTGGAGCATGGGGGAGAGGTGGGCATGCTCAGTAACCCTCCAGGTAGGCTCTGCCTTGTGAGACAGGCTAGGCAGACACTGTCTCTTCTCCCAGGTGGGGCAATGTAAGCAGCAGAGCTGTCCAGCCTACGTGGGAGCCCTTCAGGTCTACCATAGCTTCGGAACAGAAGCTTGGCTTTTCTCTGCGCCTGATGAATGGTAAACTAAAGGGGGAGGAGGTGGGGGCAAGGGGAGAGGAATGGAGTCCTACCCACCCCATACACATAATCCTCTCATCCAGTTCTAATGTATATGTAAAAATGTTCCTTGGAGTCAGGAGGACCTGAATTCAAATCCCGTGTCAGACACTTAACACTTACTCGCCATGTGACCTTGGGCAAGTCACTTCCCCCCTCCAAAAAAAATGTTCTTTTTTATGTGTCCAAGTTCAGAATTTTAAAAGTATTAACAAACTAAAAAACAAAAAACTTTGCCCCTGCTTTTTCTTTTTTTTTGGGGGGGGGGGGAGGCAGGGTAATTCGGGAGATTTTCAAAGTCTGTATATAATATTCATGGTGATTCTACCTTCCAGATGACTGGTCAGCTGAGAGTGCCTCACCTGGGTTCCAGCTGGGTGACACAGCCCACCTCCAGGCTGAAGTACACTCAGGCAGCCATGTGGCCCTGAGGCTCTTTGTTGACCACTGTGTGGCCACACTGAGCCCAGACAAGAACTCGGAGCCCCACTATGATATCATTGATCACCACGGGTAAGTACCCCATTTGGTCAAGCTCAAGCATCTGTCTTAAAGAGTGTATCCCTTAACCATCTTCCTGTCCTTCTAGGTGTCTGGTAGATGGCCTTTCTGATTCCTCTTCAGCATTCAGAGCCCCCCGGCCTAAGTCAGACACTCTCCAGTTCACAATGGATGTGTTCCACTTTGCCAATGATTCTCGGGAACTGGTAAATACTGAGAGTAAAGTATAGGTCACTATGTTTTCCTGCCCCTCCCCAATACCTGACTTCTTCTCTCCTAGATCTATATTACATGCCATCTGAGGGTCACTGCCACCAACCAAGCCCCAGACCAAATAAACAAGGCCTGTTCCTTCAACAAGTCCACCAAGAGGTAAATGGGTCTTGGGAGTAGGAGCAGGGAGGGGACAGGGATGGTTACTCATAGACTAGATCTCTAATCCATTTTCCATAATTGCCACAAGGATATTCCTAAAGCCCAGGACTGACCATGTCACTCCCTCAACCTTCTAATGACTCCCTATTACCTGGGAACAAATCCACATTGCTCTGTCTGGCATTTAAAGCCTCTCAGCCTGGCCCCAACCTATAACAATGAACATTTTCACAAACAAATTAAAACAGGATGAGAGGATGATGTGTAGGGGGGAGGGGGGTAGGGCTCCTACCCTCTCCCCTCCTCCCCCTACCCCTTATACATTCCTGTCACCTCATACATGCCTCTGCTGCATATAGACACTGCAGCCTTGCTATTCTTCACACATGGCATGCCATCTCCACTACCCTTTGCACCTCCCACTTTTTTGAATTGATAGATTCCTTCAAAACTCTGCTTAGATACTCTCTTCGTGAGGTCTTATCTGATTGGGTTCCTTACTCCCAACTACCTTGTATATGTGTAAAACTGATCTCTGCCATCCCTCCATCAACCAATAGAATATAAGCTTGTTGAGGATAGACAAGGACTGTTTTACATTTCTGTATTGCTAGCATGTAGTAAATATGCCATAAATGTTTGCAATAAAAGCAGCCTTTCTTATCTCGTTTCCATCCCCCTTGCCTGCCTCTCTCTTTCCCTAGCTGGTTTCCAGTAGAAGGACCTCCTGACATCTGCAGATGCTGCAACAGCAAAGACTGTGGAAGCCCAAACAGGTCCAGGAGACTACTTCCCATCTCTGAGGCAAAGCTGTTCCAACAGCAACAAGGTAAAGTACCTATGAAGATAGCTAGGGCCCCCCAGATCCTTCATCCTTAGTCCATCCCACCCATGCTATAGGATCAGTCTGGAAACATCATTCTCTCAGGCATGGAGCCAGCACTCTTAAGACTCCTCTTGTGAGATGGCTTCCCCTACAATTACTGAGTAGGATGATCTGGGTTCAAATTCTGATCCTGCTGCTGCTCACTGTCTGACAGATTAATTTAATTTCTACTCTCCAGGCCTTCATTTACTCATCTGTAAAATGAGGTGGCTGGCCAGATCACCTTCAGGAACCCCTCCAGCTCTGGAACTGTGATTCCTGACTACTCAGTCTAAATTTAGCAAGGGTTAGTGGGGCACCAAGTCTTAGATATTAAGCCCTACTCTAAGCCCAGTCATGAGGTTTCATCTTCTCTCCACCCCCAGGGAGAGAAGCAGATATCACTGTTGGACCTGTGTTCTTGGCACTGAATGTCAGCCGCCACACCCCAAGGGAGCCCAACCCAGATTTCACGGAAAAGTACACAGCCCTTAGCCTGGGCCTGTCTCTGATTGCTGTCTTGGTTTTTGCCTTAGTCATCATGGCCCTGGTTCTCCTCTATAGGAAACACAAGGGTGCCTCTTGATTTGTCTGTCAGCCAATAAAAAAAAAAAAAAAAACTCCTAATGTCTAACTGGTGTAGCAAATTAGTATTAATGGGCCAGCCTTGAGATCACAGGGCTTGTTCTCAGTTGGTTACTTAAAATTGCCCTGGGCTAATCCTGAGAAGAGTAAGAGGAAGAGCTCCCCAGTCATTATTTTATATACAATCATCTGTTTTGGAGGGGTGGGATGGAGAGACAGGGTAGAAAACCTTTGAGTCCTAGTCCCAGGAACAGGACCCTTCCTTGCTAATCCCCAAATGAGCAAACTCTAATCACCTGTTCTCATGTCTGCTTGGTCCATGAGCACCCCATAGAATGCCCAGAGCAGACATCATCTAACCTGTTTAAATGCCTCACTGCTTTATCATCATAATAGCCATGGGAAAGATGCTTTATTACTGCCCCTTCGAATAAGGATTCATCTCATGAGATCACAGATAGAAAAGTAGAGACTTCAAGTCCCTTTCTGGGAGCTCAACCTGCTTGATTTTACTGAAGAACAGAACCAAGTTTGTAGAGGAAATTGCTTGAGGTTACACAGTGATAAGCATCTAAGGTAAAATTTGAGCCCCAATCCAGTGCCCTGATCCATTCCTCAATGCCTTACAGGCTTTGTTGTAAAATAGATCTCTTGGGATCCTCCTTTGAAGGAGGATGCCTCATTCTTTCTCAAGTCATACCCTACAACTAGTCAGCTATTTGCCTAAGCAGTGCCTTAATCTGGCAGATGCGTTACATGAAAGAACTGTAGGGATTAATGTCTGACACACGGGTCTGTGTATTTGCCACTAACTTCAGACTAGCTGCCAACAGCATGGGGCAGGAGGTATTCTGTTTTCTTCCAATCATTGGGAGAGTAAGGCTTTGCTCAGATGTGCCCAGACTGAAGTTGTGATAAGGAAGCATCCTTGGGAATCAAACAACTTCCAGTAGGTCAGGCAGAGACTAAATTGAGAGCCGCTAGGACCAGATACTCTTCTTGGGGGCCTGGGAGTTCTCTCCTGCCTAAATGTAGCAGCTTTGTCATCTAGAGCTAAGCACCCAATTTCTGCTAGGACAAATGATTGCGAGACAGCTGGCACGTTAAGAGCACTGGATGGGGTCCTAGCTGAGTTTTCTAGCTACGGGAGGTGAGCCAATCGCTTGATCTCACTGGGCCTCAATTCCTCACTTATAAAAATGAATGTTGGAACAAGGACCGTCCCTTTCAGCTCTAAAACTGGTCCTGAGGTTTGTATAACAGGTCCATTAAGGTAGTTCCCTGAACGTTGGGGGCCTTGTACCTTACTGCACAGGACATGGGCACGGCCTTTCGTGGCCTATGGAGCATAGACTGCAGGAACTGAGGACACAAATTGTTTTCCTGGGATTGTTCTGGGAAAGATCTTTCTTTGCTGTTGTCCTATGAATGGCTGTTTCATAGCAGACATTCTTCCTTTTCTGAGCACAGATGAGAGACCTGAGAGGAAACTGATCCTGGGGTGGTCCTTCCCAAGAGGTGGTAGCGGCATCTTGATCTTCTAGCATTAGAACGTTGAGGTGCCTGGGCCCAGAGTCTTTACAGCCTTCCTTTTATTGGCTAGCACAAGCGAGTGGCTCTTCCTAATATGGTTTTGCCCATCAATCTATCTTCAGTTCCTGAGACCCATCTTCTATGAGGCACCAAAGGACATGTCCACACCTTGCTTAGAAAGACGCAAGGTCTTAAGCTCCCATTAAGCATCCCCATTTTACATGTTTGTCAATTTGATTAGCAAACTCTCCTGATCAATTCTCTTTCCCCCCACTATACTCCTCTACAAGGGATGGTTGGAATTTGGCCCAAAGAGAGAAAGTTATTTGGTCAGGACTGGCATTCAGATACATATAAAGCTATTAATTATCAACTCATCTATAAATAACTTCAGATCATAGGGTCAGATTTAGAGCCAGAAGGTGACCTCAAAGGACATGGAGTCCAAACTCTTCATTTTAGTGAGGGAGAAACTGAGGCAAGTGGAAGCTAAGTGACTTGCCCAAGGTAGTGACTAGTGGAGCCCAAACCCAGGGGCTCTTGCTTCCATGTGGTTGGTCTATAGTGGAAAAGAGTGAGAAAACGTACCATGAGACATGTGCGTCTACTGTGCTATGTGTTGTGAAAGTTAGGAAGGATCCCAAGGAAACTGGGATCAGCCTACGCCCTCAAGCAGTTTACAGTCTAGTTGTAGAGATAGTTGTACAGCACTGGGCATTCGTACTTAAAACCAAGGTAGAAAGGGCACTGGAGGCTGGGGGAGTGGGAGGAATAGAGGCCTATGATCTGTTACTGGGGGAAACTGAAGCTGGCATATCACTTGTGGTCTGCAGTTCTGAGCTTCAGTAGGACTAAGATTGGTAAAGTAGCACCAGTATGTTGAGCCCTCCAGAGCAGGCTCCCTAATGAGGGGTGAATCTGTCTAGGTCAGAAACAGAAAGTCAGGGGTAGCTAGGTGGTGCAGTGAATAGAGCACTGGCCCTGGAATTGGGAGGACCTGAGTTCAAATGCAGCCTCAGACACTTCACACTCACTAGCCATGTGACCTTGGACAAGTCTCTTAACCCCAATTGCCTTGCCTTCCCCCCTCCAAAGAAACAGAGGCCAAAGTCTCCAAGCTGATCAATGGGATTAGACACCTGAGTAGCTGCTATACTTCCAATGAGATAGGGAGACCCAGTCTCACAAAAAAAAGATAGGAAAAGAAAGAGTTGTTTTCTAGTTCTGATTCTGACACTTGTTAGCTATATGGTTTAGGAAACCTAAATCTCAGGTCTATGCCCCAAAGAGATCAAAGGAAAGGAAAAGGACCCAGAGACAAACTTTATAGCAACTCTTTTTTTGGGGGGTGGAGGGGAGGAGATAGAAAATTGGAAATGGAGGAATGCCCATTAATTGGGGAAGATGGAGGTGGTTTCAGAAAAACCTGGAATGAATTATTTGAAATGATGCAAAGTTAAGTGAGCAGAACCAGAAGGATGATTTATACTGTAACAACAATATGTTAAAGACAATCAACTTGGAAAGACTTGGTAAATGATCAACATAATGACCAACCACATTTCCAGAGGGCTCAGGATGAAATATGCCACCCATCCCCAGAGAGAGGTGATGGATTCAGGGTGAAGACTGAAGTGCGTTTTCCCTCTCTCCTTCTCTCTCATCTGTCTCTCTATGTCTATCTCCTTCTCCCTCTCCTTCTCCCTCTCTCTCTCTCTCTGTCTCTGTCTCTCTGTGTGTGTCTGTCTCATCTGTCTCTCTCTCTCTCCTTCTCTCTCTCCTTCTCTGTGTCTCTCTCTCTGTGTCTGTCTCTGTCTCTCCCTCTCTCTCCCTTTTTCTCTCTCTCTATTTCTCTCTCTCCCTCTCTCTCTGTCTCTCTCTCATCTGTCTCTCTCTCATTTGTCTCTCTCTTCCATCTTTCTCTTCTCCCCTCCCTTATTTCTCTCACCACCCCTATCACCATTCCCAAATCTCTCAAGGCCCAGAGATTTAAGTGCTTTGTGCAGGTTTATAAATTCTGTTAACGATGAAGGTAGAATGAGGGTGGGACCCTATTTTTCACATTTACCTAATCAATTTTCTTCCAACTGTTCCTGTCACATGCTTTCCTATTACCACTCAACCAAGAAAACCAAAAGGGAAATGAACCAACCCTTTGGGGATTTTTCTCCTTAAAGATCGTTCTCTCTTGGACTGGAAAGACCATGGGGCCATGGGGTCAAGCCTGTGCAGGGGTAGCCCCCAGATCTGGCAGGATGTGGTTAAAAGATCACTGGGCTGTTCCAGAAAACCTAGGTTCTAGTTTTCATTCTTCCATTCACTCTAGATCAGGGGTTCATAACCTGGGGTCCACAAACTCAGAAAAAATATCTTGATCATCATATTTAACTATAATTGGTTTCCTTTGTAATCCATTGTATTTTGTGTAGGGCATTTAGAAACATTCTGAGAAGAGGTCCACAGGCTTCACCAGCCTAACAAAGGGATCTTTGACACAGAAAAGGTTTAGGAACCCCTGACCTGGATCAGCTCTAACTTTAATCCTAAACTTCCCTATCTTCAGAATGATCATGATGGTTCATATCATATCCCCATGGCAAATCCCTGCATTTGGAAAATCAAACCCCGCCTTCCTGGGCCTTTGGGACAGTATTTTTTTTTCTTTTGCTTCTGACTTCTGAGTTTATGACAGGAAGCGGAGAGTTCTCACAGAAAAGGTAAGGTCACCACAAACAGGAAGCTGCCCCCAACCCTGAGAACAGAAACTTGAGGACAGGCAAGCTCATGAGAGGCCTTGAACAGTCATTGGATTTATAAAAATTTTCTCCCCTGTGTTCCCCCACACACACACCACCTCGACAGAGCAACAGGGGAAGATATCTGAGCAAAAATGTATGAAAGATTTTTTAAAATTAAATTTTATTTTCCTACACAAGTATGTTCTACATTTTAAAAATGCCACCATTAAACTGTTAGGACATTTTATGTACAAAACAGATTAATTGTAATGCTTGCTACAAAGCATTCTCTGTGAAAATACAAAGTGATACCAGAGAAAGGTCAAAAGCAGCAGACTCATTACATGAGCTTCAAAGACAGTTTTTAAAACTATCAGACCCCCCTCTCCCCTCTCTCCCCTTTCCCCTGGCCTCTGGTCCCTAGTCCCGTTGATGAGGTACAGGATCTGGGAGCCCCCCTTGAACTCTGATTGAATCTTCTCATTTGATGAGGCATTTGCCTGAGGGAGGCCATAAGCCTTTCCTTGGGGCTGGACCCAAATCTCTATTGCTAGCCTCGACCTCCATAGTCTAGCATCCCCAGGTATTTCCTAACCTTAATCTCTCATCTCTGGAGTCTGACCTCATTTGACTCCTCCTGAAGACCCTCCCTAATCTCCTCCCCTAGACCACCCCTAGATTCCTCCCACAAGCTTTCTGTATATAAGACCCCATCTTGCCTCTGAGAAGGCCAGAGAGTGATCTAGCTCAGACTCACTCTGTGTCAGATGATTCTGGCCCACTTGTCCAATGTAAGCATCAGATATGGAGGCTCCTTAAGAGTCTGCCCATTATGGCGAACTTTTAATAAACTTTGCTTTTCTTTGGCTGAGAGAATATTAAGTTGAATTCATTCAGCAGGACCCAGCGTGTTGGTATTTTGGGGTCTCCAGCACCCTTAACCTTAAACCTCTACATCTGTGTTTTCCCAACTCCGTGCCTTTGCTCACCTAATTTCCCATGCCTGGAATGTTTTCTTTCTACCTCTTTACTCATCAAAACATGTTGACCCATATATGGGTCAATATAAAGCATCAAAACATACTCTAAATAATTAATAGAGAAATGCAAATTAAAACAACTTCAAAGCTTTCACCACATACATACAAACAGGTAAATTTAGAATTGACAATAAATTTAGAAAAGTCCATGTTGGAAGAACTGGGGAATACAACTCACTGATGGTGGCAGCCCTCCAACCATTATGTAGAACAGCCTGGAATTCTGCAAGGTGCTGAAGCAGGAGGACCTGAGTTCAAATCTGGCCTCAGACACAAGCTGTGTGATCCAGGACAAGTCAATTGCCTCAAAAAAAAAAAAAATGACCATACCCTTTGACCCAACCATCCCATTACTGAGCATATGCCACTAGAAAGTCAAAGATAGACTCCCAGTATGCCAAAATATTTCTAGTACTCTGTGGTGGCAAAGAACTGAAAAATATGAATGTTCATCAATTGGGAAATGCCTGGGGGAAAAAAAAAACAACTGTTGCGTAAATGTAGGGTCGTATTATTATACAGTCAGCAATGCACATGAGGAATTCTGAGTAAAGTAAGCAGAACCAAGAAAACAGAAGACCCAATGATAAACACGGCGTAAATCACTAGAGGAAGGTAAATTCTGGAGTGCCTAAAAAACCAATGAATCCAGTCCAGGAGAACTGTTCAAGGAAGATGCCTCCCTCTTCACTCAAGAGAGGCAGAAGATTACAACCACTGCATACGTTGTCAGAGGTGGTCACTGTATCAGTTAGGGTGGGGAGAATGTCTTGGATATAGGATTAAAGAAAAGCATTAATAGAGGCTATTGGGGAACAGGAAACAGCTAGCAGGACAGTTTTCCTGGAACAAAAAGCTTGTGAAGTACTGGGATAGAAAATTAAGCTGATCGGGCGGCGAGGTGGTGCAGTGAATAGAGCACCCAGCCCTCGAGTCAGGAGGAGTTTTATTTACAATAAAACAAAAGAATTGACAAAGCATCAATTGAAATTATGATCCAGGATATCTGTGTTTTCTTTACCATTAATATTCTATAACATGGTATATGTCCAGAAAATATTAAGATAAGAAAAAGTCCCATTATTCAAGTTAATGCCTCGAGTTAAGGGTCTCATCCTTAAGGGCCATAAAGTAAGCCTCTTCTGCCTTGTTGACATAAGGCGAGGTATTCTCCAAGCTCACTCACACACCAAAGGCAAAGCTGGGTCTGTTTGGAATTTATGTTCTCAGGATGCCTATTTTAAATCCTACTTCCAGCCTTATCTGGTCTCCGGAGTTGCTGACACAGAAAAAGGTCTTTTTAAGGCAAGGGAAAGTAGTTTGTTTGATTAATTCAGACTTTGGCCAAAATGTGATATTTAATGATTATCAATTTGTCTTCATGAAAACTAATCTGTTAACAATTAAATGGAACTGGGATGGAAGTGGCCACACCCCCTTCAATAGTGAAGGGACCACCATTGGTTGGGTTGGAGCCACTTGCAGAGATCCTCAGCACCATCCAAGCTCCTTTAAGAATATCAGAGAACCCTGGGGGGTGAAATATAACCTATCTGGCCCTCAGGTAATTGTGACCAGGGTACCAGGGTAGTCAATGCTACAACCTCCAATGACCAGACTACAGCCATTAGGGGCTACTCTCTTAAAACAAATGGCCAAGGGCTCAGAGCTTCTGGGTAGCCCAGCTTCTAAAACTTTCCCATGCAGCCTGGGGTGGAGGAAGGCCCCAGAGACAAAGCTAAGCCCTGGAGGCAAAGAAGTTATCTTCCTCCAGACGAGTCACAGTCCTGCCTTTCAGATGCTTAGGAAAGACAGGCTTGGAGCTCATTCTTAGGTCTGCAAAGTGAGTCTTTGGGAGAACTTTGCCCCAGGGCTCTGTCCCTCAGCTTCCAGAAAAGCAATTGGACTAAGAAATATTACAATATTGCCACCCCCCAAAATCAGAATGCAAACATACAAAAGGAAACAAAACAGCAAGAAATTCACATGGGAAAACAGATTCCTAAAGAAAAATAGAAAAGATAAAGGAAATTGATGAACCAAAAGAGCCCAGATACATTCAAAACAAATATGAGAGATCTTCAGGAAGCATCAGAAGATATTTGTACGGAAAAAGAAACATTTTAAGATAGCCCAAGACATGCCCTCAAACACATGAAAAAGACTTTACAAGAATTTTAACAATCCATACTGCTCCCTTGTTCTTAAAAAATATAAATCATAAGGGGAAATGTAAGAATTTGGAGAAGTTTTTAAAATCCCAGGAGGAAATGAAGCTAGAATTTCCCAATGCTAAAAAAAAAAAAAAACCCAAAACTGTAAAATCATGAAGAAATAAGCAAAAAAAAAAATGTTCAACATGGGAGAGAGGATAGGAAATTTGAAAACATCAACAGACAAAAATCAATGGCAAACTTAACAGTGTTGAAGACAAGCTCAAAGAACAGCTGAGAAAGTACCTTAGAAAGATAATTTCCAAAAAGTAAACTCTAAAAACCATAAAAAGTAACCCAATTGGGAAGAGATCTGGAAATCCCATAATTAAGATTTAGGCATATCAGGATCTCTCACATTGTGGAGATTTTTTTTTCAAAGTAAAAAAGAAAATCAGATCGCCTGGGCATGACAACTTCTAGGGTGATTGACATCTCCCTGAGAGGCTTCTAGATCTTCTGGAGAGGATGTGGCCAATGACCTGGTGGTGGGAATCCTGATAGGTGGGAAGAGGAGAGGGTGGAGCCCAGAGGCTTTTTTTTTTAGTGGTGTTTTCAGAAACTAACACTGGAGATGGAACACCAAAATCCCGACCCTTGTACTGAATAGACACTTTCCCAACTTTGTGTACAAATCATCTTAGAGAGTTGCCTGGGGGATCTGAGAGGTTAAGTGATTTCCCCAACGTCTCATAGCTAGCATGTATATGAAATGGGCCTTGAATGCAGGGTTCCTGGCTCTGAGGTCAGCTTGCTCTCTCTCCTGCCCTACACTGCCCACTTTTAGCTTTTAGTGATTCCCGAATATACTATCACAGTAAATGGCCCAAATCTCTTTCATCCCTGTAACTCCTCTCCCACCTTTCTTCTCTGAGTCCATGGCCTTGTCTTCCACTTGGCCAAAGTGGAAATTGTTTCTCTAGTCCAGGAGCCCTTAGTTTTCCAATCCAGGCATAATCTTCAGGTCAAACTTGAGGTCCATGAATTAAAAAAAATACATTTTGATCGCTGTACTTCAGAATGACTGGTTCCTTTGTAATTGTCTGTATCTTGCACGTTTATAGACTTGCTTCTGAAAAGGGGTCCCTCAAGTTCACCATCCCAACTGCTCAGAGGAAGCCAGCCCACAAACAAGGGTTAAGAGAACCCCTGCTCTCAGCCCATTTCTACTCTGTAGAGCCTTCCAGAGGTGTCCACAGGCAGAAATAGAACCCTGAAACAAGATAACAGGAAATAAAACTGCCCGAATCCTCACTGGGACAAAGAGAGATGGGGGAGTGACTGGAACTGTGTGTGGGCGAACAGCTCTGGGGTTCCCTGGTCCTTCTCTTGTCCTTGAGACCTCCCTGTTTCTGTGCAAGGTACAGGGTGGAGCAGGAAGCCTTGACACTTGGGACTTTGGGTTTAACATACAGGGAGTTGAGGCACTTGGCGGGAGCCTGCCAGTAGAACTGGGGTCTCTGTCTTGTAGGGGAGCAAGACCTGCTTTTGGAATTAGAACTGCCAGTCTGTGGCAGCCAGGAGCTGCCTTAGCCCAAAGCTTCATCCTAAAGCACTCTAGGCCAGAGAAGGGGTTCTCATTCTCTCCGGGAGGCACATCCTTGATATACTGCTGCCTTTGTGTGGATCTACCCCAGGCTTTGTCTTGGGCTCTCTCCTCTCATTGGCTGCTGTGGATCCAATTGTCTCCACATAGGACCATAGATTTAACGCTGAAAGGGAACTTAAAAGCTATCCATACACCCCCTCATTTTACAGAGGAGGAAACCGAGGCCCAGAGTTGGCCAGCATCTCAGGTCTAATAAGTATCTTTAAATGATAGGAACTCAGGTCTTCCTGACTAGAACTCTACTCACTGCACTAACACATACAAACCTGCATCTCCAGCCTGCTGGATGTTTCCACTTGCATATCCACGGGCATCTCAAATTCAACATATCCAAGATGGAGCTCGTTTTCTTTCCCCCGAAACCATCCCTCCTCCTAACTTCTCATTTTCTTTTTTAATTAAAGGCCTTGCCATTTTTGTAGTCAACCGGGTTTGCAACCTAGGAGTTTTCCTCAATTCTTCATTTTTATTTACTCCCCCCCTCCCCAAAGCTAACTAGTTGCTAAATCTGCCTTCTCAGCAGCTTTCATATCATTTCCCTTCTTTTCCCCCTAAGCCAGACTCTGTCCATCTCTCACTTGGACTATTGTAATAGCTTTCTAGCTGGCCCCCTGCCTCAAACGTCTCCCCTCTCCAAATAACCTTTCACATGGCCGCCAAAGCCATCTTCCTGAAGGACAGGTAGGACTGTGTCACTCTGTTCACCAAGTCTCAATTACTCCTTTTTGCCTCTAGCATAAAATTAAAATGCTTCTGTTTGATATTCAAAGCACTTCCCCATCTGGTTCTAGCCTGTCTTTCCAGGCTGATTACATATGTAAAGTGTGTGTGTGCTTGCTAGCCATGTCCTTACACATGGGTTTGTCTAAATGTGCTTCACAGGGAGGAGTGAAAATATATATTTGGAATCTCATCTGCCTCTCTCCAAGTGGGGGCTTTGATTTCTTTCAGGGAGGGAGCAGAAGAAGGGGCCACAGCAGAGAGGTATACCAGACTAGAATTATATCTGTTTCGCCCCACCCCCACCAATGTTAGTCTAGAGGAAATTATCTTGTCCTCAAGTTCAAACTGCTTTCCTGGCCATTATCTCTTAAAGGGGAAGGAATACCACAAAATTTTATCTTAAGCTTTTATGCTTTCCTGCCTAATACTAATTACAAAAATAAACAAACAAAAAACAGTCATAAATAGTGACTAGTGAATGAATCCATTTATGTAAACAAAAAATCAGAGAAATTATTCAGATAAGAATATACCAGACAATACATAGAGGGAATGAGCTCTCTCTTGCTTGACAGAGAGAGAGAGATGGAGGGACAGAGAGAGAGAGATGGAGGGACAGAGAGAGAGAGAGAGATGGAGGGACAGAGAGAGAGAGAGAGAGAGAGAGAGAGAGAGAGAGAGAGAGAGAGAGCCTAAGCTGGGAACTGGAGATATGTTGTGATAATGGCTCCTCTCCATTTTTGCCACTCCTCAAAGTCCTCTTTCTCTGTCTCTCTCCCCTTTCCCCTTTCTCCCTCTCTTTCTTTTCTCCCCCCTACAGACTTCTCCCCAGAATAGGTCCTGACACCATGCATATCTTCTCTCCAAGTAGGAAGGGGGAGTTATTTGTCTGACAGAAGAGACTCCAGCACTGAGAAGCTCACTGATTCACTCAGGGTCACACAGCCAGTGTGTATCAGAGGCCAGATTTGAACCCGTTCTTCCTGACTCCAAGTCCGACTCTCCTCTAGATCCCATTGACTCTCTGACATATTGGTTGTCAGACTCAAAATCTCATATTCTTTCCTCTCCTCCATGGTCCTCCTTGACCATATCTCTTTCTTTATCTTCAGTCTGTCCTTACTGCCTCTTTCTCTGCACATGAACTGCTCAAGACTGTCCAGTCCTCAGCAAACCTCTTTATCCTCCATTTTCTCCCTCCCCCAAAGCTGTTTCTCTTCTCCCCTTCACTGCCAAACTACTGCAAAGATAGTTCATACTGGCTGTGTCTACTTCCTCCCCACCCACTCTCTTCCCATGTCCCTGTCCCACTCTACTGAAAGAACTCTCTGAAGTCACCCATGGGCCCTCAATGACCAAATCAATGGACTTTTCTGAGTCTGAAGGAAAATAAGGGCTAAGAAAAAAAATAAGGGCCATTAGCCTCAGTAGCAGAGGGGCCAACGAAGGGGGACTCACTACATCCAGAGGCAGCTCATTCCACTTGGGGATGGTACTAATTCTTAGGACTAAACCTGCCTCCCTGCACTCTGTGCTCTGCTCTAGGAGGCCAAGCAGAACGTGGCTAATCCCTCTTTTACACCAGCCTTGTGGGGATTCTAGAAGAATAATCTCTGAATCATCTCCAGTCTTTACTCCACCCTCCGCCTACATCCCATTAATGGCCAAGGATGTTTTTTTCAATCTACTTTGGCAATACCTGGCATCTGTCCCTCCTCCTTTCTCTTCTGCTGCCACCTGGACTACTGTTTATCCTTCCAACCCTTCTCTCCTCTCCCACCCATCCTTTACACAGCTGCCAAAGTCATCTTCCCAATGCACGTGAGTCTCATAACTTCCCTCCCCCCACAAAAAGCCTTCAGAGGCTCCCTAGGGTCTATAGGACAAAATGCAAGCTCTCTAAACTGAAATAAAAACCATGACCACAGTAAAACTAGCTGTCCTAAAGGCTTTACTATCTCCGGAGATCCTCAGAACAATAAGAAGCAGGGTGCTGTTATCATGCACATTTTATAGATAAGGAAAGGAGGCAACAGACTTGCTTAAGGTCATACAGCTGATTAGTGTCTGAGGCCCAATTTGAATGCTGGTCTTCCAGACCTAGCTTTCTAAGCACTGCTCCACCTTGCTGACCCTAAATGAGTACTCAGTCTCCAGATCTCCATTAGTACTCTCTCACTTCTGTATTTGGCAGGGGTAGGGAACCTGCAGCCTCAAGGCCACATGTCCTCTAGGTCCTCTAGTGAGACTCTCTGACTGAATCCAGATTTTAAGTTTTCGACCACAGGTTCCCTACCCTTGCATAGATCATTCACCATGCCAGGCAGCCTTCCACATTTCTGCTGTTAAACTACTTCCTTTCTGAAATGGAAGTATATAAGAGATTTTTGGTCACTTTTATGTTCTGCTAATGCTTATTAGTAATACAGGTTCTGGGACCCCTGGAACTCGGATTGAATCTTCCCATTTAATGAGACATTTGCCTGAGGCCATAGGCCTTTCATTGTGGCTGGCCCAGACCTCCCTCACTAGCCTAGCCCTCCTTTGTCCAACTACTTCCTACCCTAGATCCTCCCCAAACACCTATAAATCCTTAGGCTAGCCTAGCCCTCCATTAATTACACTAGCCTCCATTTTCTCATCTCCACTAACCTCCACTTCTTCCCACCTTAATCTCTCATCACTGGATTCTGACCCCATTTTACTCCTCCCCAAACTCCTCCTCTAGACCACCCCTAGATTCCTCCCACAACCTTTCTGTATATAAGACCCATCTTGCCTCCATGAAAGAGAATGGTCAGAGAATGATCTAGCTCAGACTCACTGTGTCACATGATTCTAGCCCGCTTGTCCAGGACAAGCATCACAGATACCCAGGCTCCTTAAGAGTCTACCCAATATGGCAAACCTTTAATAAACTTTGCTTTTCTTTGGCTGAGAGAATACCTGAGTCGAATTCATTTGGCCGGACCCAGCGTGTTGGTGTTTTGGGGTCTCAAGCACCCCTAACCCTGACCTCTATTTTTATAGAACCCTATACTTCACCATTTTATACTTCCCTGGCTTCAACATTTTTGCATTTTTGTGGTCCCCTGACCTCAACAGAAACAGTCATTTTATTTGGGCTTTGTTAAGTTCAGAATTTTAAAAAGTGAAGTAATGAAAGAAAAAAGAAAAAGGTTAAATAAAGATAAATTCATGAAGAAAGACACTAAGTGCATATCAGAGAAAGAACTGATAAATAGAAGTATGTATAGAATAATTTTACATGTATACACCTACCATGTCTCAGGGTAGCCATCTCTAAGGTGGGGGAGGGGAAGAGGAAAGAGAAATGGAAAAAGAAGAAATTTACATAATTTCTCCTTGTATATTTGGAGGTAATAGCAAGCTGTACATGGTAGACTGGCAGTTTCATGTGCAATCATCTTTTTATTGTACTGTGTTATGAAGTGCTTGTTTTGTTCCATGAATTGAAAAGAAAATAAAGTTTTGAAAAATAAATTCATAAATTGTATTTGGTATTTATGGTTGTTTTGTGGAGAGGTGTGTAAAGGTTGCCGTTAGAGAACGTACAACTGAAAATAAAGATGGGCCAGTCACACAAGACAGACATAATGAAAAGAGCACTGGTCCTGGGTTCAAATCCCACTCTGACACTTATTGTCGGTGCCATCATTGATCTAGGATTGGAAGAGAAGGCAATTTCCCTGAGGTCACAGATTATTTTGTCTTGCCTTTATAGCCACACTTCCCGTAGCACAGAGCCTGGCACGTGGTAGCTCCTTAATAAGAGCTTTGTTGATTGATCGATTTTGGATTCTCAAAGGGGACGGTAATGTCTGTCTGGTTCTACTGTGCTACAAATATTTAGTATGGCTCCAGTAAGGGACCCAGTCTACTTTTCCAGGAGCTAACTACAGAGAGGTACATCTCCATTACACTGACCAACAAGTGATGATTTTTCTTTCTCCACAGCAACCTATTGTGCCGAAAGAAGTGAGACAAGAGACCCCCGGGTAAATTTGGAAGTGGATTTTATTTTTCCAAGGGACTGTCTGGGGTCAGGCCCAAATCAAACAGTGTGTCTGCACAGACAATGGTGCCAGCTTTTAAAGGGATGCCACGTGGCCAATGGTTAGGTATTACATACGCAGAAACTTGCAGAGACCAAAAACAGTGATTGGTCAGTACACACCTCAAAATTCCCGCCAGCCAGTGCTGAGTCTCCCTGGCCTGGAAGCCCACCCACCTCCATGAAGGTGAGCTGACTGGGTAAGGGTGGAGATCCAGTGGGGAACCGGGCAGGGAAGAATGGGGTCATGCAAGACAGGGAATTTACCCTAGGCTGAAATTCCTGCTCTGAGATCCCTGGGCAAGGTGGGGGGGTAGTGTGTCAAGCACAACACTATGTAACAAAGAAAAATTGTAAATAGTGCTCAGTCCAATGAGATGACTTCTGTGTTTGCAGTGAAGGTAGCTAAGTAATGAGAAAGGAAACAGTGCTAAGAAAGATACAGCTTTTAGGCAGTCAATAAACTTTCATTTGACTGTTGGCATTCTAAAACAGAGGTGTCAAACGTGCCTGTGGGCTGCAAGATGCAACCTACCAGATTAAGACACAAATGGAAAATAATTAACAAAAATAAATAGAAATACAAGAAAACATAGATAATGTTAATTTGTAGTTTTGTGAGTCAATTTGTAGCCTGTAGGGATCCTTATGTTAGGTTTAGTGCCTTCCCTCTCCCCCCAGCCCCCATTTCTATGTGAGTCTGAACCCACAGCTTTAAAAGTCTGACATTATGTGCAGTTTCCCACCTGTAAACCCACTTTCGGAAAGGAGCAGAGGGAAGTATCTCTTCATATCTCTTCTTTGTGGCCAACCTTTAAATGCCAAATAGAATACCTTATATTTGATCCTTGAGTCAATGGAGAGTGTGGAAGTATAATAAAAACCTCCTTTTTGGTTTTTCTAGGAATATGAAGAAATTATATTTTCCCCATCCTAATATCTGTTCCAGTCTCTTACCTTTAGAGAACTAAGTAGAACAAAAACTAAGCCTTTCTTAGGGAAATGGTTTAAAGGTTATAATTTATATAGGGGTGTGTTGGAGAGCAGAGGGTTAAATTTTCCCAGTGAGCATTTGCATCTCAGAAATCAGCAAATGCAACAAATCAAGGCTTGATTTATTATTCTGTTGATTGGCTAGACTAAAGAGAATGTTGGAGAAAATGTTAATGATTGCAGATTATACTTAATAGTAGGTCTAGGGTTCCTATCCTTTATTCCTAAAAATCAAAACAGAAGGAAAAAAAAAAAAGCTCCATAGAGAAATGATTGAAATGTTGATTGGAAGGAAGAGGGCCTTTTGTCTGTTACAATTGATTCCTCGAGGGGAGTGGTCTAAGAAAGAATGGGATGTCTGATTGCTAACAGTCTTAGGGAAGGGGGAGCTGAGGGAGGGAGGGAGAGAAAATTTAGAACTCAAAATCTTATAGAAGTGAATATAGAAAATTAAAAACAAATACGCAAATACCATTTTAAAAAGGAAGAAATGAGATGGTTCTCTGAACTATTTTTTAATGTTAAGCCCAGAATAATATTTTTATATATTGTTATTTTCTTAGTTGGCAATGTTAAACATTTAATGAAACATTCCTAAAAATGTTACCTGAAACTGTATTGGTGTAGTGTTTTGTCAGAGATCACGACAGAACTAGGCCAAATCGGACAGCCTTCTCTAAATTTAAAAAAAAAAATCGTCTTGGATATTAAGGTTAAATAAAATAGTTTCTGGCAGATTCGGACCTAAAATGCTGAGTGTCGTACAACATCAATCTTTTTACTACCACAGGAGCCACCAAAGTTTATTGCATTTGAGGGGTGACAGAGTCCCTTTTGCAGGTAGGTGATACATGGACTGGATGGTGGAGATCCTTGAGGCTGGCTGTTGGGAGGTTGGGCAATAGTCCTGTCAGAGGCCTTGTGGCTGTGTGACTGGGGAGAAGGGGTTGGAGAAATAGAAAGAAGGGGTCAGGTGCCAAAGATTGTGCAGAAAATGACAAGCTCTAGAAACTCCTTAAATGATAATAATAGTAAACATGAATATCGTGTTTTAAGATTTGCGAAGATTTTTACATGTGACAAAGAATGAGGAATCTAGAAAGATGCCAAGGTTTCAAACCTGGATGAGCTAAAGGAAAGCAGTGCTCTTCACAGAAATAGAGAAGTTCAGATAATGTAATGAAATCTCTAATGCAGAGGTACAGATAACAGCCCACCCATCCCCCTCTTCCTATACAACTCATTCTGTCCTCATATAAAATGAAAACTGTTGGCAGTAGAGGGATGGGGCAAATAGTTCACTGTCACAGTCATTGCTCCAAAACACAGAATTTACTCTCCAAGGGGCCACATTGGATGCCACAGCCCAGAAGTGATATGGGTGCAGGAGGTATATGCTTAGGAGAGGGAGTAAAGATTATTCCAATGGCAATTGCCCAGCTGCTATTCTGGGCACCAAGATCAAGGATAAGTTATAACTACCTTGAGGGGACAGCCCAGAAGGAAGGAGGTTAAGAGTTTGCACAGCAGTATTAGAGGATAAAGTAGGGTAGTGTTGGGTGTTAATGTGTGAAGGGTAGGTGTGGTTACATTGGCAACAAGCCCCACAATTAGCTATTACACGAAGCATGGGATGTAATTCATCTTCCCACCCTTTTATCATTACTCACACACTCCTTAGGTCATACTATGGCTCCTCCCACTTTGGAGACTACTGATCTAGCCCCAGTCCACACTTTATAGATGATAAAATAAGCCCAGAGATTTAAATCCTTTCCTACGGTCACTTAACCAGTCGGTTTTATCAGAACTCAGCTCTTCTACACTCCAAATTCAGTGGACTTTCCATGGCATCATCTTGCCTACTAATGGTGTTCCTTCTATCCTCTTGAATTCCCAACCTAGGTGTCTCCACCACTTGCCACAAGGCGTTTATTCCCATCTGGGTCCTATCTCCAACTAGTACAATATTGTGTATATAGTAAGGCTAATGGAGCCCATGATAGGGGCTCATTGGAGCATGGACAGATACATGGACAGAACTACTGAGTTCCAAGCAACTGAGTTAACAGGAGCTCTGGGGCTGCTTCCTTTCATGTAGTGACCCACTACTGAAAGGACTTGGGATTTTAATAAACCATGATAGATCCTGGGTGATTCCTCAGTCACCTCTCAGTCCTCTGACTGCTGTAGGGGATAAGGGCAGCATCTATTCAAAGAAGAGACAAATTCTGCCTGGTTCTTTGCTGTGGGTCTCCAAGTGGCAAGACGTTTTCTCAGCTCCAGCTGTGGCATGTAGCATCTAGTGCTGGGTGCCCCTACTAGAAGAGTTTTGCCTGTCTCTTTTGTGTCTCATTTTCTTGAAGAGGTGAACTTGGAAGGTCTGGAGGTACAATGTCTGGCACACAGTGGGTGCTAATAAATGCTAATTGACTGACTGGTGGTGGCAGCATCTGCCGGAGTGGTTTTGGTTTCAGGAGCAACAGGAATTACAAATATCTTCCTTGGAGACAGAGGTAAAGGGTGGACTGAAGCTTACTCCAACTGGGCCTGGGAGCCCACTGTTAAATTTTCTTTTTTTTTTTAATTAAATTTTATGTTTATTTTTAGTTTACATCATTCATTTCCACAAGATTTTGAGTTACAAATTTTCTCCCTGTCTTTCCCCTACCCACCACCCCAAAACAGCAATCCCACTGTATACCCCCTCCCCCAATCTGCTCTCTCTTATATCCTTCCCCATCCCCCCTCCGACTTTCCAGTAGGGCAAGATGGATCTCTATACCCCAGTACCTGTATATCTTATTTCCCAGTTGCATGCAAAAAAAATTTATATACATTAAACATTTGATTTTAAATCTTAGAATTCCAGATTCTTTCTTTTCCTCCTGCATCTCCCACCCTTACTGGGAAGGTAGGCAATTCAATATAGGTTGTACACCTGTAGCTACACAAACCATTTCCATAGTGGACATATTGTGAAAGACTGTATTTCCTTCCATCCTATCCCGTCCCCCATTTGTTCCATTCTCTGCTTTGACCCTATCCCTTTTCAAAAGTGTGTGCTTCCAACTTCCCATTCCCCCCAACCTGCTCTCCCCTCCAGCATGCCCACCCTCCTCCCCTTCCCCCCTACTCTCCTGTAGGGTAAGATACCCTATTTAGTGTGTATGTCATTCTCTCCCTAAGCCAAATTCAATGAGAGTAAGGTTGACGCATTCCCTTTTGCCTTCCTATTCTTCCCCTCCATTGTAACAGTTTTCCCTTGCCTCTTGTATATGAGATAATTTACCCCATTCTGTCTCTCCCCATCTTCTCTCATTATATTCCTCTCTCACCTCTCAATTTCACCTTTTAAGTATCATCCCTTCCTATTCAACTGGTCCTGTACCCTCTATCTATGTATACCTGTACACATATATACACACTCACATATGTATTCATATGCCCATATACTCTCCTATATAGACATATATGTGTATACATACATGTATAACACACATTTATATTCCATTCAGCTATTCTCATACTGAGAAGTTTCATAAGTTAACAATTATCATTTTTCCATGTGGGAATGTAAATTGTTCAACTTTGACAAATTCCCTATGATTTCTTTTCCCTGTTTACTTTCTCAAGCTTCTCTTGCTTCTTGAATCTGAATGTCAATTTTTCTATTCGACTCTGGTTTTTTCATCAAGAATGCTTGAAAGTCCTCTATTCCACTGAATGACCATATTTTCCCCTGAAACGTGATACTCAGTTTTGCTGGGTAGGTGATTCTTAGTTTTAATCCCAGCTCCTTTGACCTCTGGAATATCATATTCCA
This sequence comes from Petaurus breviceps papuanus, assembly GCF_028583685.1. Classification (NCBI taxonomy): domain Eukaryota; kingdom Metazoa; phylum Chordata; class Mammalia; order Diprotodontia; family Petauridae; genus Petaurus; species Petaurus breviceps. The sequence goes on along the minus strand of NW_027185798.1, from coordinate 6,870,823 downwards.
AGCCCTTCAATCCCTAAATGTAGAAGCTGCCAGGTCCTGTGTTATCCTGATTGTGTTTCCACCATATTCAAATTGTTTCTTCCTGGCTGTTTGTAATATTTTCTCCTTGATCTGGAAACTCTGGAACCTGGATATAATATATAATTTCTAGGTTCTTTTTTTATCATGGCTTTTGGGTAATCCAGTTTTTAAATGATCATTTTAAAATGATCTCTCCTGGATCTATTTTCTAAGTCAGTGGTTTTTCCAATGAGATATTTCACATTGCCTTCTATTTTTTCATTTGTTTGGATCTGTTTAATAGTATCTTGATTTCTCATAAAGTCACTGGCTTCCATTTGCTCCAATCTAATTCTGAAAGAATTATTCTCTTCAGGGAGATTTTGAGATTCCTTTTCCATCAGGAAAACTCGGGTTTTTAAGGCATTATTTTCCTCATTGGCTTTTTGAACTTCTTTTGCCATTTAAACTAGTCTATTTTTTAAATTGTTATTTTCTTCAGTCAGGCTGTTGACTTACTTTTCATGATTTTCTTGCATCATTCTCATTCCTCTTCCCAACTTTTCTTCCACTTCTCTTATTTCGTTTTCAAAATCCTTCTTAAGCTCCTCTATGGCCTGTAACCAATTCATATTATTGTTGGAAGCTTTTGGTGCAGGAGTTCTGATTTTGTTGTCTTCCTGCCATTCCATGTTTTGATCCTTTTTGTCCCCAAAAAAGGAATCCAAAGTTGGATTGCTGTGCTTGCTTTGCTTCCTTTGCTTGCTCATGTTGCCACTCAATTACTTGGCTTTTGAGCTTTTTGCCACAGTAGCACTCTGCTTCCATATTGCAGAGAGTTTTGTCCCAAATTGCTGACTTTTTCTCAGCTGCTGGAGCTATTAGTTGGCTGCCCTCTCTGAAGCCTCCACAAGTGCTTGCTCACTGCTCACACACCCCAGGACTTCCACTGACAGCAATCCAGATCCAAGCAAGTGGTTGCTTAGTCTCCCTACAATCTGCAGGCCAGGAGCTTGGAAGCAGCCACATGGCTGTGGCTGCCGCACCTCAGGTGCTTCACCTTCTGGGGGGCAGGAGCCATACCGTACTCCTGGACTCCTTGTTCCCAAAGTCTACACTGACCTCTCACTTTGTCTTTGGTATTTATGGGTTGATAATTCTGGAAACCACCATAGCTGCTGGTGATCTACTCTCCCCCAAATCCCTCCACGGCTGCCCTGAGGCTAAAACCACACTGTGATGAACATTTCCTGTCCACCTGCCAGGCTGTCTTCAGCAGGAGATTTGTTTCTCTCTGTCACTTTGTGGGTTCTGTAGCCCTAAAGTTTGTTTAGAGTCATTTTTATAAGTATTTGAGGTAGTTATGGGGGGGGTAGTTATGCAGGGAGTTTTCTTGCTTCTATGCTGCCATCTTGGCTCTACCCCTGTTAAATTTTCAATATGAGCATTTACACTTCCAAAGTCAGGGCTTGATTTATTATTTTGTTGATAGTCTAGATTCTAAAAAGTGATGGAGAAAATCTTATATTACAGATTAAAAATAAAAATATTTCATGTATATGGGGTTGTTTGTTTTCTTTCTTGGAAAACCAGTTAATAAGCACTTACCAGCACACCATCAGAGACAAAGACTCTTCTTCAAGACTCTTGAATTTCTTTTTGTGATGACAAAGAACTGAAAATTGAGGGGACACCTATCAATTGGGGAATGGCTGAGCAAGTTGTGATATATGATGGTAATGGAATAGTATTGTGCTAAAAGAAATGAAGAGCAGGATGCTTTCAGAAAAAGAAGGGAAGACTTATGTGAACTAATGCAAAGTGAAGTGAACAGAACCAGGAGAACATTGACATAGTAACAGCAATATTGTAACAATTATCAACTGTGAAAGACAATTCCAAAGAACTCAGGGTAAAAAATACTATCCACCTTCAGAGAGAGAGCAAGTGGATGAACTGAGTGCAGTTTGAGGTATGGTTTTTTTTTCACTTTCTTTATGTTTCTTGTTTGTGTGCGTGTGTGTGTTTCTTTTGTAACATGTCTAATATATATATTTTGCATGACTTCACATACATAATATATTGCTTGCCTTCTTGAGGGGTAGGAAGGAGGAAGATAATTTGGAACTCAAAATTAAAAAAAAAAGAATGTTAAAAATTTTTAATGTAATTGGGAAATATTTAATGAAATAAATTTAAAAATATATATATTTTAAAAGACTATTGAGTTTGGCTAACTTAGAAGTCTTTCAAAACACTTCTGCCCTGATGAAGTTTATGTCCAGGCTCCTAGAAGATTATTAACAGTGGCTATCAATTTGGTTACTAAATCCTGGTTAAATAGTTAAGAAGTAAAATTCACTGTGATTCTGTATTTAGCCTTTCTGTGTAGTCTGTATACTACCTGATCTATACCTAATGAATGAGAAAGATGAAAACTTCTCAGCCCATAAGTTTTGTGGGAACAAGCCAGAATTTTGGTTTCAGCTTTCCCCTCCCCTCCTGTACTACTGCCACATCAGCATTAAACCCCCTTCAAGGGTCTATCGACTTCCACCCTTGCTTGTGACCTTTTTCCCTCCCTTGCTTTGGCATCTACCAAATAAGGACATGAACAATACCTTGGCTCCCTGTCCCACCTCCCAGCCAATAAGAGATAGTGGCGGGCTTCTTTGTTTTTCGCCATTGGATTAGATTTCTTACCAAGACTGAGAGCCTGCCTCCCAGCTAATGGGAGAAGGGGGGGAACTTGACCACATTAGGGTATAAATTCTTGTTCTGTCTTTTGTAATATGCCTCATTCTGCTGGTTGATACTGGTGGATGGGACGTCCTCTTCTCTGGAAAACTGAATAAACTTCCTGTTCCTTCTTCAAGATACCTCTGACTTTTAATTTTTATGGGTAGGAGATTTTTGGGGTCCCTGTGTCCCACACACTAATTAATACTGTAAGCTGAATAATTCTTCTGCTTCTGCTTTGAAAAATTCCTTGGATTTTCATAGCTGTGACCTTTGGTATAATAAGTAATGTTTCCTGGGGATGTAGGGGGTTGGGGAGTTATGGAGCTGATGAGTGTAAGAAAATGGAGCCTAGGGGGGTGGAGGCAAGATGGCAGAGTAGAAACAGGACTTCCATGGAGCTTCAGCTTCCACCTTCCCCAATTCATGTAAAAAGGGGACTCTGGACAGACTTTGGAGCTACAGAACCCACAAAATGACACAGAGAAGCTAACCTCCCGCTGAGGACAGCCCAATAGGCTGGCAGGAATTGGCCAGCACAGCACTCTGGGAGCTAAGCCCAGCCCCACATGGAGGTTTTAGCCCCAGGGCAGACCTGACCAGCTGCTGGCTGGAGGGACTTCAGATCACCAGCAGCTGTGGCAGTTTCCAGAATTATCAACATATAGATACTAAAGACTAAGTGAGAAGTCAGTGCAATGTGGACTTTGGGACCAGTAGTTGGGAGTGTGTCTGCCTCTTCCCCCCCCCCCCCCCCGGGGGGGCAAGAAGCCGCTGAGGAGCCACAGCTGTGCAGCCGGCACCACGTGGCAGCTTCAGCTCCTGGCCTGCCGATTGTAGGGGGACCAAGCACCAGTCTGAGGGGTAATTGCTCTTGCTTTAGCCTGCTTGAATCTGGATTGCAGTCTAGGGTGTAGGTCTTGGGGTGTGTGTCCAGCTTGCCAGACTGTGTGGAGGCTTCAGAGAGGGCACCCAACTAATACCTTCAGCAGCTGAGAAAACCCCAGTGTTTGGTACGAAGCTCCCCTGTCTGGTGGTAGAGTCCTACTGTGGCAAAAAGCCCAGAGTGGCAACATGAGCAGGCAAAGGAAGCAAAATAAATAGAGTATTGCAACTCTACACTCCTCTTTTGGCAACAAAAAAGATCAAAGCATGGAACAGGAGGAAGACAGTGAAGTCAGAACTCCTGCACCAAAAGCTTCCAAGAAAAATATGAGCTGGTCACAGGCCATAGAGGACCTTAAGAAGCAAATAAGAGAAGTGGGGGAAAAATTGGGAAGAGAAATGAGAATGATGCAAGAAAATTATGAAATGAGAGTCAACAGCCTGACTGAGGAAAATAATACCTTAAAAAAAATAGACTAACTCAAATGGCAAAAGAGGCTCAAAAAGGCAATGAGAAGAATGCCTTAAAAAGTCAAATTTGCCAGATGGAAAAAGAATCTCAACAGCTCACTGAAGAGAATCATTCCTTCAGAATTAGATTGGAGCAAACGGAAGCTAGCGACTTTATGAGAAGTCAAGATGCTGTTAAACAGACACAAACAAATGAAAGAATAGAAGGCAATGTGAAATATCTCATCGGGAAAACCACTGACTTAGAAAATAGATCCAGGAGAGATAATTTAAAAATTACTGGACTACCTGAAAGCCATGATCAAAGAAAGAACCTAGGAATCATCCTTCAAGAAATTTTCAAGGAAAACTGCCCTGATGTTTTAGAACTAGAAGGCAAAATAGAGGTTGAAAAAATCCACTGATCACCTCCTGAAAAAGATCCCAAAAAGAAAACTCCTAGGAATATTATAGCCAAGTTCTAGAGTTTCCAGATCAAGGAGAAAGTATTACAAGCAGCCAGGAAGAAACAATTTGAATATTGTGGAAACACAGTCAGGATAACCCAGGATCTGGCAGCTTCTACACTGAGGGATCAAAGGGCCTGGAATAGGATATTCCGGAGGGCGAAGGAACTGGGATTAGAACCAAGAATCACCTACCCGGCAAAACCGAGTATCATGTTTCAGGGGAAAATATGGTCATTCAGTGGAATAGAGTACTTTCAAGCATTCTTGATGAAAAAACCAGAGTCAAATAGAAAAATTGACATCCAGATACAAGAAGCAAGAGAAGCATGAGAAGGTAAACAGGGAAAAGAAATCATAAGGAACTTATCCAACTATTGAACTATTTACATTCCTCCATGGAAAAACGATAATTGTAACTGATGAAACTTTTCTCAGTATGAAAATACTTGAAGGGAATAGAAATATATATATATATATATATATATGTCTATATAGGAGGGTATATGGGCATATGAATACATATGTGAGTGTGTGTATACATAGAGGGCACAGGACCAATTTAATAGGAAGGCATGGTACTTAAAAGGTGAAATTAAGAGGTGAGAGAGAAATATAACAAGAGGAGATGGGGAGAGATAGAATGGGGTAAACTATCTCATATAGAAGAGGCAAGGGAAAATGATTACAATGGAGGGGAAGAACAGGAAGGCAAAAAGGCAAAACCTTATTCTCATTGAATTTGGCTCAGGGAGGGAGTGACATACACACTAAATAGGGTATCTCACCCTACAGGAGAGTAGGTGGGAAGGGGATGAGAGGAGGGATGATGGAAAGGAGGGCAGGTTGGGGGGGAGGGAAGTTGGAAGCACCCACTTTTGAAAAGGGACAGGATCAAAGTAGAGAATAGAACAAATGGGAGGTGGGATAGTAGGGAGGGAAATAAAGTCAGTCTTTTACAATATATCTACTATGGTAATGTTTTGCATAGTTACAAATGTACAACCTATACTGAATTGCTTATCTTCCCAGTAAGGGTGGATGATAAGGGAGGAAAGGAATGAATCTGAAATTCAAAGTTTTAAAATAAAATGTTTAAAAATATATAAATACAATTATTAATACTATTTTACATGTAATTGGGAAATAAGATATACAGGCCTTGGGGCATAGAGAACCACCATGCCCTACTGGAAAATTCAAAGAGGGTATGGGAGAAGATATGGGAGAGAGCAAATCGGAGGAGGGGATATCCTGTGGGACTGTTATTTTGGGGCAGTGGGTAGGGGAAAACAGGGAAAAAAATTTATAATTCAAAATCTGGTAGAAATGAATGATGTAAACCAGAAGTTAATAAAGCATTTGAAAAAAAAAAAAAGAAAATGGAGCCTAAATCCCCCTGACTAGAAACATAATTCCCCTAGTAGAGGTCTGGTTTCTCTTGAACTGATCCCAGTCCATAAACCACAATGACCAAGTACCAAACAAGAAGTGATGTAAAATGGCAGTTTTTGCAAGACGTAGCCCCAGTGAGACTAGATCCCAGATAGCAAGAATTCAGTCAGTGTTTGCAAGTAACTGCCTGATTTAGTGAGCAATGGGAAGAGGCTCAGGTTTAGAGCTGTAAGGGACCTCAGAGGGCACCCCCTTTCATTTTACAAATGGGGAAACTGAGGCCCAGTTACTTGGGAGCTTGTGACTTGTCCAAAGTCACTATTTCAGAGCTGGGGCTTGAATCCTGGTCCTTTGGCTCAGTAGCTAATTTTCTTTCCACCATTATAGGCTGCCCTGACCTTTAAAAACATCTATATTAGCTGTCTCTCTGTCACAATAGCCTATTACTTCTACCCAATGTTAGGCTGCAGTGCTAAGAAGGCTTATTAGAATATTGTGAGAAGCCCCAGAAAAACTCCATCTCACTGTAAAAACCCAATCACTCACTCCCCAGCCTCTACCACACCCCAGTGTAGTGCGTGTGACAGTCTGTGATATTGGGAGGGAGGGGTTCCTCCCAGCTGTTTTCCAGACTCTGCACCTCCCTTCACACAGCTCTCAGCCCAAACAGATCCACAGATGGGCTCCATGCTGTGCAGAATAATGCTAGTTTTAGAGAAAAACCGTCTGTGAGATCCACCCAGCATGAAAGCAAATGACTTATCCCCTTAGGAATTTGAGAATTTGCTCTCTTGGCCCTTCCCTCTTTCATCTTGAATTAACTAATTAATTTCTAATCTAGCTTGGAATGACTTCTGGCTTCCTCAGGGTCTCTCCAAATTCTATATATTTCTTCAAAGCCAAGTTCAAATCCCACCTTCCTGATCAATGCTTTCCTGACTTTAGGGGTCCTTCTTATTGACCTCCTAGGGCACATTGGAACACTAAAGCCATGCAAGGGCCTGTTTTCTAGGTCGATGTATGTGGAGGGATTCATTCAACTGCTGTAGGCAAAGCACCTTGTTGAGTCTAGGAAGGCTAAAACAAAGCATGCCCTGGGGAGGCTCTTAAGATGGCCCTACTACAGATGTCTTCTGGAACCTCAGTCCTGGTGGACTTCTCAATAGCTGCCAGCAGCTATACTTATAGGATGGAGTATTTACTAAGGAGTTACTTGTGAGGTGTCCGATTGGTGAATGGGCAAGCAAATTATGGCAAAGGAATGTAATGGAATTGCTGCCGTTCACTCATGTTAGACTCTTCATGACTCTATTTGGGGGTTTTCTTGACAAAGATACTGGAGTGGTTTGCCATTTTCTTCTCCAGCTCATTCTCCAGATGAGGAAACTGAGGCAAACAGGGTTAAGTGACTTGCCCAAGGTCACAAGGCTAGGAAGGATCTGAGGCCAGATTTGAGCTCAGGAAGATGAGTCTTCCTGTTGTACTGACCTCATTGTTGAATGCCTGTAAAATTCAAACAGTCTACCTGCACAAAATCAGGAAACTGAATTGTTTTCATCTGGATTGTCTTAGGAAGATCCTGAAGATCACCTGGCAGGATAAGATACCAGACACTGAAGTCCTTTCTTGAACTAAACTGCCAAGCATTCAAACTCTACTGTAGACAGCGCAGCTCCAGCGTGGGCTGGCTGTGTTGTTTGAATGCTTATGAAAAAGACTATTTTATGGAGAACTCACACATGGCAAGCATTCACATGGTGGTCAGAAAGTGCTACAAGGGCACTCTCTAGGTTTCTCTCAAGAACATGAGAGACACTGGAACAGAACCACCCAATGCCCACATCAGAGAAGTGCCATGCTCTAGGAGCAAAGCTCACAAGGAACATGAGATGTGCAGATTTAGAGCATCTGTCCCAAATGTTCACACGGACAATTTGTGCCTGACCGGTGGTGGAACATTCTGAGCTCATATTGGTCTGATCAGCCACAATCCACACACTGTAACTTGACTTTAGCATAGTGATGTCATTTTGGTCCCCTTTGAGAACGTAGGACAATAACCAATTTGTGAGATCTTGGGATATTCCCAAGAAAGATCATTAGTGCCCAATAATCACTAGTAATGCGGTTATTAATCAAAGGCACTTGGGTCCTCAGCCCTTTAGTCTTCTAGGAAAGCATGGGCACTTTGGTGCAGGCATAAGGTGGGCCTTGTACCCCAGTCTAGAGTCCAGAAATCTGGGTCTCTGTCCTTATATCTGATTGCTGTTGGGGGGCAGACTCACAGGGACCAAATGAAGGAGGGATGTTAGGGACAGCCAATCAGTGAGTAGCCAGGACTACAATGCCCCTTAGTAACCCCAGGGGCATTGGGATTAAGAACATCTGCTAACCCTGAGTAATGTGATAAGAGGATATTTGTTAAACTGATCATATTTAAGAGAGACTAAATGAAGGTGGTTTCTACTAGAGGTGTCAAACTCAAATAGAAATGGATTTCTGCCACATTTTGATTTAGAAAACCACAGATTAACATCATTTCCATTATACTGTATTTTTATTTATTTTCTTAAACATTTCCCAATTACATTTTAATCTAGTACCTCTACTCTAGGGTAGATGAGTCTGATACCTCTGGCCTAAAGCAGCTACTAGGTACAAAGGAACTTTCCAGAACATGAGCAGGTGAATCAGTGGTCAAATATGGCATCAGCTAGAGCCTAGCAATAGACCAATTCTCACAGTATTTTGAGAACAATTGATACAACCTCCTCTCCATCCCCTCCAAAGTGTGTGCAGCATACTCTCTGACAAGTATCCACAGAACCCATGGGAATGTGGGCTCAAGTTTGGAGGACACATAGTAAAGGGGTACCTCTGGAAGTCCTTTCATTGGATCCTCAAAATGCTCTCCCTTAGGTGTGCTGTAGTTTTTCTGCAGGGCTCTTGGTAGCACCTTGAATTGGCATCCAGTCTGTCGGGAAATTCTCCAGATCTCCAAAATTCACCAGGTTCTCCTCTGGTGTAAAGTAGGGGTAGGTGCGGAGACACTGAGAGAAGCCAAGGCCTGGAGCTCTGCTCCCTTCAGGACATTCCTCAGGACTGTAGCTGAGGGTGTTCTTCTCTTCGCTCTCTTGGACCTCCTTTTTGGCTCACTCCTGACTCTCTGGACTTTTCTATTTCAACCTCAGCAGGCTCCTCACCCTGGAGATGCCTCTGCCCTCATGGCCTCCTTCTCCTATCAGTGAGTTCTTGATTAGAACCACCATTCAAGGAAGTGCACAGGTCATCCATGCTCACTTCTCTCCTGAGCCTCCAGACTTTTCTACCTTACCCCTACATAGGTTATGTATGATTTTCCTCCACTGGAATAGAAACTCCTAGAGGGTAGTGACTCTCTCCTCTCCTCCCTCTGTTCCCCCTTCCTCTCCTTTCTCTCTCTCTCTCTCTCTCTCTCTCTCTCTCTCTCTCTCTCTCCAGTGTCTGCTACTTAATGAGGATTCAATTTTATCTGTCTCCCCAGGTTCTGAGCTGGTTTTCTATGCCTCATAGGGCATTGCAAAGTTTCTTCAGTCACTAAGAACATTTTTTGTGCACATTACTCAAGTTGAACAAGAACTTTTAAATCATTTAGTTTAAAGCCTATGATTGGTTGGTTGATTTAGATGTGTTCTCAACTGGCTAAGGTTCAAGGTTGAGGAAAATTCATATTACGCTGCATTAATTATTTAATAATCGAGATCACATTTTTTCTTATTTTGTCAGATCCCATGTCTGAAGATCTTGTCTCTAGAGCAAGGTGATCTCCCAGGGCTCTCAAGGCTCTGCTCTGAACCAGTATGGGCTGGGCCCCTTCCAATCAGGATCCTGGATTCTGTTTACCCATAAACAGAAGCCTGCTAGAGCTAGGCTCTCCCCAGGAGATATGTCCCTAGTCGTTGTCCTTGCTTCCCTCCCCCGCCCCCCCAAAGATGGGGGTGATCTGGTTTACAAAGGGAGAACAAGATGGGGAGATCCCGATTGGGTTGGTTTTTTTTTTTTCCTAGCCAAAATTGCTAGAGGCAGCTGATTGGTTCCTAATTGGGTCTCATAAAGCAGCTAGCATTTTTTAAGTGCCACACCAGAAGGTCAGCCCACTTTCCCCAGCTGCAGACTAATACTATCACCTGAGGATTAGTCTTCTTCCCCCTATCACTCCCATACTCCCCCAAACCCTCTCTATTTAGTGAGGAGCAGAGAACTTTTAACCCACCTCCTCATTAAAATGTCCACTAAGCAGGATTGCCTTGCTTTTGCCCAGAGAGGTCCAAATGATGTACCTGAAGAGGGTCACCATAAAATGATGAGGTTTAGGCTGGGGTGCTCGAAACCCCAAAATACCAATACGCCGGGTCCTGCCAAATGAATTCGACTCCAGTCTTCTCTCAGCCAAAGAAAAGCAAAGTTCATGAAAAGTTCACCATATTGGGTAGATTCTTAAGGTTTGTATTGGACAAGAGGGCCAGAATCATGGGACACAGAATTATTCTGGGGCAGGTCATTCTATTGTGCTCTCACCCCAAAAGGAGACAAGTGGAGTTCTCATATACAGAAAGGTTGTGGGAGGAATCTGGGGATGGTCTAGGGGAGGAGTTTGGGGAGGGTCTTCAGGAGGAGTCAGATGAGGTCAGACTCCAGTAATGAGTTTGGGGAGGGTCTTCAGGAGGAGTTCATGAGGTTAGACTCCAGTAAATGAGTGATGAAGGGTGGAAAATCGCTGGAGGCTACCTGGAGATGACAGACAATGGTGGGCTAGGCCAGTTCTAGGGTGGAACTGGAGGATCAAGGGTGGGAACTAGCTGGACAATGTAGAAGGCCAAGCTAGTAACAAAGGTTTGGGCAGAGCCACAGTGAAAGGCTTTTGGTGTCATGCAAATGACTCATCAAATGGGATGATTCAATCAGAGTTCTAGGGGGTTCCCAGAGCCTCCACTTTACCAATGGTCATAGAAATATGAATGAAAAAAATTACAAAATAATCAAAATGCTGTGAAATTATGATTGGGCCTAGTCCCAAAGGAGAGCTAGGGGGGTAGGCCTCCCTTCTCTTCTTTATAGAGGTGGGGGACACAGGAGTGGAACCCATGGCAGATTTCTTTTGACATTTGTCAGCTTTGCAGATTTTTTTCTTTTCTATTCATTATTTTAAGAGATCACATTATTAGAGAAGGGAAAAGATATAAACTAGGCAATGTAGGTGATACAAAAGCAAGAAATGCCGATAACACTTATTTTTAGTAAAGAATACAGCAGAGTCCACCAGTTAAGAAGGGTTGGGGTGCTATTCCAGGCATAGGGAATAGCATGAAACAAGACACAGAGGTAGAGAACAGGGCATGCTTAGGGATATGGAGAATAGACCAGTTGGGTTGGAGCTTAGAGTCTGTGTTTAGACAGATGATGTGAAACAGAGCAGAGAAGGTAAGAAGGTGCCAGATGGTGAACCTGTCTCAAGTTCCAGGTTGCAAAGGCCCTGGAGGTAACAGGGAGCCAACTGAAAAGGTGTGAAAAATCCTAGGGGTGATACAACCAGACTTAGGGTTAAGAAAGATTTGTTGGGCAGAAGCGTGAAGGATGGGTTTACAGGAAAAGATATTAAGTTTGGTTTTGGACTTGTTGAGTTTAAGGTATTAATGGGTCATTCTATTCGAAGATGTCCAACAAGCAGCTGTAAGGCTGGAGGTCAGGAGAGGTTAGGGGAGATAGTAGATTTGAGTCATCAGCATAAAGAGGGTAATTAAAGCTGAGTGCTGATGACATCACCAAGTGATGTAGTTAATGGAAAGGGAGAAGAGAAGCCCACGCGAGACAGAATCCTGGGGGAACCTGTGATTAGGGGGTGTGATCTGGGGGCGGATCCAGCAAAGGAGCGGTCCGATAAGAGAACCAGAGGGAAGGGGACGTCCAGAAAACCTAGGGGGGAAGAGAGAATCAAGAGGGAGAGTTATGGGCAGTGTCCGGGGCTGCAGATGGCTCGGGGCATTGGGGGATCACTGGTCACTCTGGAGAGGGCAGTCTCGGGGGCACGATGAGGTCAGAAGCCGCGCTGCAGAGAGTTCACAAAGTTAGCCGAGAAGAACAAGTGAGCGGAGCCTGGAGAGGTGCCGGCAAGCCCACGCTCCAGCCTCCAGGCACCACGCGTCCTTCCAGCCCGGCTTCTGGTTTCTGTTTCTTGGCCCCGCCCACGGGGCGCGCCTCCCGAGCCAGCTCCGCCTTCCAGACCAGGAGCCTGGAGTGCGCACGCGCACTCGGGGCTCCGCCCTGCTCCGGAAGGGTCCGAACAGGTGAGGGTGGCCATCGACCTCGCCCTTGGGACTACAAGTCCCAGAGGGCCGCGCGCCTAGGCATGCGCATTGAGGGGCCTGCGGAGCGGCGACGCCGGAGTTTCAGTGTCTGCTTCCCCTCCCTGTGGGTCGGTCCCGTCCCTCGGCCCTGCCTCATAGCTGAGCCCAGCCTGGACTGGACCGGCCTTTGCTGCCGGCCAGGCTGAAGCCCAGTGGCCCCAAAGCAGCCTCGAGTCCCGGTAAGGAAGCGCCCGGCGCGGAAGGAACGGGCCCTGTCCCGAGGGCGGGGTGGAGAGGGGGCGGCAAGGGGGAGGCAGTGGTGGGGAAGGGGGGAGCCAGAGGAGGGGGGCCGGGTGGGGAGGGGGCGTGAGGGAGCGTGCTGGAGGGGGAGAGGGCATCAAGGAGGAACACCATGGAGAGGACTGGGGGAGGGGGCGGGGTGGGCTAAGGCGCTGCGAGGGGGAGGGGGCACCGAGCGGGGGCCTGAGGAAGAACGGGGAAGGGGCGGGGCGGTGGGGGAAGGGGACGGGGTGGGGAGGGGGGGGGGGGAGGGGAGGGGGGCGGGAGGGGGAGGCGTGGGTGGTGAGTGACGGTGGAG
>NW_027185798.1:6838468-6857566 GCF_028583685.1 Petaurus breviceps papuanus | reverse complement strand
AGCCTGCAGGCTGGGGAGGGGGCGGGGTGGGCTAAGGCTTGTGAGCTGGAGGTGGCACGGAGCTGGAGCCCGAGGAAGAGGCAGTGGGGGAAGGGCGCGGGGTGGGGGGGGGCAGCGAGAGGGGGGGAGGCTGGGGAGGGGCGCGGGGCTGGGCCGGCACCCCCATCCACCCAGGGGACAGGTGATCGCCGAGGTCGGGCCGCTGACCAGTGCGGAGATTTACGGTCACATCCTTGGGCAGAGCAGGGTGAGAGTTCCAGGGTCACTGCCCAGCAGTTCTGGGACGCGGGGAGGCTTGTGAGTCATCTCGGTTTTTTCTCTCCCTCCCTGCTTTCTTTTCCCTGGGGAGAGATCCTGACTTGGGGTAGAAAAGCTCCGGACCTGCCAAGGCTTCTGGAAATTACAGTTTTTGTTTTAGAAGTTTCCCCTTCTTAACCCTGCTTTTTGGTGGGGCCAGGCCCTTGCAGAATTGTGGATTCCACTTCTTAAGCTCAGATAGCAAGTTCCCTGCTTGTGGGAAGGCTGATTTTGCACATTTTCCAATTCAACAAATATTTATTAAACACCTAGGATGTGCTACTGTCCTCGGCCCTGAGAATACAAAGGAGAAAAAAGGAACAGCCCTTTTTCTCCAGGACCTTGCATTCTAATGAGCAACCAGTGAAAAATATATAAGGGATAGATAGCTAGAGCGGAATTTGGGGCCAGCAGCCTAGGGAGCGCTCCAGGCTCACACAGCCCATGTTGACCTTAGCAGGCCAAGTCTTCTCTCTGGTTCATTGCCTTCATCTTAAAACTCAATTTGGGGAGATTTTCAGGAGATAGCCTACATCTAAGTTTCCCCAAACGTGTCCCAGGCCCCCCAGCTCCTGCTTAGGCACTCAGTGTTCTAGTGCAGTAGTGTAGAGAGGGCTGGGCCTGGAGTCAGGAAGACCCAAGTTCATAGCTAGCTTCAGACACTAGCTGTGTGACCCTGGGCAAGTCACTTAACCTCTGCCTTCCTCAACTATAAAAGGAAGAATCACAATGGCACCTGCCTGCCAGGATTATTGTGAGAATTAAATGAGATAATATCTGTAAAGCGATCAACACCATACCTGCCCATAGTGTGAATAAATGCTTGTTCCCTTCCTTTCCCTAAAAGCATGTCGGGTGTGGGGCAACTGTTATTTCATACAGATGTGGGAGCCTAAAAGGACTTATAGAGCCCATGAACAAATACACAGAAAGCCCTCAGAGCCCATTAAGTCCCCATTCCCCTTACAGGCGTAGTTTTGGGGGGATGTCAGACCTGCACTGTCCCAAACAGGAAACATTGGCGAGGTCCAGGTCTCCAGGGTGAGTCCATACTAATGCCACTGCTTGCCACCCAACTCTAGGCTCACTAGTGGCTTGAAACCAAGGGCCCTAGCACCCTTCTTTGCTGAATGGCTATGCTCGTAACTCATCGAAAGGAGATTGGATGTAGGTGCTCAGGTACAAGGGCCGGGGTGGGACTTTATGGTATTCCCTCGGTTTGTTGCTGAGAAGATGTGATCTAATGGACTCTGGAAACGAATCTGCCTGTGGAACTAGCTCCCAGCTGCAGGGTGGCCATTCCACAGCTGTGCTTTCTGTTTCTACTGCTGCTGTTTTTCAATTAAAATCTGATCTCCCTTGTTGTTAGTTGGCAGACAGACACAGATGGGCCTTGGAATTTGTGGGACTGAGTCAGCAAGCCTTTGAGATTGGCCTGGTTTCTGTTGCTCATGTTTTATATCAAAATGCAAATCAAAGCAAGAGTTTCCCTTTTGTGTCTCCAGCTTGTGCCATTCTCTGGACTGATAGGACACTTTAGCTTTGGCTTTTGCCTTCCCAAAGTGGCTCTGACAAAGGAGATTGGGGGAGTGTGGGGGCTGGGTCAGGGATGGGGATGGGACGGTATATAAATGAGGGTGGCTTTCTGCCAGCTGCTTGTGTTGTTGAACCAGTCTTCGAGGATTACCTTTACTGCTCTCCCACTCAGAGATTGGCTCCCTCAACTGAGGGTCACTTATTAAAATCTAGAAGGGAAACTTGTTTTTTGATTTTTAAATGAAGGATATTTTTTTTTTGTCTTCTGTAGCTTTTGGTGCATTCTAAAACAATCAAAGTATCTCTTCATGCTGGGCATTAGAGAGGAAGTCTCCTGAAGCCACCTGGAGAGGCCCAGAGGCTACACTGTTGGGTTTCCTTATGTAATCATCCTGGTGACATGTTTTATCACATTGAGTTGCTTTAAATCTTTCTGGGTCCTGCCTTGACTCCTAAGATGGCACAACATGTAAGATCAAGGCTGAAGCCTGCTTGTCCTGATGGTAGGACTTTGAGGGAGCAGGCTGTTCATCAAGTCAGAATCAGAGGAACCTGGGCTGTTCATGGTTTAGATGAAAGTTCTTTTTTTCTCCATTAAAATCCTCTCTGATGCCTCCTAATGGCACAGAGGCACCCTGGGCTCTCAGAGACTCTGCCATCAGAAGACAAGCTGGAAAGACTTGAGTATCTGCCTAGATTGTACATCTGTTGTCCAGAGACCAACCTAGCTATATTGGTAAATTCTTATTGCCAGAGTGATCTTAGAGTGTTGAATTTTTCAGTTCCAGCAACACTTGGAGACCGTCTGCCAAGTTACAGAGGGGTTGTTTCCTAGCATTGGCACCTGCACCCAAATCACACATCACTGAGGTCTATTGAGTAAGGGGAAGGTTGAGCTCCTGGGGCATTTGGGGCCTTGTGTCACTCATGGCTCTAGGGACCGATGCCCAGTGTGCTTGCTAATCCTTAGATTGAAACAGAGGACTCAAGGTCACTTCAGTCAAGAACCAGGGCTTGGGTTTCCAGTTCAGCTCTGCTGCTGGCTGTATGACCTGAACAAGTCTGTTCCCTGGACCTCCAGGATGGCACCAGATGAGGGGTTCTTTCCTGGAATTCATGGACAGGGAGACCCGTGGGAAAATAGTCCCGTCTTCATTTCAATATAATTGGTTTCTTTTGTAATCTCAGGTGTTTTTCTTTGATACCTTTAAAAACCTTATTCTGAGAAGAGGTCCATAGGCATTATTGGCCTGCCAGAAGGATCCATGACACAAAAAAGGTGAAGAACTCCTGCCCTGAATCATCTTGAAGGTTCATTGAGACTCTGACAGTCTATTTCTCACTTGGTCTGCTGAGATCCCAAGAACAAATCACAACATGTAATTCTGAAAGCCAAGTGTCCTGAAGATACAGCCCATGCCGGGCCCTCCCCTCTCAGGGGAAGGAGCCGTGGAAAACAGACAAGCCTGTTAGTTTCATTCCCCAAGAATGCCCGGGCGGCACTAGCTAGATTGTTTTCCAGATCCTATTCCTTGACACCAAGATTAAGTTGTTTCTTCCTGTTTTCCAGCATCATTTGCATGGCATAGTCAGCTGGCCCATCCTCAGCAGTGTTCAGTTATCTGATTTGTCATTGGCATGACTTTTGGAGCTGCTGTGTGAAAGAAGGTTCTGAGTAAATTTTGGCACATCTGTTTTCCATTGCCATTACTGCTGGGCTAACATTCATCCCAACTGGTGATTGTTGGCATATTTTTAAAGAGATTTTCTTCTGGAAACATGATGTGTTCTTAAATATTTAAAGTACCCAAACATAGAAGCTTAGAATAGCAAAGGTGGAATCACCTTAAAGATCATTCTAGACCAATCCCTTCATTTTACAGGTGAGGAAACTGAGGCCCAGAGGATTTTGGTGATGGAAGGTCACCCAGGTAGCTGATAAAGCCAGGACTATCTTTGGCCTCTTGCCTTCATATCAGCTGATATGAAAGTGCAGGATGAAAGCTGGTGTACAACCATTCTCTGAGTCCTTTAAAGATAAGAATATTGGGCTTAATTTGTGTTGCAGCCATGTTTGGAAGGTCAGTGCCATAGTCAAGGTTGCTGTAGGGTGGCTCAGTGGATAGACCCAGGCCTGGGGTCAGGAAGACCTGAGTTCAAATCTACCCTCAGACACTTACTTGCTGTGTGACTCTGGGCAAGTCACTTAACCTTTGTTTGCCTTAATCCACTGGAGAAGGATATGGCAAGCCACTCCAGTGTCTTTGCCAAGAAAACTCCAGAGACAGTATTGACAGGGTCACGGAGTCTCTTTTATATTGGTGTCAGATGATGGCTTTGTCAGTCATAGCCCCAAATGGTAGATCCCACCTTCTCTAGCGTGGTCTGTGTGTGTGTTTTCTCTAAGGTGCCCAGGTCTGAGGGCTTCTCACTCTGTTATGTTTAAGTGGGGAGGGCTTTCAGGTTTCCTTAAGGTTTTAGGACAAGGAGGACTTTGCCACATTTTCTTTTTCTTGAAAATACTTTTCAGGTAGAATGGAAGCATTCCTGTACCTGCCTGTGTGCTCTGTTGTACTGTTCATGAGAAGCTTGGAAAACAGATGGACCTGATAATGGTGGGAACAAGGAGACTTCCTGCTCAGGCTCTCCTTCCCTCATTCTCAAAGTTGCCTTCTCTTTTTAAAAACAACAGTCCCCATTGGGGCTTTTGAAGTGATATTTAGTGATGTCTGAAGTTAATGGGAGAGTGATTATGGGCTTAATATTGACAGTGTCCCGGGAATGACAAGGATTACTTCATTCAGACAGCCAGAGCAGGGCTTCTGATCTCCAGACATGCTAAGAAGGCTCTGCCCAGCCATTTCTGGTGTGTTTTGGTGTCTGAGGCCCCTGCCTACATCCAGCTCATTTGTTGCAATAGCTTCGTTTCCTTTCTGTCTTCCACCTGCTCCCTGTTCTCCCGCTCCTTCTCTGCTGTTCTTGTTTTTCATTCTCCTCTCAGTCGCTGCTGTTCTCCTTGCCCATTCTCCAGTTTTCTGCTGTTCTGAGTTCAGTTCAGGTCTTTATCTCGCCCTGTCTCCCTGCCCAGTTCTCTCCCCCCATTCCCTGCCTGTTCTCTTGTCTCCCTACTCCTGTTCTCTGCATTTTCCCACCCCTTCCACTCCTTTTTCAGCTGTTTTTCCGTCCCATCATCTCACCCCATTCTCAGCTCTTTCATCTTCCACCTGGTCCTTGGAGTCTAACCTTAAATTCCTGCTAACCCTAAATGCCTCTCACTCCAAACCTAACTTCATGCCTCTAACCCTAACCTTGAATTCGTTTCAAACCCTTTCCCTAAATGACTGACCCTACCCTGAAATTAGCACCTCTGACTCTTCCTCCCACTCTAACCCTAACCCTAAATGAGTGCCTCCTGTTGTCTCCCACCCCTGTTTCCTACCCCCTTTCTTCGAGCCCCCTCCTCAGCTTCCAAAAGACTGGTGATCATTTTGAGAAACTGTGAAGACTATTGAATTTCGGGTTTCCTTCCTTCCCCTTCCAAGTTCTCGGCTTGATCTCAGTGTGTAGGCTGGGCCTGTCCCCTGTGTATTCTCTGTAGTGCCTGGCCCGTTTTAAGGGCACTAAAAAGCTGACTTGGAGAGTTCCTTCCTGGATCTGGTTTGGATTGGAATTTCCTCATGTGAAGAATATAGCTTCCCTAGCACTAGGTGGTCCTGTGCCAGTTGGAGGGGGATAGATAACCTTAGAGACTTGGGGGAATTAAAGGAATCTGGGGACTATTCCAGCCCTTGTCTATAGGCAGCTTGACCTCCCAGAAGGGAAGTCCCTTGGGGGCAGGCACTATTTTGGTTTTTTGTCTTTGTAGCCCCCCTGCCTAGGATGGTGGCCAGCTCATAGTAGGCACTTGGTACATCGGACCAGAGCATCAGCATGATCATTCCCACCTGCCATTCTCCCTCTGACTTTAATACCAGGGGGTGTACTGGGAGAGCATGGTCAGTAATCCCCCATGACCAGCAGTGGGAATTCCAATATGTCTAACTCCGCATTCTTGATTCTTTCTCCTTCACTCAATTTCTTAAAAGCTCTCCAGGGCAGCCAGAGATGCATTATAGCATAATGGGAAGGGCACAGGCCTACAAGATCTCCCAGCATACTTTAGGCAGCTTCTGTTTCCTCATCTGTAAAATGGAAATGATGCCTGGTCGACCTACCTACCTCACAGGGTTGAGGATCAAATGAAATCTGGCTATAAAGTTCTCTCTAGTCTGCTCTTCCAGTAAAACGGGAAATTCCGAACGTCTAGGGTGATTCAGTTTGCCCAACACTGGGGATACATCCCTATCCTCAGAGGACTCTGCTAGGCCTTGGTTGATAAGAGAAGTTCCTTCTGTCTCCTAAGAAGATTGTTGGGAAGCTCACCCTGCTCAACATTAAACTTTATTCAATGGAATTGAAACAAGCCCTTGGATTTGTCCTTGAGTAGAGTAAAGGTGCTAATTCCAGACACTTAAGGGAGCTGCCTTCAGGCTGTCTCACTCCTAGGGCCCAGTGGCCCAGGATGCTTTTGTTGGAGGGATCCAGGAGGCCTGTGAACAGGCAGGCCTGCTTCAGGCTGGAGCCTGCCATGTCCTTTTCCTCACCTTCCAGGTTGGTTTAGAATGCACTCACCCAGTTCTGAGCCCTGGTTTCTCCTCTCTAGAGTGTATCTGTCCAAAAGAACTCTTGACTTGTGCTTTGAAACTGAAGTCTTGATTGATTCTTTTGAATCTCTACAAGTTTCCTTTCCTTCCTTTTTCAGGTTCTTAGCTCAGAGGTCAGCCTCATTTCCCCTGTGAGTTGATGCTCTGTGTGCCAGGCCCGTTTTCAGGGCACTTCAAAGTTAATGCCAAGAACACTTCATTCCCCCCACCCGCTTTTAGGTTGTTTGCTTAGAAAGCCCAGAATCTCGGCAGTATGAATGACTGTAATGGCAGGGCGCCATAGGCATAGACAGTATTCTGTGAGTTCAGAGCTGGCCTCTTTGGAGGTAGCTGAGGTCTTTGGTGCTATTTTACACACAGGGAAACCAAAGCCTAGAGAGACCTGATGACTTTCCCAGTTACTCGTCATCCAGTAACTTGGAGCTGGGACTCCCGTCACTGCCTGTTCAATTTGTCTTTGAATCCTGCCTTTGCAGTTGACTCTGGCAGTCTTGTCCCTTGGGCCAAGTCCCTGAGCATTCTTGGCCTCCATGTCTCCAAGGTCCCATAGAGCCTGGCATTCTCCCCATTTCCTGCTTCTCACCACCTCTAAAATTGTTGTTTATCAGTTCGTTTTTAAAAGTTAAATCTTCTTTTGTTTAACAAGTGTTTATTTTCTTAAATTGTGGTTAATCCCAGGTGACACCCACCCCCAAAGCATAGAACTCTCCCTTACAACAAATCAGTCCATTCTCAAGCATTTAAAGTGGCTGCTACCTCCTAGGCACTGGGCTAATTGATGGTGATAAGAAAACAAAAAGGAAAGGAGCTACTAATCTATTGGGGGAGAGGGGCCTGGAGCTAATGGCACTGGAGAGTATACTGAATACCGTGTTTCCCCGATAATAAGACCTATCCCGAAAATAAGCCCTCCCCTTACTGTGTAAGATTCCTCTAAAATAAGCCCTCCCCCGAAAATAAGCCCTATTGAGATTGCTACTGTAGTGAAGGTGATCCCCTGCGCTACACGCTACATTACGGTACCCTCTGTATGCACCGTCCCCCCACCCACCCAAACGCACGCCGCGCTCCGAGCTGCATCCAATCAGAGCTGCAGCAGTGAGCGCGTCATCCTGTTCTTCCCCAGTGATTTGCTTATTGAATAAAGGTATATTTTTTTGTTCACATTTACCTGTTTATTAAAATTGCTGTCAATGTTCATTAAAATAAGCCCTCTCCTGAAAATAAGCCCTCTGGTGTTTTTCTGTCCAAAAAAATTAATAAGACAGTGTCTTATTATCGGGGAAACATGGTATGTACAAAGTAAATACATCCCAGCTGATTTTGAGGGGGCAGGCACTAGACCACAGTGCTCAAGCTGAGTTGGGAAGGAAACCAAAGCTTCTCTGTGATAGGAGGTAAAGAGGGAGGGCTTTCCTAGGCCTAGAGAAGAATAGGGGTGAAGGTGTGGAGATGGGAGATGGGGGAGTGTCCTGAAAGGGGAACAGCAAGAAGACTGGTTTCACTGACCCACAAAATGCAGGAAGGGAAATAATAGATAATACGTTCGAAAGATAAGTTGGGATGAGATTATGAAGGGCTTTGAGGGGGCAGCAGAAATGTTTCCATTTGATTCTAGGGGGTAATAGTGAGCTGCTGGTGTTTTTTGAGTAGGAGAGTGAACAGTCATATCTGTGCTTTAGGAAACTCACTTTGACAGCAGCGTGGAGGATGGTTTGTAGAGAGACTCGAGACAGGGAGGGAGGCTATGCAGTGGTCCAGGTGAGAGGTGAGAAGGATCTGAGCTAAGAATGGTGGGGTAACATCCAAGAGATGTGCTAATATGGGGGAGCTAAACAGGCAAATCAGTGCTTTGGTTCTGTCTGTTGACATGCATTTGATTCCCTGCTTCACTGGGAGGAGGGAGGCAGGTTTTCCCTGCAGTCTTCTGAAGGCCAGATTGGTCATTAAGTTCGTTGGGCATCAGTGTTTATCTTTGGACTCCTTAGGATATATGCTTAGCCCTTGTATCACTAGATCAAAGGGTATGTACAGGTTAGTGATTATCTTTGTATAGTTTTACATTTTTTCCTGGAACAATTGGACCGTTTCACAGGCCCCCCAACCGTCCCTAGTGGGCCGGGCCTCCCATAACCCCTCTGACACTTCCTGTCTTCACCTCTTGTACTCTCTGGGCATCTAACAATGAATGGCAGTTGTGGTTTGCATTCCTCTTATTAGTGATGTGCATCATTCTTTGAAATGACTGTTGAGTTGATGAGTCTTCGGAAAGCTGTTCATGTCCTCTGGCCATTTATTGTGGCCTGGCTCTTCTTATACATTTGTACTAATTCTCAGACCTTTATCAGAGATCTTTATTCTTTTTTTCCTCGATGCGTTGATTTTTTTGTTTATGTAACAACTTTTTTATTTTACATCATCAAAAATGTCTGGTTTTCCTTTTACAGTCAATTCCAGTTGTGAAAGATGCCTCCTTCCATTCTCTTTTGTGCTATGATCTTTTATATTTAGATTGCTTATCCCTCTGGAGTTCATGGTATAAGATGTTTTTCCCTGTATTTTATTCTAAATTACTTTCCAGTTTTCCCACAGCTCTTGCTGAACAGGGAACACGAATCAGGGAGTCCTTACTCTAGTCGTCTGTCTCACTGCCTTTCCGAAGTAACTCCATTGCTTCTTGAGGTATGATCCCCAGGCACCAGGAATATAGCTACTACCGCCTTTTTTGTGCTAGCTTCCACCGGACCCTCTGAGGCATCCATCTCATACAAGATATGGTCATTCAGGTTGATAAGAACTGCTGTTTTATTCCACTTTCCAGGTCTGAAGGAAGTGACAAGCGATGAGCTTCAGAGACGTCCCCCAGCTGGTGTAGCTTGAAGACCTTCTGGGAAGCCAGGCACCCGGGAAGATGGCCACGTACCCCAGCCCCATAGTGGTGGCTGTGTGGGAATGGCAGGATGAGGTTGGCACCTGGCACCCCTACAGTGCCGCTGTCTGTAACTATATAGAACAGCAATTCATGACCCAGAAGGGCCAACGATATGGATCAGGAAGCTTGGCCAGTAGCATTCCCTTGGGCCAAGCTGACCCTGCACTGGCACCCTACATCATCGACCTCCCCAACTGGACCCAGTTTCGTCAGGACACAGGTGAGACATTTCTTCTTGGATTGATGGGCTGGGGAGTTGGAAGGAAGCAAGGAGTCTCAGTTTCCTAAAATGCTCAGATTTTCGAGGCTTTGGAATGACGAAAGACGCAGCTAACCGTCCAGTGACTTTGCATTAGCTACCATAGTGAAAAAGCTTCAGTCTTAATGGTCCAGAAGGCTTAGGATGTATGATAGGGCAGGACTGTTGTCACTGACTCCTCTAAGAAGTCAGGCAGCCAGGCCTGAATGGCCCACAGGGGAAGCCTAGTAAATGCTTATAACCTTAGATGGGTCAAGAGGCTACAGGCCAATTTCTGACTGAAGACCAAAAGATGGGAGGGAAAAGCCTTTGGAAAATATATTGTGTGGTGCCAGCTAAGCTTTCTGGCCCCACTGGATCAAACACTGTTATAGGCCAAAAGCAAGTATAGCCCAGCCAAGCTGTCCCCTCTATCCTTCACCCAACATTTAATTTCTCTCCTCTCTCCCCCCTTCCTCTCCCTCCTTCCTTTCTCCTCCCTTCCTCTCCCCCCCCTCTCTCTTTCCCCCATCTTCTCTCTCTCTCTTTTTCCCCTCTCTCCCTCCTCTCCACCCTGTCATTTGGGCCTCAGAAGATAGTTGGTTTTGCTGAACTGTCTGCCTGCTGGGGCCCCAGCTTGGTGGTCAGTTTTTAGTGGTTCCAAATTTTGTTTTTTTTTCAAGACTTGGATATTTTTAGGTAGGCAGAACTCTCAGAACCAAATTGCAGGAATTCAGCCTCAAGACCAAAGACTTTGGAGAGCATTTTCAGTCAGTGCCTAGAGCTTGTCACCAGGACTTAGAATTTATTGGACTGTCTGGTTCATTCTGCTGTCCAGTGTAGTTAGAGACACTTTGACCCACTGTGTGTGAGCCAGGAATCAGCCATGAGTGGCCTCTAGCAGAGCCCGGAAATTGCATCTGCTTCTGGCAGACACTGGGTTTTTCCTCTGTTTGTCCTTTTCTCCCAATTCCTTAGTGTTTCCTTTTGCCTCATTGAATGACTGATGCCACATTGTTCATTTAACAGAATTCTTTATTGATCCCCTACTGTGTTCGTACTATTTTGCTGTGCACAGTAGAGGATACAGGAAAGCCCCTGTCTTTACATGGACTTTGTAATCTCTGGAGAGATGAGAGCTAAAGTTTGTCCGGTGCTAAAGGTTAGGAGCTCTTGCTAACAGTATCCCCATTTGACAGATGAGGACGTTGAGGCATAGGCCTTCCTATTGGAACTTGTTTGTGTAGGGCTGCACAGAGGCTGCCGATAAGCCTCCAAGCCATCTTGCTGGGATTAGAATGTAGGAGAATTCTCTCACAGCAGCGTCCTCTGTGCTCCGTTTGACTCTCCTTGTTTTCAGAGGGTAGTGTCTACTCTGCCCTCACTCCATTTGGGTCTCTCAGAAGGAAACACCATGAATAACAGGAAGCCCCATCCCCGCAGACCCGTGACAGCTGCTGATGGGCCTTGGTCGTCCCAAATGAACCAGAAGTAACTAACTGGGTGGTCTCCCAAGTTACCTATCAACTCCCTTGATTAACTGATAAAGAACATATTTTTCTGGCCCTTTCAGGGTCCAGCAGGTTGCCTTTTCACCTGATCCCTCCCCCAGGTCACATTTGGGTCAGTGGTAGATGTGAACAGTCTTGAAGCTTCTTGCTGGACTTGGCCTGTTCCCAGCTTAGTTCCCCCATGTTCAGAGTTTCTCCCACAGGTCTCTGATGGATGTGGTCTTTCCCGTCTCCTGTGTTAGACCACCACAGCACTGATTCCCTTCCAGGGACTAGATAGTCCTTGACTGGCTGGATGATAGACTTGCTGCATAACCTCGGTATATGGCCTACATTCTAGAGTCTGAAACCCTTGTGAGCTGATACTTAACTCCTCTCTCCTCCTTTCACTTTTATGGGACTCTCTCTGTTCTCACAGCCACTCTGGAACTTCAGAAAGTACCCCAGGTTATTCCTGAGTTGCTTTTTTTCCCCTAGAGACTCTATATGGGACATGTCTTGGCCTTGCCATTCTGGCTTGTGTGAGGGGCCTAATACAGTATTTACCCAATTATTTTCACTTTCTCCTTCCTAGAGGAGAGACTGTCTCTGAGCTACACCAAAGGTACACTTTATGGATTTTAATAGGAGGGATCAGGTGAAAAGGAGAGAGCCAGTGTAGATAGGCTATCCAGCCATATGCCCCCTCCCTGACTAGCTCAGATGAAATGAAAAACATTCCTAAAATGAATACTTTATATCATACCTAGAATATGAGAGTCCTAGGAATTAGGTCCTAGAAACTGACTGTGGTGCTTTCTTTGGATCCTGCTTTAAATTTGGGGTGTCTCAAGGGATAGTGGGTATTTCTTTTCTTTTGGGGATGGTTACTCAGTTCAGTAAATATGCAGCCTTCATTCTCTTACCTAATGGATTGAGGGCCTGGCCTCTAATGCAGCGTTCTTTGACAAGCCTCCAAGATTCTCCTTGATGTTGAAATCCAATGACCACAGTGGGGAAAGAGTGGGGGATTGGGGGGACGTTCATTCTGAAGTCCTCCAGCCATGACTGAGGATGAACGTGTTCATGGAGAACTGCTTTACAGGTCTATTTTTATCCTCTTGCATCCCTCTCTTGCCAACATCCTCATTTTCTGAAGACCCGGCATCATTCTGAATGGTTAGTGTGGAAAAGAGAGTTGTGGGAGGTGGAGGCCTTTGGGGTAGGTCAAGTGAGGAGGACCCATAAGGCCTGTGTCTGGTGTGTTCGGCTCCCTTCATTTTCAAGTAGCGACGTAAGAAGGGTAGGGGATAGGAGGGGTTTTCTGAGTTGATATATGAGCTGACCTTTTGATGTAGCCTTCAGCTGGGTAGAGAGGGAATTTTGTGAAGTCCTTGGAGATTCTGGAAGTTGATTTTACAGTGTTAGAACTGAAAGGACCATTAAAGATCATCTCATGTACTACTTTGTTTCATGAATGAAGGCCTGGGGGTGTAGAGAGAGTGTTTAAGGCAGTATGGGATGGTAGGTGGGGCCTTGGCTTCGGTGTCTCAGGACCTGGGTTTGAAGATGTCACCTGGGCCCCACTTGGTATCTTCCTCCGAATCCTTCCGGAGATGCGAAGACCCGTTTTCACAGTTTGAGACAGTGATGGCAGGAAGTAAGGGGCAAGGCTACTAAAATCCAGGGAAAAAATAGTAATTTGTGTTTGCCCTCCCCACCTCCCATCCTGCTTGAGATTGCCCCCATCCATCCCTCTTCTCCGTTCTCTAGCCTCCCCTGTGCTCTCCTCCCCAAGGCGTGTGTGGAGCCATTCCTTCCTGCCTCTTCTCAGAAGGGCTGTGCTTGGGCCAAGCCTCTCCCTTTAACTAAGGGAGGAGGGCTGGCTGCCTGTGGGGTTCCAGGAGCTCCAGGCACTCACACAGCTGGAAATTGTGCAGTGCTGACTCTGGATTTCCTTTTCCCACTTCATCTTTAAGCTTGACTTGTTAAAAAGGAATAGTAGTCTGTAATATAAACCGGCTGTTTGCAGCCTGTTCCTCCAGCCTTTGCCCTCTGCAGACGTCTGACTCCTGAAATCGTCCCATCACTCTCGTGTCCCATTTCTTTTGAAACAGGGACCATGCGTTCGGTGCGGCGCCATCTCTACCCTCAGCAGTCGGCCCCGGGCCGGGGGATCGTCTGGGAGTGGCTGAATGACGACGGCGCCTGGACGGCCTACGAGATGAGCATCTGTGAATACCTGGAGCAGCAGCTGGCCAGGGGGACCCAGCTCATCGACCTGTCTCCCCTGGGCTACAACTATGAGGTGGACTGCAGCACCTACACTCAGGTCAACAAGACGTCGAGTTTCCGCCGTCGCGTGCAGCGCCGCCAGGGTCCCACTTACCCCGTGACGGCCGTCATTGCCGTGCCCGGCCACCCGGGAATGGCCTGCTCGTGCCACCAGTGCCTCGCAAACAGCGGGTCTGGCCCCGTCAACAACCGCTACAGACACTCAATGACCCACCTCCCTGCGTACGTGACGCCCCAGCCTGCCCACCGGACTGCTCCCATGGGGATCTACACAGGCTACGCTCCCTACAGCAAGCCTTCCTTGTCCGGGGCCAGGTCCGCTCCGAGGCTCAACGTCTCCAACCCCTGGAGCATGGTGACCCCTGTCATGGGGGTGGTCCCCGTCTACCCATCCAGCCTCCCACAGCTTGTACCTCAGCGCCCACCCCCAGGACCTGCTCCAGCTAAAATCAGGTATTTCATTTCATCACTTCTCTTTCTACACTGCTCATCAGATCTGAGTCTGGGCTTTCTGTTCATCTATCTGGGGAAACTTAACCCAGAACCCTTCAGATAATGGGCACTGCCTTTTTAGCAGGGCTTTCTTTGTAGCCTGAGCAGGTTCTGAGCTGGCATCTGAACCCTGAGAAGCATTTCTCTGCCGCTTTTGGTCCTGTTCCTTGTCTTCTGTTTCCTTTTCTGTAAAATGAGGGGTCCCTGGGCCCTGACTGTTCTGCCTGTATCAGCCCTGGGCGCCCCAGCTGCTGGCTCAGCTGTTCAGCCCCTGGTCCTGAGGGAATGGAAGATCCTGGAGGGCAGGGAGGATTCCGTTTCTCTGTAATGCCTGGCATGATTCCTGCTCACACAAAGCAGGTGCCTGGTGAGTGCTTGCTGGGTGGGATCTCAGAGGGAGAGAGTGGAAGCCAGTGTTAGCCTTCGGTAGCTGCACCTGGGTAGAGAGGAGAGGCTTTTTTGATGCTCAGCCCATGCAGAAGGTTCCCAGGTCTGCCTCTCTCCTATCCTTGGGCTAGCCGAGGGATGGACGTGAGGCCATGAGACAAGCTTCCATGTTGGCCCAAGTGTAGGCTGTGCCCCTTAGTGAAATCTCCATGCAAATAGTTCTCAAACACATAGGAGTGATGGTGTGCCAGCCAAGGAAAGCGCATGTGCCCTTACTAAGCTGCTATGAGAAAAGCGTCATGTTGAGGCCCAGAGAGATCAGAGTATTGCGCTGGGTCTCCTGACCTGGTCAGACCCCTTTTGGAGAGTTTGTTCAGTTCTGGACACTGAGTTTGACAAGCTGGACAGAGAAGAGGGTGGCGAGGACCATGAAAGGTCTCAGGGTCATGCCTGGTCGGGAGGGGGGGTCAGTCGAAGGAACTAGGGCCTGTTAACCTTCAAGGTGCATGTAACAGCCAACTTTGTGTGCTTAAAGGGCTTTCATGTGGAAGAGGGTCCAGAAGGTGGTGGATTGGCAGTGCAGGGAGGGAAGTTTTGGTAGTGTGGCAGGATAGGCAGTGCACTGACCTAGGAGCCAGGAATTACCAGTGTTTGAATCCTTTCCCAATTTTCATTAGCCGTGTGACCCTGGACACCTGGGTTACAACTTCTGACTGCATCAGTTTCTTCTTCTGTAAGATGGGGATAAGAATAGCATCTGCTTCTCAGGCTTGTTCTAAGGGTCCAAGGAGATGTGTAAAGCTTAAAGTGCTGGTAAATACCAGCTGTTCTCAGCATTGTTGTTATGATCTAAAGCTACAGCTGTGCAAGGGGGAATGGGTCACCTGAAGTGGGCAGTGGGCACTGTCTCACTTCAGAGGCCTTTCAAAGGTCAATGACTATTTCTCAAGAACTTTGTAGGAAGGATGTTCGTTTACTTGTTGGACAACATGAGATGAATTCTGACTTCCCTTTTCGAGATTCTGTGACATTCACTGGAAAACATTATTGGGCTTCGCTCTAGCTTTATTGTGGGTGAGATTTTTTTTTTGGTGGGGGAGGGTAGAGTCTGTCTTCAGAGTAGGATGACCTGCCAAACCCCATGCTACTGACTCAGGGCACTTAGAGGGGGGAGGAAGAAGGGAGCCCTTGGGGTGGGTGAGAGGAGGCGCTTCTCCCAGAGAAGGCGGTAGCCTTGGACACTTGGGCAACTTTGGGTGAACAAGTGTCAGGCCCTGGGAAATTGTAATTCTCTGCTGAGACCTGAATACCCTAATAAAGGGCTAGGATTGTACCTTAAGCCATTTCCCGTGGGTGTCCCTGGCTCTAAATGGCAGAGCAGAGGCCAGAGAACAGTGGCCTACAGGAAGGAAGAAACATTGGGCAGCCGTTACGGCTGCATGCATCTGCCTCTGAAGAGGAGCCTCTGGCTCAAGGGCTGATGAAAAAGATCTGAGAGTTCTTAGTGGCTCTCAGTTCTCACTTGAGCCCTTTAAAGTAACCATAAGAGACTTTGTGTCTCTGGTGCGCCTGTCCAAACTACATGGTTTTTCCAGGCCACAGGAGCACACCCTGAGAAGACTGGCCCCTGGCAGGCTAAGGGGATAGGGTCTCCTTACTGGCAGGTGAAGCACCATACAAATCTCTTGCTTCATACTCATTCCTGTGAAAGGTCTGATCTGATATTTATTCTTACATTGCCCTTGCCTCAGAGGACCCGTTAGTCTCTTTGTGGGGAACCGAGACAGATCCCAGTAGGGTGGTTTGCTTTGTCTGCTGCCTGTGTGGTGGAGGTGGGTCCAAGGGCAGTGTGGAGGAGAACAAGGCCAGAGGCTTGGGGTCAGCACAGGCAGGCCTGGCCTTGTAAGATGTTGGAGAACACAAGTTTGTTTTCCTCTTTGGAACCAAATTGGAATTCCTGCCCATTTTCCATCTAAACGAAATAGCTGGACAGTCTAGTTGGCGAAGGAAGAAAGTGCATGGTCTAGTAGGGCCAGAGTTAGGGCTACTGTATCTAACTAAGCCTTGCATGTCCTTCAGCACCTCAGCCTTTAATAACTCAGCATAAGCAGGCTAATTTCATTTACAGCAAAGCTTGTACGATCTCCCTGATTGCCCTGATCTCCCCCATGTAGGTGTGTGCAGCTTGGTCGCTAAGGGTTGCACAAAAGTGGGGCCTCACCTGATGAATGATGGTGTGCTTGGTGCCTCGGACTTTCCCTGAAATGTTCTTGCTGACTCTGCTAGTTTCTCCTTTTTGGGGTAAGAGTTGGCCCAGAGTGCTTCAGGTTGGCTTCCCTGGCCCTCCCAGATGGAAAAGTCCCATGGATGAAACCTCTCTAAACACAGCTCTGACGGCTGGGCCTTTGGCTGTGTCCTCAGGGGGCCTAGAGGTCAGTGCCAATACATCCTTGAAATGGTGGCAGCAGGAGGAGGCCCACTGTGGCCCTGCAAGTGCTCACCTGGCAGCCGGATAGCTCCCTTGTGGATCTTTGCAAAGGGACCTGACTGCCCTGTGTGTGGTTAGGAACTGAGTGGATCACAATTCACTTGTGTGGGTGGAAAGTTGGTTAGATTTGTTCTTCAAAGTGGAGTATTTCTGTGATTCATTTGCAATAAAACTTTCAGCCTCTGCTTCCCTACAGCAGTTAACACTTTGGCAAATTAGGAGGCTTGCTTAATTTCAATCAGTAAGCAATTATTAAACACTTGCTGTGTACCAGGCTCTGCGCTAGCAGCCGATGAGATAAAAACAAAAAGTGAAAATCAGTTCCTCTCCGCAAGGAGGGGAGTGAGGGAGAGAGTAAATGGGGGGAAGAGCCAGCATATGTGTTATATGTAGTATATATTTACACACGCACACAAAGATAACAATACAGATAGATAAAACTGATAAGGACAGGTAATTTGAGGGCAAGCCGCTATCCCGGGGTGGGCAACCTGCGGCCTTGAGGCCACGTGTGACCCTCTAGGTCCTTGGGTGCAACCTTTTGACTGAGTCCAAGTTTGACACAAATCCTTTTTTAAAGGGATTTGTTCTGTGAAGTTTGGATTCTGTCAGAGGGGCACTTGAGGACCTAGAGGGCCCTGTGTGGCCTCAAGGCCGCAGGTTCCCCACCCCATGAAGCCTTTTTTCATCTCAAATGTTAGCCTAGCATTTGAGATGAGAAAAGGCTTCACACAGAAGGTACTGCTGGAGCTGGGTCTTGAAGGAAGAGGAACATTCTCGGAGGCAGAGCTGAGAGAAGGCATTCCCAGCGTGGAGCATGACTGGTACAGAGGCCCTGAGGTGGGAGGTGGCTTCTAGAGCTCTAGGGCCTACCCCTGGTCATTGAGGAAGAAGAGGGCATGGAGGAGGCCAGTGGCGCCCGGGCCATGCTGGGGGTGGTGCCCAAGCCGCCCACCCACATTGCCCCTCCTGGTCACAGAGCATCACAGAACACATGACATCTCCTTTTACCTTTAGAACAAGTTACCCTGCACATGCTGCTATTCCTAATGTTATTATTTCTGGGGAAATGCTTAGGAGTTAAAGTGCCTCTTTAAAGAAATAGACAAACTCAGTGAGCTTGAAATGCAGGGCCCCATTTCTGGAAGACCTGAGTTCACATGCAGCCTCAGACACTTACCAGCTATGACGATTACTGCCTCAGTTTCCTCATCTGTAAGATAGGAATAGTAACAGCCCCTACCTGATGAGGTTATTGTGGAGACCAAATGAGACATGATTGTGAAGCTGTTTGTGCAGTGCCTGGCACGTGGTGGCCATCATGTAAACGCTAGCTACACTTATCATTGCCATGTTGTTAACACGTGGGTCCTCAGGGAAGAGATCTGAGAAGACACGTCCCCCTGCTTCTCTGTGTGTTAAGCATCTTTGGATGTATTGATCAGTTTTACAAAATTTATTTTTTACCTTTTCTTCCTCTCTTTTTTTTAAAAGAAAAAATATAGGGGCAGCCAGGTGGCGCAGTGAATAGAACACTGGCCCTGGAGTTAGGAGGACCTAAGTTCAAATCCAGCCTCAGACACTTGACACACTTACTAGCCGTGTAGTAGCCTTAGTACCCAAGTAGACTTGAGCAAGTCACTTAACCCCAATTGCCCTCCAAGAAGCAAAAAAAAGAAAAAATATCCTTTGTTATAAGGAATCGCTCCCAGGGAGGAGAAGGGGTGTAGGGGAAATCTAGGCAATGTCGAAACAAGAATTATCAATAAAAATCTGTTTGTAAAAAAATACCATTATGAGTCATACTGACAAGAAGTGATGAAGGTCCAAGGTCTTCTTGTATCCCAAAGCCATTTTTTCACCTATTTGGGCCTCATTTTCCTCATCCGTAAAATGAAAGTGTTGGCCTCAGTGATCTCTCAGAGATCCTGTTTAGCTCTGAATCTGTGTTCTTGTGATCTATCTGGTAGAGAGACAGAGAGAAATAAAGTGGGGGGAGGGAGAGACAGAGAAGGAGGAAGGAGAGAGAGAGAGGAGGAGGA
The DNA here is from genome assembly GCF_028583685.1 of Petaurus breviceps papuanus. Taxonomy (NCBI): domain Eukaryota; kingdom Metazoa; phylum Chordata; class Mammalia; order Diprotodontia; family Petauridae; genus Petaurus; species Petaurus breviceps. The sequence goes on along the minus strand of NW_027185798.1, from coordinate 6,838,666 downwards.
AGGGAATGAAAGAAAGGGAGGGAAAGACAGAAAAGGAGAGGGAGAGACAGAGAGAGAGAAGGGGAGGGAAAGAGACAGGAGAGGGAGAGACAGAAGGGGAGAGAAAGAGAGACAGGAAAGGAAAGGGAGAGAGAAGGGAGGAAAAGAGAAGGGGAGGGAAAGAGACAGAAAAGGAGAGGGAGAGAGAGAAGGGAGGGA
>NW_027185798.1:6793818-6838458 GCF_028583685.1 Petaurus breviceps papuanus | reverse complement strand
GGGAGGGAAAGAGACAGAAAAGGAGAGGGAGAGAGAGAAGGGAGGGAAAGAGAAAAGGAGAGGGGGAGGGAAAGAGACAGAAAAGGAGAGGGAGAGAGAGAAGGGAGGGAAAGAGAACTAGCTTAAAAGATGCTCTGAATCCACCAGCTGGGCTTCATTGTGTGACAAGATAGGATTAAACAGGAGCTTTGTATCCACATGTCACACCACAAACTTTAGCAGATTCCAGCTGAACAACTTAAAACTATTTTCCAGGGGAATTAGTAAAAAGATGAGAGAAAACAATAAAATATGTCATCTGTGGAAGAGGGCTTCATTCTTTAAATTCAGTATATAGAATTATTAGAGATGATAGATGTGTTTGACCCTATGAAAATTAAGCATTTCTGTGCACAGTATTAGAAGAATTAACAGAGTTAAAAGAAAAATAGTATTTAGGAAAGCAATTTGGGGCAAGTGTGGCAGATAGAAAGGTGACATCTCAGCTATCTAAGAAGCTGTGCCAGAGCCCCTGGGGCATCCTAAGTCTGCAGTGGGTAAAGAGTGGGACATGAGGAGCCAGCAGAAACGCAGATTGTTTGTTGTCACTTGAGGAATGTCCGGCTTCTAGACAGAGTGCCCCATAAAGGCGGCCTGGGCAGGTGCCGCCTTCCGTCTGTCACATGGGCCCAACTAACCAAACCAGTACAAGGCAGAGTGGGAAGGGACATGGCCTCTCCTTGTTTATTGGGGAAATTGCAAACTCGGAGAATCCATTTGGAGATCAGCCCAGAAGCAGAGGATAAACGTGACAAAAAAAATAATCATGTCCTTTCAGTAATGACTCATTTGTTAGCTGTATTACCTGAACAAGTCACTTAACCTGTATCTCAGTTTTCCCTTCTGTAAAATGGGCATAATAAAAGCACCTATACCTAGGGGTGTTTGTTTGAGAGGAATTAGTATATTGAGGTGTTTTGCAGACTTTAAAGAGTTATGTATAAATGCTAACTAGTATGGTTGCTGTTGTTACTGTTGTTTTGGGGAATATACCTTGAAGGCGTTATATAAAAAACAAAAACTAAGTATTTTCATAACATTAATTGAAAACACGTGTACACATGTGTGCACACTCATGCACATACACACATGCTCATTCACCCTACACTTGCACACCACACACACATCACCCCCTACTGTCTATCAGTAGAGGAATGGTTGAATGGCAGGGTGGTGAAATATTTTGAGACATGCAAAGACACCTGGAAAGACCTTAATGAAAACATGTCACCGGGAATTGCTGAGACCCAGAATCACAGGGATTCCGGGTTGGGAGCTGTGCCAGTTCAAGAGACTGTTTCTGTCACTTTGGTCACTTCTGAGGATGTCCCACGGCACACACCCTCTTGACTGTGTTTGAGTCCAGAGCAAGAGAGGGAGACCTCCAGCAGCCCGGAGTTGGGAAGGGGTGTTGCAGTGGTCCCTAAACTCTGACAAGGTTTAGAAATAATGGCAGCAAACCCTGACCCGGACCCTCTAGGAAGAAAAGGTAGGAAATGAACTAGGAATCTTGGTGCACCTAGAGGGAGTGACTGAACAGTGGTTACTCTTCATTGGGAGATTAGTTTAAAAGTAAATAGTTCTGAGTAAGTTTAGTTGGTTCTGTAGATGGTCAATGTTGGGCTTTTCATCCCTTTTTTTTAAAGGATGGGGTAGACCTGAGCAGGTTTGTAGACCATGAGAGAAGATTAGGGAGAGATTAGAGAGGATCTGTGAGGGAAGTTAGTGGTGGGGTGAGCTCCTGGAGGAGACAGGGTAGGAGAGGGCCAGTACAGACAGGCCAGGGCAGGATTGGAGGGCATCTGCTGAGAGGGAATGGGCAGGCCTTGTAGCCTTGAGAAGGGAATTTTGGACCAGCTCCCTCTCGAAGGACGATATAATCCAAATCAAGGAAGACTCGGAGCTCTTCAGCAGTGAGATTAGAGGACAGGAAATTGTTGTGGCCTCAGCTGCCACAGTGCTCTGAATCCTCACTGAGCTGATGGGGAGCAGGTCATGAATGGCAGAAGGGTCAAGGGTGAGGGCCTCAGCATTTGAGGGGCTGAAGGTCACAGGGAAAACAAAGAACAGGGTTGGGGGAGATGAAAGGACAGGAAACCAGGAGGGGACTTGAGAAGCATGAAGGCAGTCCAGTTATGGGTGCTGTTGAGAGCAAAGGTCCGACTCTCCTTGTGGGTGACTAAGGAGAATGGAAGTACAAGTCGTGGGAACCGAGGCTGGGCTGTTTGAAGGGACACCTGAACCTCCATGCCCGGGGTTTGAGGGCAAAGACTGGGTCAGAGCTTCTGTAGCCCAGTGAGCCCTGGGTGAAGTTTCTTCCTTTGCTTCCTTTTTATGAAGGCACTGGTGCATCAGAGAATCTGCAGTCTTCATCTTTTAAGACGTCTGTAGTTAAAGCCAGCAAAAAGTCTCGGGTTGTTTGGGAGAAGCCAGTCATTGATTCTTAGCCCAAGAGTATTTCATGGATTTCCTTTGGAGAGTCTCTGGCTTTCCCTAAGTTCACTTAAAAGCTCCCCTTGAAATGTGCTGCTCTCCTTTGCTTGTGTCTCAGTGTGAGTTCCACCCACCCCTAAGTCCCAAGTGATTCTCCAGCCCTTCCCTGTTGGATAGATTACTCTGCTGTGTCCTCCTGTCCACTCTCCCCAGCATCCCTGAGCATAGGGACACCGCTGGTTTTTTCATCTTTTTGATTCCCCTCAGGCACCAAGAGTGTCTTATAAAGTCAGCCTTTGGTCTATAAACATTTATTGAAGGAGGGAGAGAGGCCAGAGGTGTGGATGGAATCATTGCTAGGCTTCTTTGGGGGCTGGGGTCCAGGAGTTCGTGCTTCTATTCATGCCTCATCCCAGGTGAACAAACATTTTTCTTGGTTAATTATTCAACTCCTCGCTGAATTTAATTTTCTTGTGCAGGTTCAAAAGAATAGCACTTACAAATATTTGGTCATGGTTGTATTTTGTCCTTCGTTTTTGAAGAGGCCCATGGCATCAGGGAAATGATGACATGACTTGAAGCTGACTTTGATTGGAGTGAGGGAGGGCTATCCAAGGTCACTAGCCTCAACATTTGGTTATATATCACATCCAGATGACTGCTGAGAGCTGGGAAATCCAGAATCGTAGACATGGGCGGGGGGGGGGGGAGATACTTTTAGAGCACAGACAGCCAGTCCCTGGCCTGTGTTTATTACAGCCCCCCACACTCCTCCCTGCCACACACACAGTTTGAACCAGGGCTCGTTCATCAGAGGCTCTTAACTTTCCTAATTCTGAAGGCCCCAGAAGTTGGCCCCAGATATGTAAGGCAATGCTTCCTTAGAATTTTATTTATTCCTTAGAAATTCCTTAGAAGAAATAAAAATCATCAGTAACTCGGTTCTCAAGACCCACTCATGGGCCTGAGGAAGGGCCCTGTGGATCCTCTCATTTCCTCAAAGAGCATGCCCACTTTCTCATTCTCCCCATCTTAGATTCTCTGCATTCTTTGGGTTTAGAATAGTTTGTTGTTTTTCTTTCTCTAAGCAACAGATCCTTTTAGCTTCAAGGACTCAGGGGTACATGAGGGGAGGGCTCCTTGGAATCTCATGGCTGTGTACCTGTGGGGTGGCATTTCACCGCTGAGTGAGCCAGATTTCAGGGCATTAAGAGATTCTCCACAGGATTAGGTAACCTTGAACCTCAGTTCTGGGAAGAGGTAGGGACAGGCTACGAATGCCCGCTTCTGTAGCTGGTATACCTGGCCACCTTAGCTCCCTCCATGGCTTTCTTTTTCTCCTTGTCTGGTGGCCGACAAGAGGTTCTTTTTCTTTCTTTTTGTTTTTTTAAGACTGTTACCATGAGCTAATCTATAGGGGGAAACCAGTTCTCTTGGGAAAGGCTGTGATTGGGGCTGAGAGTGTTTCGACTTTGGGCCCCCTCTTCAGACACTGAACTTACTTAAGTGTGTGCCTTTGGGCTTTGGGATGAAGGGAATTTAGTTCTTACAGCCTTGATTCAGTGCTTGCAAAACTTGCACAGGTAAGTAACTAGAAACTAATTTGGGAAGTGACTTGAGAGCTCCCAATGGCTTGGTGGCCAGCTAGGTCATCAGCTTGTCTGTCCATTTATCTGCAGATGGGTGCAATGGGAAGAACACTAGACCTGAAGGCAGGGGGCTTGGGTGCCAATCCTGTCCCTGCCTGTGTGACCTTGGACAAGTCACTCTTGAGCATCAGTTTTCTTATCTATAAAGTGAAGAACTTGGAGTAGATTAGACCTCAGAGATGTCTCCTGCTTCAGAGCTGTGATCCTGTGCAGTTCTCTTTAAATGGGCATCTGGAAAGCCAGCAGACAGCAAAGAATCGAAAGAAGCACGCACCACTTCATTGAAGGACATCTGGAGTCCCAAACAGCCAGGCTGCACGTGTCTGTTCTCCCAGAGCTTCCCTTATCCTGCGAATAAACTGTGGGGTTTCTGAGTTGGCCCTCCCCCAGTTGGTACGCCCAGCTCCTGTGAAGTAACACCTGAATGATGGTGGCAGCAGAGCGGCTTCCCAGACGGCCCCACACAAGAAGGAAAAGGTCTGCTCTCTGGCATAGATGCTGTAGGTTAGGCCTGGATCTTAGTGGAGCCCTGGAGGCAGAGATCAGACTTGTAGTTGGGAATCCAAGGGCAGCAAGAACAAAGGGATTAGGAACATTTGGCCGAAACAGTCATTCAATTCTGCAGTAAAAGGAGTTTCTCTTTCTACTTAAAATAATTCCATATAAAAGAAATACAGAAGGTTGATCATACAGTGTCTTTGTCGAAGTTCTGTCTACATAGCAACTCCATATTGGGATGGTTGTGGTCACAGAGGCCCGTTTTACTGTGCTCATTTCACACCTGTCTCTGCACAAGACAGAAGAACGTGGGCAAAGCAGTGGTCTGACCCGAATGGTGCAGGGGATATTTCATCTGGAGTGTCGTAAGAACAACATGAACTTCTTTCTTTAAAACGAAATCCTTTTGCCCCATAACATTTCAGCCAAACCAGAGTAAATTGTATTTGAGAAATGTTTAACAAAATAAATAAAAATACAGTAAGTAATGTTAATTTGTGGTTTCCTAAGGCCCGCATGCCTCAAGCAGGAAGCCCTTTGTCCTTGTTTGACATCATTGTTTCCCCAGTCTTCTACTTGTCTTCCCAGAAAGCTATCACGTACAGCAAACGGTATTTTTTTTTCAAAATTTTATTTTAGACTCAAATGCCACAACACCAATACAGAATAGACAAAAGAAACAAAAACATATCATCAGCTTAAGTATTGGAACTTAAATACAAAATTAGAAAGAAAAAAAGCCTGTCATGTGCATAGCAGAGCATAAGAGAGGATTCAACATGTTACAATAAATTTTCTTTTCAGGAAAGCCTATATGATCAATAATATTCCTGTGGAGAATTGTTCAGCTTTTCTTTGCTTCCTTGTGAATTTTCCTTTGTTTTCTGCTGTGCATTTTTTTACTTTGTTCTTTTTTTTCCCCAAGCAGTGTTTTTAAATACAAAAGAAAAGAAGCGAGAAAAATCAGCAAACCTGATCATTACATCTCAGTGTTTCTCGTTCTTGGACCTCCCACCCCTGCCAAGGAGTGGGGTAGAGCTCTCTCTTATTTGTAATTTTGCAACACTCATTTCTGATTGTTTTGTGTTTACCTTTTCCTTGAACATTGTAGTTACATATTGCTTTCCTAGCTCTACTTTAATTCACTCTACATCTGTTCATATTAATATTTCTGTGATTCTCTGTATTCATTGTATTTGTCATTTCTTACACCACAATAATATTTCATTGCATTCACATAGCATAGTTTGTTTAGGCATTCCCCAACTGATGAGCACCTTCCATTTCCTTGCTGATACAAAAAGTGCCGCTATCTGCATATTTTCAATGACTTCCTTGGAGTGTGTGGATGTATGTGTGTGTGTGTGTGTGTGTGTGTGTGCACACATATATGCCTAGTAGTGGAATCACTGTGGACATTCTAGTCACTGTATTTGCATAATTTCAAATTGTTTTCCAAAATGATTTTATCGATTCACAACTCCACCAACAATGTACTAGTGCCTTTCACTATTGACTATTCTTGTTTTTAATCGTTTTTCCTAATTTTCAGGATGTGAGGTGAAACCTCAGGTTTGTTTAGATTCACATTTCCCTTACTATTAGTGATTTAGAGCATTCTTTTGTATGGTTGTTAATCATTTGCAGATAGGTGGCAGTGGGTAGAATACAGGACCTGTCGTCAGGAAGACCCATCTTTCTGAGTTCAGATCTGACCTCAGACACTTACTAGCTGTGTGATCCTGAGCAAGTCACTTCACCCTGTTTGCCTCAGTTTCCTCATCTGTAAAACGAGCTGGAGAAGGAAGCAGCAAGTCACCCCAATATCTTTGCCAAGAAAACCCCAAATGGGGTCAGGAAGAGTCATATATGATTGATAAACAACTAAACAGCAATGACTAAACATTCTTTTTTTGAGAACTCTTCATGTCCTTTGACCACTTATCTGTAGAATGGTTTTGTTCTTAGATGTATCTATATCTACAGATGTTATATATATCCCAGCTCTATAGTGTGTGTGTATACACATATATGTGTGTACATACACACATGCACACAAAAGTGTTGGTAGAGTGTATGTGTGTATCTTGGATATCAAACTGTTATCAGAGAAATTGGATACAAAGATTTTTTTTTTCTCCATTTGAACCCTCATCTTTGGGACCTTAATTTTGTTTGTGCAGAAGCTCTTTAGTTTCCCATAATCAAATCTATTTCTTTTTTGCAAATGCCTCTGCCCCAGGTTTGATTAGATACCTTATCTCCCCATGAAAATGAGATGATCTGTTTCTCTTCTCATTTCTGTTTGGCCCAGTCTCTAGCATTAGTCACATCTCCATTTAGGATCCGTTGTGGAATATGGGATAAAGAGTTGGGCCAAGCCTGTGTGTTCCAGTTTTTTTAGCAGTTTCTATCAAACGGGGAGTTCTTTCCCCAGTAGTTTGTGTTTTCTGGGTTGAGTTCCATTGTCATAGATTCCCCTTTATTTAGTCTGGCCCACTTGTTTGCTTCTCACGTTGTTAACCTCTGCAGAATGGTTTGGATGACTGCTGCTCCATAATATAGTTTGAGGTCTGCTTGTTAATATCTATATGTGTGCATGTTTTCTACCACGTAGGGATGTCTCTGTTTTTGAAAATCAAGGCTAAAAAGAGTCTTTTAAAACTCTGCTCCATCTTGCAAGTAAGGCTCACCGCCGCCCCCCACCCCCAGTGCCAGGAGATGTCTTCAAGAGAAACTGGTTCTCTGGAGGTAGGAGGGGGAGTGGTGAGAAAGATGAACACAAAGGGGCTTTACTTGATCCCTCTGGGCTTTGGGTAAGGGAGGCTCCTGCCTCTGATGCCCAACACTTCTGTTCTGAGCAGTGCAGATGGACAGCAGTGATGTGGGGGTGGGCCCTCTCTGTAGATACAAGGTCACAGCTGCTGAAAGCAAGGCTTCTCCCAAGCAGGCCGAGGCCCTGCCCAAGGGTTTTCATTCCGTGTTAATTTATTGTTTTGCCTCATCAGAGGGGTCTCCCTCTGAGGGAATGGGGATGGATTTGCATTGTTTAATGAGGGGAGATGGGATGTACTGAGGCCGGAGAAGGCAAACCTGGGTAGCCAGCCTCAGAGTTTCTGTTGGTGCCACCCAGAAATGTCTCAGAGAGAACCTGTCCCAGACAGAGTTTATTAGAGCCCCTCCCAGACTCCTCTACCAGCCTTGCAGTTACCTAGGCTTGCAGCTCAGGAGCTGTACCCACCTCTTCACTTTCCTTCACCCCACTTTTCAGATCTTGTGATTCTGCCCTCCACCACGTTGCTTACATTGTGTTTTACACAGCCCCCAGTTTGGGGTGGGCAGGTCGGCTGAGGGGAGTCTGAAGGCACCCTGAGAGGGAGACAGGAGATGGCACATGCCAGGAAAAGCCTTTACCACCATCTCCCCAGCCAGAACCCTGAACCCAAGAGCCTTGGGAATAGCAGAGTGCCCCAGACCATCACCCCTGTGACTGTCACTGAGTCAGGAAATCATTGCAGAGAAGGAACCCTCCTGCCTTATGACAATGGCTCACCAATTGCCACCGGCAGGTGAATAAGCCAGGGAGGCCTGCAGCGGCAGCACCTCTTACACCACTGCTGCTATCTGTGGCCCTCCTCAGTTATTGTCTGGAGAGGCCAGTGAAGCAGCAGCCAGTGATACCTGCCGTCCTCCAGCCAAGGAGCCGGCAAACACACTTAGCTGAAGCAAGGTGCCTTTTGGCAGGAGGTGGCAGGAGGCAACTCAGAGCACCCCCTCCCCTCAGACCCTGACAGAGACAGCCTGGAGAGATGGCTCCTGCCAGGGCCTTTCCCCTCAGACCTTGACAGAGACGACCTGGGACCCAGACCCCAAGAGCCTAGGGCATAACAGTGCTTCCAGAAGAAGATGGCTTCCTGGAGAGATGGCTCCTGCCAGGGCTCCTGCCCCAGAAGAGGCGTCTGCTTTGGCATTCCCTGTGCCCTGCAGCCCAGGAGCCCTTTCCATCTGGCTCGTGGCTGAGGCCCCTAGTATGTGCTGTCTCCCCTGTTAGAATGAGCTTCAGGAGAGCAGAGGCCGGCTTTTCTGTTTGTGCCCCTGCACATGTGGTGAACACTCAAGAAATACTTCATCTGTCACCGTGGCAACTCCTCATGGGTCCACAGTTTCAGGTGTCTCCTCTCTCTGGCCCGTCCTCCACATGCTTCTGTGATGATCTTTTCTGAAGCCTGGCTCACCGTTCCATCCCATTATTCAGTAAAGCCCAGCCTTTCACAGCCTGGCTCCAGTCTTAGACAGATGACGCTCCTGTGGCTAGCCAGACTGGCCTTGCTGCTTCTCCCATGTGCTCCTGTCTGTGCCTCCCCCCCCATCCCTGTAACAAACTCTCACCTCACAGCCGTTTGCAGCTAGTGAGAAGGCCCAGAGCAGCACCCAGGCCAGGAGCACATGGCTGTGCCACAGCCAGCGCCCCCCCTCCAAAAGAAGGCTTTGTTCCTGGAATGACACTTGGAGAGAGCTTTGCCGGTAGAAAGAAAGCCCTGGACGGGATTGAGCAAAAGCACCTGGCCTAGGGAAAGGGAAAGGGAAAGGGAGACCCAGAGCTCTGCCAGCCATGTCAGTTCCAAGAGGGAAAAGTGGCTTCCAATGGGAGGGGAGCTGCTGGAGACCTGCAGTCCAGTCCAGGCGTAGACTACACTGACTTCCATCTCCAGAAATGAGTGTGCCAGATTCACAGTAACAGCGTGGGACTGTGGGCCACACAGACTCTTAGGAGCCAAGAAGCAAAGGAGGAGCTCCAGGGACGGTTTTCATTAACTTTGCTCCAGGTGGACTGACCTGTACCCAGCTGCAGGCCCTTTGGGGAAGAATGACATAAAAACAATTCTAGGATTTTAGTGGAGACCTTCTGGGACCCCAGGGAGCATCCTTGAGAACTGCCTTACTTCCCTGGGGATGGCTGTTGCCCAGGGCTTGTTGGATGTATTTATTAAGAGTTATTGGGGGCCGGACCAAGATGGCAGAGTAGAAGCAGGACCTCCCCGCTGCTCCGGCTTCCACCTTCCCCAATCCATGTAAAAAGGGGACTCTAAACAAACTTTGGAACTGCAGAACCCACAAAATGACACAGAGAAGCTAACCTCCCACTGAGGACAGCTCGGCAGGCTGGCAGGAATTGGCCAGCGCACTACTCTGGGAGCTGAGCCCAGCCCCAACACCAAGGTTTTAGCCCCAGGGCGGGCCTGACCAACCGCCTGCCAGAGAGACTCCAGATCAGCAGCAGCTGTGGCTGTTTCCAGATTTATCAACACATAGATGCAAAGGACAAAGTGAGAGGTCAGTGCAGTCTGGACTTTGGGACCAGTAAGTGGGAGTATGTGACTTTTGCCCCCAGGGTGAGAAGCCGCTGAGACCCCGGCACAGCCAGCCAGCACCTCGTGGCGGCTTCAGCTCCTGGCCTGCAGAGTATAGGGGGACCAAGCACCAGTCTGAGGGGTAATCACTCTTGCTTTAACCTGCTTGGATCTGGATTGCAGCCTAGGGTGGAGGTCCTGGGGTGTATGTCCAGCATACCTCCAGCAGATGAGAAAACCCCAGCATTTGGGACGAAAGCTCCCCTGTCTGATGGCAGAGTCCTACTGTGGCAAAAAGCCCAGGGGTCAAGTGACTGAGGGGCGACATGACCAGGCAAAGGAAACAAAGCAGACAGAAGATTCCAACATTACACTCCTATTTTGGGGACAAAAAGGAGCAAAGCATGGAACAGGAGGAAGAGAGTGAAGTCAGAACTCCTGCACCAAAAGCTTCAAAGGAAAATATGAGCTGGTTACAGGCCATAGAGGACCTTAAGAAGCAGATAAGAGAAGTGGAGGAAAAATTGGGAAGAGAAATGAGAACAATGCAAGAAAATTATGAAATGAGAATCAACAGCCTGACTGAGGAAAATAACACTTTAAAAAAGCAGACTGATTCAAATGGCAAAAGAGGCTCAAAAAGGCAATGAGGAGAAGAATGCCTTAAAAAGTTGAATTTGCTAGATGGAAAAAGAATCTCAAAAGCTCAATGAGGAGAATCATGGCTTCAGAATTAGACTGGAGCAAATGGAAGCTAATGACTTTATGAGAAATCAAGATACTGTTAAACAAATTCAAACAAATGAAAGAATAGAAGGCAATGTGAAATATCTCATGGGAAAAACCACTGACCTGGAAAATAGATCCAGGAGAGATAATTTAAAAATTATTGGACTACCTGAAAGCCATGATCAAAGTAAGAACCTAGAAATCATCTTCCAGGAAGTTCTCAAAGAAAACTGCCCTGATGTTTTAGAATCAGAGGGCAAAATAGAGGTTGAAAGAATCCACTGATCACCTCCTGAAAAAGATCCCAAAAAGAAAACTCCTAGGAATATTATAGCCAGGTTCTGGAATTCCCAGATTAAGGAGAGAATATTACAAGCAGTCAGGAAGAAACAATTTGAATATTGTGGAAACACAATCAGGATAACCCAGGATCTGGCAGCTTCTACACCTGAGGGATCGAAGGGCTTGGAATGTGATATTCCGGAGGGCAAAGGAACTGGGATTAAAACCAAGAGTCACCTACACAGCAAAACTGAGTATCATGTTTCAGGGGAAAATATGGTCATTCAGTGGAATAGAGGACTTTCAAGCATTCTTGCTGAAAAAAAGAGTTGAATAGAAAATTTGACATTCAGATACAAGAAGCAAGAGAAGCATGAGAAGGTAAACAGGGAAAAGAAATCATAAGGAACTTATCCAAGTTGAACTATTAACATTCCTACATGGAAAAACTATAATTGTAACTAATGAAACTTTTCTCAGTAGTTGAAGGGAATAGAAATATATATGTCTATATGAGGGTATATGGGCATATGAATACACATGTGAATGTGTGTATGTATAATTACAGGTATACATAGAGGGCACAGGACCAATTTAACAGGAAGGGATGATACTTAAAAGGTGAAATTAAGACGTGAGAGGAATATCATGAGAGGAGATGGGGAGAGACAGATTGGGGTAAACTATCTCATACAGAAGAGGCAAGGGAAAATGGTTACAATGGAGGGGAAGAATAGGAAGGCAAAAGGGAATGGGTCAACCTTATTCTCATTGAATTTGGCTTGGGGAAGGAATGAAATACACACTAAATAGGGTATCTCACCCTCCAGGAGAGTAGGAGGGAAGGGAGTGAGAGGGGGGATGATGGAAGGGAGGGCAAGCTGGGGGGGAGGGAAGTTGGAAGGACTCACTTTCGAAAAGGGACTCGGGATCAAAGTAGAGAATAGAACAAGTGGGAGGTGGGATAGGAGGGAGGGAAATATAGTCAGTCTTTTACAATATATCTACTATGGTAATGTTTTGCATAGCTACACATGTACATCTTATACTGAACTGCTTATCTCCCCAGTAAGGGTGGGTGACAAGGGAGGAAGGGAATGAATCTGGAATTCAAAGTTTTAAAATCAAATATTCAAATATATGTGTATGTGTATACACACACATATATATATATGCTATTATCAATAATATTTTACATGTAATTGGGAAATAAGATATACAGGCACTGTGGCATAGAGATCCACTGGAAAAGTTGAAAGGGGTATGGGAGAAAGTATGGGAGAGAGCAGATTAGAGGAGAGGATATTCTGTGGGACTGCTGTTTTGGGGCGGTGGGTAGGGGAAAGATGGGGAGAAAATTTGTAATTCAAAATCTGGCGGAAATGAATGATGTAAATCAGAAGTAAATAAAGCATTTGAAAAAAATAAGTTCTTTATCTGGACCCCTGAGCTCTGAATGGTCCATTGTATCAGACAGAACCAGGACTGGCACAACAGCCACCAGACGATGGGGTCTGTTAAATGGCCTCTTTAAAAACACTGGAGAGGCTGAGGGGGTTGTGGTACCTAGTCCTTGGTTAGCAACTAAAGTAGCAATGAAGGCAGTGAGGTTAGGCCTCATGGTAGCAGTTTAGACATCTCTGGCAAGTGACAGGATAATGAGGGAACAGTGGAGTCCCCAGAGGAGCAGAGCAGCGATGTTGGTGATGACCCTGAGCGTATGAGCCGCAGTTCTGATGGCATGAGACAGGGGGAAGCCAGCAGAGAGCTGTGCAGGCTGAGCACCTGGAGGGCTTGCTGTTTGGTGGCTGCTTTGATGGACCCCCATTCCTCACCCCACCTTGCCCCCCCACACCCTCTTCAGCTTTGCTACAAAGAATAGAGTGTGGGAACTGTCAGGCTGTGAAGTGACTGACCCTGATTGCCTGGGTTATTGGCAGCCGGGCATCAAGGGTGGAAGGAAGGGCTAGGGCATTGGTGGAGTGGGGGAGCTTGAGATAATCCCCCTACCAAGGCCATTGTGAGACTAGAAGCATTGGAGCAGATGGTGAGCTTTGCCCCCAAGGGACTGATCTGGGACCCAGCTGTGGGCCCCTCCAGTCAAGGAGGACAGCTCTGGAGCCCTGGGAACCTGCTTGAAAACTGCTTTGAACGTTCTTTCTTTCAGCTTTCACCTGCTTTTTACCTCGTTGGGGCTTGCTTGGGGCAGGGGCAAGGAAAAATATTAGATATATTGTTAAAAAGAAATTCTTTCTTACCTCTTCAGCTCTGAGTGATCCATCTCATTGGAGTGGAATGCTGCCTGGCATCCATAGGATCAGAGCCCTCCATGTGGAGCCCAGAGACCTGGGCGTGGGGCTGACCTCTCAGAGGCCTTCTGGCTTTCAGTCTGATCTGGCAGTGAGTGGCACCACCTGTTTTGGTCATTGCCTCGAGGTAGCCAGCCGGTCTCCCTTGTTCTAAACCTTGGTGAGATCTTTGGCTTTCCCTCTCTCCACCTTTCTTATCCTTTTGGTCGCCAAACCCCACATCGTTCTCCCTTTGCAGTCGTTCTGGCCTCTTCCCTCTCCTCCCTGACCCTGTTCTGTCATCAGGAGCTGCCTGGCCAGAGGCTCCTAGTAAGTCTCTCCTCCTGCCCTCTTCTCCCTGCAGGCATTGAGCTTAATCTTAGAGAATTATAGCTGTAGAGCTAGCAAGGTTCCTCAGGGTCCTCGGGTACAGCTCCCATATGTTACATGTGGGAAAACGAACCCACAGAGAAGAGAGACTTGCCTAAAGTAAGTGGCACAGCCAGCATTTGAACCCAGGCCCTCGACTGGGTTCTCTCTGTGTCACTTTTTGCCTCTCTATTGATGGGTAAATCTGGTTCTCTCACTGTTCTGCCCAGAACCCTAAGTGATCCCTATAGACCCCATGCTGTGTCCCTCTAGGATCGGGAACAACCCTGCTTTTGTAGCCATTGACCTCCCCCGAGTTCTCCAGCCTGCAGGCAGCCCCATGCCCACCCCCCAGTGACTGTCTTTCCATGCCCCAGGCCTGCAAGCCTCTTACCACCCAATTTACCTCTTCATTACTCATCCTTTACACCTGAATTCAGCTGCTTCCCCTCCCTCCTCTGCTCAAGGATACCTCCCCTTTCAAGTGAACTTTGGTGTTATTTTCTATTATGCTCCCTGATTTATTTTCCTATTTGCTTAAGTCATGAGGACAGATACCTTTTCTTTTCTAAATCTTTGCACCTCTGTTCTATTCCCCACCCCCATACCAGTGCCAAACAAAGGTGCTTAGTAAATATTTATTCAGCTCAATTGGATTTCTTAGTGTGTATGCCAAGGCTCTCCAGCCTCATCTGTTAATCCATCGTTGGCTTGGTCCCAGATGGTGTCTGACCCTGCTTGGTGCCAAAGGAGGGTGAGACATTTAGGAAAACTTGGTCCCCAGCTCTTTGAGCAGATTCTTAGCGAGCTTCATTTCCATCGCCGTCTCCATCAGCACTGACTGACCCAGGTTTCCGTCTTGTCACTTCCAGCACGTAAGTAGGTAATGGTTGCCTTTGGTGGAGGAAGGCAGCACTTTTGTTTTGGTCACAAGGGTCTCAGATAAGGACAGATTTCTTTTTATGTTCAGCTCGTCTCTCCTAGCTTCTTAGGTGGGCACAGCAAAGTCAGAAAGGTGGCGCATGAGCCACATGGCCCGGTCACACCAGAACCTTCCAGTAGACAGGGATGTATTGGAGCAGGGCCGACTGACTTTACTAAGGACACACTACAAACCCTTCTTTGTTTTCTTCCTTCTGCAGTAGTTCCTTCCCAGGCCTCCCTGTGACCGTCCCTGCGACCGTCCCTGCGACCGTCCCCACCAGCGTCCCCAACAGCACCTCTGCGAGCGCCCCTGCTAGCGTCCCCAGCGTGCCTGTGCAGATACCGAAGCCCAGCAAAGTCCAGCAGGCCCTCACAGGTATGGTTTCAGGGTGTCTGGGCTCCTTTTTGGGGCAGGGGTGGGTTTGAGGGTTGGGTCGGGTGGGCCTTGCCTTGACATTTGGAATTTCTGATGAAATCCAAAAAAAGAGCATTCGAACTCAGCTGGCAAGTTCATGCTCCTGGGTCATCTTCCACCAGTCAGATCAAGGGTTGGCTTTGTTCTTCCCTCCTAAAGGATTTGGTAATACATAATTCAGAAGATTCCATTTGGGAAATTGAACAGTTAGAGTTAACCTGAAGTCTTGGATTGGTCTTATTATAGCCAAAAAGGCATTCATATTGAGAGCTGGGGGTCCTGTCCCCTTTACTTCTGGCTGCCTGTGCCCCTACCATAGGATGAAGTGGGACAGACCCTTGCATCCTCATGGGACTCAGATCTAGTCTGTGTGGTAAGAGCTTTGCTGTAACACCGTGCAGAAGGTGAAGCCTGGGGGGGCCGTGTTCTCCATGAAGCCTTTCCCTTTCCGTCATGAGGACTTGCTGATAAATTGCCTATGATGTGTCAGTGCATTCAGCAGGCGTCATGGAGCCCAGTTAGGGACTGGTAATTGGGAGGCAGCATGTTCTCCTGAGGCTGGGAGGGTGTCTGGAGAGCTCCAGGCACATCCTGTCTCCCCAAGAGCCTGGGGGAGCTTCTGAGGCTCCTGGTTTCTTTTTCAGGGTGCCATCTGGTCATCTGACGTTCCCAGCTGAGGTTTATCAGGAGGAGGCTGAGGGGAGCACCTGATCTAAGCCCCCTTCAGCCTCTGTCCTCAGCCCTGAAGAACAGTGTTCTTTGTCATTGGAGCTGTTGTGTGATTCACAAACCTGGGCCCATTTTAGAAGCCACAGTAAAAAAGAAAAGTTCACTGTGATTGATAGCTAGGGTAGGAATCCCCATAGCATGGTTTCCCCTCCAGTCATTTTTCTGTAGCCCCCAATTAGTCTGTCTTTGTAGCCTCTGTTTTTTTCTGCACACTTTTGCAAAATACCTACTATGTGCAGGAAGGCTCTGTGTGGGTGAGATTGCAGCCTCTGCCCTCTAGGAGTTTACCATCTGGTGGAGGGAGGTGAGACAGACAAATCAGCTGCAATATATCTCCTTTAACCCCTAGTGAGATGCCTGCTGGCCGGGTGAGGCTTCTTGTGGAGGTGAGATTTGAGCTGGCCCTGGGAGGATGAGCGAGTGGGGGGAGTGTATCCTGGTGCAATGGAACAGCCATAATTCTAGGAGCACAAGGCTTCAGGGCAGCCCCAGGCATAAGCTTGTGGAAATTGGCCTTGGACTGCTGGGAGCTTGCTGTGGAGGTGTGGCCGCAGAGGACTCCTCCTGATGAAGTCTCGTATTTGTTAAAGGGGCTTAACCAGGAACAACAGGGGCTCAGAATCAACTCCCAGCCCCCAGTTCCTTTTTAAGCAAAATAATTGACAAAGTTAAGGGGAAAATGAGTATGCTGTTGTATTAAGAGCTGGGTTCAAGTTAAATTTCCCTTTTGGCTTGTGACTCTAAGACAAGTCCCTTAGCCAACCACTGTGCTCCAGACCCTCTCTCTAAGGCTTCAGCGCCTTCCTGCATTGGTAGGGGGAGTTGCCTCTCTGGCAGTTTCATCACCAGTGAAATCACAGAGCTCTCCTCTAAAAAGACACTCACTGAATGCCCTTCCAGCACAAATGATTGTAGCAGCAAGCACCCCGGCGTCCCCAGGGTGGCTGCTCACACAGGTTCTTGGATCTGCTTTGTTAAAGGAAAGCAACTCAAAATGGGTTAACAAGCTTACTTTAATTAGTCAAACATATATCGTTTACCTTGTTCAGGGGAAAAAGGTCAGCACCCCGAACTTCAAAGTATACAGGCAGAATTATCAAGACAGAAACAGATCAAGTAGACAGCTTTCCAAACTGTCCAACCATTACATCCATACCAAATCAACATCTGGGTTTCAACATCTGGGTTTTTCAAAGCCGGGGGGCTCTAGACAACGGCTTCCCATAATCCATATCAAATCACAGAACACTTCTCAAAGTGAGCCCCAAAACAAAGCCTCACATCAGGGCTTATATAGCCTTCTCCTGGCTCAGAGAATGTAACAACCTTTTGGACCCACTGGCCAATCAAAAAGTATCTATTGAAAAACAAGCCTCCCACCCCAGGCTTCAGGTGCACTTTAGCCTAGGGGCAGGGAAGATCTTTAAATTTACATTCCCATTACAATGATTTGGTAAAGAAAGTGTGTGACCTTGGGCAGAGATTCCTAACTGTCCATGGCTGGTGACCCATCCTTCAGAGACCTCCCTGCATAGTGTCTTGTCTGGTTGGAGAGCTTCTGATGCGTCCCAGCTCTGTAAGCTTCCTGGAAGAGTGGAAACTGTTTCCCATTTCCATATCCCTGGCAGATCTGCACCGTGATAATGCCTTGCTGGTGCACCAGGCCTCGTGAAGAGGCCTTCTAAGGCACAACAGTAGGCAGTGACACCCCGTGCAGCACCTTGGACTGATGATGGTTCAGATGGTTCAGAAAGGGGCCCCAGGCCCGCCATCCCCATGATAGCCCTTGCTCAGGCTCCAGCTTTGGAGCCCTCCCTCATGCTTCCTCCGTAAATATTTGGTAGTGCCTGGCAATGCGGAATGTGTGAGCCAGTTGGAAGGCATTTTAGATCCTCGAGTCCCATGTTGTCATCTTTCGGTCATGTCCTGAAAATAGTATTGTTTCCTTAGGGTTCTGTGGTCCTGAGTCTCCCCTCACTCCCTAAGGCTTTCCTGAGCATTTATTTGCTCTGTACCCTTCTCTCAGTTCTGCTGTCAGTTACAGACCACACTCCCTCCCACCCGACCATCCGTCTGTGCCTTGTCCATCGGTCGATAGTGGGTCCTCAGTCAATTGGGCTGAGGAGCCAAGGCCCACAAAGCAGTCAGTGTAGGATGGTGGGCCCAGACTGTGCTTAGATCAGAGAAGTCACGGGGGCAGGGGTGCCCTCTGAGAATAAGAGCCCACATGCAGATAGCCTTCTCAAGGTTTATAGTCAGGCAGAGCTTGCATTATTGGGATTTGGACAGGTGGAGAGCTGGGGGGAGCGTCGCTCAGGATCCCTCAATGTCCTCATTCAGTCATTTTCAGTCATGTCCAGCTCTGGGACCCCATTTGAGGTTTTCTTGGCAAAGATACTGGAGCTGTTTCCCATTTCCTTCTTCAGCTCATTTGACAGATAAAGAACAAACAGGCAACATGCAAAGTGGCTTGACCAGGGTCACACAGCTGGTAAGTGTCTGAGGCCTGACTTGAACTCAGGAAGACGAGTCTTGCTGGCTTTAGTCCTGCTGCTCTGTGCACTCAGGTGCCCTCTAGCTGCCCTTTGCCCTCACTCTCTGGTAAACTTTCTGAGTTTGGGGCAGACCTTGGGAAGAAAGTCTGTGTCTGAGTTGTATCTTTTAAGAAAAAATAGAAGCTTGTGACCAATTTTGCCGCATGAGGATCTGTTGAGCATTTTACTGAAAAGATGATCCAGGAAACAGTCAGACTTAACTGAGTCCCCGACTTGACTTGTTTGCACAGGGAGTGGCGCAGTCTGACTGACCATGGGAAGATTCTTTTGGCAGATGTGGGAGTGGGTGAGACCAGAAGTTGAGTAACCACTTGGGTGCTTTGGCTTTTCCATAATCCGAGGTGGCTGGAGCTCTGTGAGTGAAGAGAAGGGGGCCAGGTGTATAAAGGGTAGTGAAGTAGTCAAGGGGAGACAACTCAGGATTTCAGACCTGCACGGAAGGATGGTAGAAACAGGGAAGCTTGGACAAAGGGCTGAGGGAAAGAGGGGGGTGGGAATGTCCAGTTATTCAGGGGTCCCCAAGTTGGGTTCCTCTGGTTCTGGGTACTTGAAAACTATTGATCTTTTATTCCCTGTACTGTGGCCTCATTTTAGGCTTCTGACCGAGCCAGTGCTTTTGACTCTGAATTGTCTTTCCTGTGCTACTTAAGTCTGCCTCAGTGAGAGCTTTCTTCATTCATTAGCTATAATTCAATTAAAGCAAAGAAGCCCTGATTGAATCAGCAGATATCTAGAGACCCATGCCTTTGATCCCTTGGCTGGTCCTACCAACACATGGCTGCCTCCATTTTCCTTTTGAAAGAGGGAAAGGATGGATGGTACAGGTGAAAAATTCCATTTCTACACACTTAACCCAGGATCAACAGAAAGTTGGGCCTAGAAGAATTGATGCTTTAATATGAACTTGATGGTCCAATTCATCTTTGGAAGTCCAGGTAGTATCTGGTGACCCAGGAGTGATAGTAAAGCCAGAATGTCCATGAATCCACAGGCCTTTTTGGGCAGCCACCCATGCTGCAACCCCCTTCACAAATGTGGTCATTTAGAGTGATGGGGGGTGGGAAGGGATGGCGGAGTGGGAGGCACAGTCAGTCTGCACAGAGTTCCTTAAGTCCCCTGACGTTGTGACCCTCATGTTTGTGTCAGCCTCCAGACTCCATCTCTTTAGAGAAAGGCACTGTACGGAGTTTGAGTTGGTACTAGCAGGGCCAGGGCTGCATGCGGAATTGCAGAATGCAGTTGGGGGTTGTGGGAAGCCTCACCTAAGACAGTCCTGACTCCTCCAGGGAGCCCTGTCCTCCCCGGCCAGGGGTGCTGTAGCTTTTGTGCTTTGAACACGTCTCCTTTCTGTCGTCTCTCCGACTGTCCCATGTTCAGTGAAGCCTGCCACAGATCAGCTGCAGAGGCTTCTCTGAGGACACATGGCCCAGGCACAGCCGGGCAGGGCAAGGGTGGTTCTGCCTCTGGGCTGTGGCTTCCCCTGCATGCTGTGAGCACCATGTGATGCTCTGGCGGATGCCCCTGGAGACACGCCCGTGTGGCCCTGGAATGCTCATGGGCTCCGCTGGGCATCTCAGCTCCACATCTGGTGGGGAGTTTGGGTTTGGGTTCCCAGATGTCACTGGCTTTGACTTGGATTTGGTTTGGGGTTTCGGGGCTTGTTTTACTTTTTACTTGCTTAATTGATTCCTTTTCTTGTTTCTCCCCGTTGTTCCTCCCTGTCTGCATGTTTGCCTTCACCTCCCACCCCCCTCCACCCCGCGTAGGCATGACGAGTATTCTGATATCAGCCATCGGACTCCCTGTGTGTCTCACCCGTGCACCACAGCCTGCCAGCCCTCCTGCCTCCTGTATGCCCACTAAAAATCACAGCTCAGTCAAGAGACTGAGGAAAATGTCCATGAAAGGTAGTTGCTGTTCACCAATGCTCTCTGGTCTCCTCCTGTCTTTGCTTACGCCGCACTCTCCTCTCATTTCCATGCAGCCTCTTAGGCCCTCCCTTCCTCGACTTGGAGAAGGCTGGCGAGAGGCTGGTGCTTTTTCCTTTGTGTTGTCCAGCTGCCGTATTATCCCGTGATGGCCCAGTTTCAAAGCTCTTCCTAGGGAACCCTGAAGAGTGAGGCCCTGCTGTTTTCATAGGCCGTAGTGACCACTGAGGCAATGGAACAGATCCCCGGAGCTGGGTGATCTTGCCCTGTTCAAAACCCAGTATGCGTCTCTTGCCTTATGTAACGTGTCTCTGGTTAAGGTGGAATGTGAAGAAGGGCACCCCAGCGAAACCTCCTTTCCTCTTCACCCCTTCGGTAAGCACAAGAGCTGACAGACACCAGGCACACACACAGACACACATGCATTGTCAGCATGAATAATCTCGCACTTTAGGGAAGTGCCCACAGAGTGAGACATTCAACCAGACTTCCCTAGAGACATCCTTAAATACCTTGTGGCTCAGTGGAAAGAAACAGTCGAGAGTCAGTGCCGTCCCGGACCTCTGTGACCTTCCCCGGGCTTCCTGTCTCTGGGCTCCAGTTTCTGCCTCTGCAGCACGCAGGGGCTAACATCCTTCCTAGCCCTAGACTGAAGATCTTCAGTGTGTCTGCCACTGTTAATTTTGGGGAAAGACCTTACAGGGTGAAATTGATAATGGTGATGATCATCATGACAATAATAGCCAGCATGTGAGACCCTGCAGAGTTTTTTTGGTGCTATAGATTTTCTCATTTGAGTCTCACAACCACTCTATGAAGTCAGTACTACTGTGCCTGTTTTAGAGATGAAACTCAGAGGCAAAGTGACTTGCCCAAGATCACACAGCTAGGAACAGTCAGGCAGGATTTGAACCCAGGTCTTTCAGATCTCAAGTCTAATATACTAGCCATAGCACCAGGCTATAAAGTCTTGAGACTAATCATAAATGTGTGCTGTCATTTTTCGATAGAAAAAAACAAAGCATTGTTAAGCAGTTAAGTTTAAGCTTGCTTTCTGACCTGGCCCTGCCGTTTGGATAGGGACTCCGGTGGTATAGCATGCCAGCAGTTTCCCCTCAGGTTTGGGTTTGCCATAGAAGAGTTGTGCCCTGGGTGACGGGTAGCTGACTGACCTTCCTGGGACCCTCAGCCGAAAGGCAGCTGAGAAGCTTGTCCTTCCAGAACCTGAACTCTCTTGGCTGGTAAACCTCACCTATCTCCCAGGAGAGCTTGTTCTGTCCTGGGACCCAGTGGACTTAGAGCAGTCTGGGTGGTTCTGAGATGGACTGGGGAGGCACACATTCAGAGTATTGGACCAGGTGATCTCTGAGCACAGGCTCGCCCTGACACAAAACCTCCAGTACTCTGGGGCATCCTGCTGGCCTTTCAGAATCAATCCAATAAAAGGCTGAACCCGGGCCCCCTCTGCCCTTTCCCCCACTCTGAGTGCCAGCCTCTCAGTTATCTTCTGTTTACATACAGTTATGTATCTTGGGGGTTCAGGTTTTGCATATTGTCTCCTCTGTTAGAATGTGGGCTCCCTGAGGGCACAGACGGTGGTATTTGCCCTTCTTCTGTATGCCTAGAGCTCAGCACCGTGCCTCATAAGCACTTACCCTCCAAGTCTGGTTCACACAGACTGAAGTTCAGTCTTGGCGGTGGCCCTAAAATAAATATCTGTATGTCTGCTACTACCTAGAAGATACTCAAGGAAAATAGGGAATCATTCGTGTTTGGGTTACCATTAACATAGGAAGTAACAGGGTTTCCAGCCCTTTCCTGTACAAACACACAAGGTAGTTAGTAAATGTGTCCTGTATAGGACAGCCTTTGTTGTACCACACAGAGAATGTAGAAGGTAGAGAGAACCATAAACAGGCTCAGAAAATGTATAAAATACTCAGTGTAGCTTGGAAGCAGTTGATGCAATTATCCCACTTCTCCATCCAAAAAAAACTGCAGTTCAGAGCTTTGCATGGGCAGAGTGCTGTCTGCTAGAGACACAACCTGTCAACTGGAAGGAGCCTCAGAAGCCACATCATATGCATGTGGACCCTCCCCTCCAGTTTCCCAGTTTCATTCATAAAACCCTGGGTTCAGAATGTTCCTGTCGCCCCAACAACGTGTCCTTGAGCTGCTCACATCTCTGGACCTCAGTTTCCTCATCAGCTTTATGGCTGAGGATGCAGAATCCAGTCCCCACAGGGAGCATCTGTCCAGCCTAGGACTTTCCACCATTCTGCATTCCTCACTGGGAGGTTTGGTCTGGCCCAGAGCGGAGTGGATTTTACAAAGGCCGCTCAAGCTGGAAAATGCAGCCCAGTGTTGTGTCCCAGCCCGCCACCTCTCCCTTCAGTCATTCTGAGAAGAGTAGTGTTGGCGGCCTTGCTGCTCTTAGAAATGCCACAGACAGTTCTGAGGCAGCTCAAAAATCGAGACTTAGAGGTCATGCAGAAGAGCGGCTGCCCCCGGGCTGCACAGGGGCGCTGGTGAGCTCCATTTTCCTGGCTTGCTTTGGTGCAATTAGAGTGCCCTAAGATTAAAGCTAGAGTGCTCAGCATCATCAATTTATAATTGACTAGATGATAGTAAAGAGCTAGATGAGGGACAGTGGGCAGAGTGCTAGCTTTGTAGCCAGACTCCAGGCTGAGCTCTGCTGATTATTATCTGAGACACCTTGGACAAGTCACATAGCATATCTAGGGCTCAGTGTCCCACCTTTGGAATGAGGAGACTGGGCAAAACCCATCAAATGAATGGAATTAAATTGTCTCCAAGCTAGCAAAGTCATTATTGGCTTTTTCCTATGGCAGGGAGCAGGGTGAGTCTGCTTTTGCATCTGTCCTCACCTAATAAGGTGAAGGCCCAGGGGTTCCCTGTTAGTCTAGGAGATCTTCCTGACTCCAGTGTCTGCCAAATATTTTTAAGATTTATATTTTTATAGATCTTTCATCTTTCCATCTTCCATATATCCCCTCCCTGTCACAGAGAATTATCTCTTATAGCAAAGAATAAGGGGAAAAAAAACTTAAAAGTAGCCAACACATTAATAGACTCAAATTGACAGTTTTCCTCCCATGATTACCTCTCTGCTAAGGAGGGAGAGAGGCACATTCTCAGAGCTCCTTTAAGGGCCAAACATGGTCATAATTTCATAAAATTCAGTTTTGTTATTATCCCAATAGTTCTTTTTATTTATTTATTTTTTTGCCTTTTGGAGGGCAATTGGGGTTAAGTAACTTGCCCAAGGTTACACGGCTCGTTTTTTTTTGTGTGGGTGTTAAGTGTCAGAGGCCGGAACCGAGCTCAGGTCCTCCTGACTCCGGGGCCGGCGCTCTACTCACTGAGCCACCTAGCCACCCCCCCCAATAGTTATTTCTAGGCACTGGGGATATAGAGACCAATATTAAACGATCCTGCCTTCAAGGAGCTTACATTCTACTGGTACTCCTTGAAATATTGTTGCCCCCCTGCCTAGGATGGAAAAAACCAAGAATCTCATAATAGGGAATAGAAATGATGGTGAATTTTTGAGGAACTCATTGTTAATGGGGTAGAGCCAATATTATTGCCTTGTAATTAATTCCAGCAAGGTCTCTTCCCTGTTTGCTCAACCTAGGAAGGCTGTTGAGTGATTGATCATAATAGAAGTCTTATTCCAATTCCCTTGAGGGATCAAAGAACCTGGAAGACTTTGTTTTTTCAAAACACGTGTTCCCTAGAACAGGAGATCTACCTTCCCCAGGATAGAGAAAAGTGTGTGTGCTTTGGGTCTGTGAGGGAGACTCAGCATTTGTGTTCTTGATTCTTTCCACCGACCTCCGCCACTGGCTTCTCCACAGAAGCTGCCCCATGTGGGGAAGGGAGTCTTAGCTGCCAGGGTCAGTGTAGACGGCTAGCTGGGCAGTTATGGGCTCTGATTCAAAATGAGGGGAACTATTCACCTCTTAGGTCTGCACTTTCCTCATTGGGTAAATGCGGGGGTTGGATTAGAGAACCCCCAAGTCCCCTCCAGCTCTGAATATGGTGCTGGTATTCATTCCCTCTTTTAAAACTTAGCTTTGCAGCCATTTTATGAACACCCGTGCACCATTCCATTCTTGGATTTCATTGCAGTTAAGTTCTATATGCCTCCTAGGGTTTTGTTTGGCTTTTGGTCCTCGATGCCCAGCTCTGGGATTATCTCCCAGTGGGGGCTCATTTCTACCCTTTGCTCTGTATTCAGGCCAGAGGCTCTCCTGCTGCCCACTTGTACTTCAGTTGCTGTACAGAAGGGCCAGTGTAATGGCCCACTTTCCCAGTTCACTCATTTATTCTCTGGTCAGTTTCTTTTAACTTTTTTAAATTTAATTTTCAGTTAACACACATTTATTTTATTACTCCCCAATTGAAGAAAATAAAATCCCTTGTAACAGATGTGCAGAGTTTGCCAAACCTATTCCCATCTGACTGTGACCAAAAATAGACGTCTTGTCCTGCACCCCAAGTCCAGCCCCTCGCCACGGGAAGTTGGGTGGTGTGTTTGTGGTGGGTCATTTCATTAGTCAGCATTCTTAAGGGTTCAGAGTTCATTTCTCCTAGTACTGAAGAAGGCCCCTGACTTCTGTCTCACTTTGCATGTCCATCCTTTCACTCACACGGCACAAGAACCTTAGGAGAAAGGCAATGGCCCCACTTGGGGAGTTGTGAAGCGAGGGCTGAATTAGCTCAGGCCAAGCCCCCCACTCAGTTGCTCTCCCATGTAGTCTTTGTTCACAATCACCTGCCCCTGCTCTGCTCTAGACACTGCATTTTGGGAAGCTCACAGACTAACTGGTGCATTTCTTTAGCAGAGCTGTACCTAGGATGGGGGAGAGGCTCGGCGTCACTTTGAAAGAATCCCTTGAAGGACCTGGGGATGCTTAGCCCACAGAGTAGAGGGAGGCAGAAGCTCGGTATCTGTCTTCGAAAGGCTGCCCTATGACAGAGGGGTTAGGTTTGTTCTCCTTGGCCCCAGGGGACCGGACTAGGAAGAGGGCATAGAAGTTACTCAGCTTCAAAATAAACGTAGATTGTACGCAGGTCCTCAAGTCCATGCGGAAGCACGGGCACTGGCCTTGTTTAGGAGACAGCGGCAGTGATGGGAGCGGCAGCTAGGGTAGAGCCAGCCTTGATGGCATCCTGGTCCAGGAAGGCTCCCTAGGCCCTCACTTGGGAGTCTGGGCACAGTGGATGGAAGCAGGGGCTGCATCTGTGAGCCCAGACGGCAGCCTCTCCTCATTCCAGAGTCTGGATGCCCCCCTGGGAGAGGCCAGTTGTAGTCTGCCTCAGGTGCTGTGGCTTGGGGCTGCTCTCAGCTCTTGCTGCCTTCTCTTCTCGCCACCTGAGGGTTTGACCAAGAAGTGGTCATGGCCCTCGTCTTATGCATGGAAGAACAGCTCTCCGGCCTCTTCTCTTTGTTGTTCCTTAACCTTCTCCAGTCTTACCCTTTTAACTGATTTTTCCCCTGGCAGCTTGGACCTCTCAGTCTTCTCCCTCTGGCCTCAGTCTATCCCCCTGTCTATGTGCCATAGGGAACATTGTGCTCTTCCTCTCTCGGACCTTTTTTTTTTTCAGATGCAGCATCCCAGGATCCTGAGCAGGTGCTTAAAAGCTACTCTGAAGAGCTGAAGACGCCCCCTGACGAGGTGAGTTCATGTCATTAGGGTTAGGAGGGAGTCTGTGTTGGTGCCGGCCACCCCTCCTTTGTGGTCCGAGCACGCGCACTTCCACGTGGGGCCATCCCACAGAGGCAGACACGGGTGGAATGCTTTCTTCCCACCTGCTATCACTGCTTTCCCTTGCCTAGGAGAAACATGCTGGTTGCCCAGCGTAGCCCATGCTGGTGCACAGTAACCCATGGGACACCCCCGTTAGCAAGGCAGATCAGCGAGCATTTATTGAGTGCTTACTATGTTCTAGGTGCTCTGCTAGGCCTGGGGTAGAGATACGAGCAGAAAGAAAAGCAGCCTCCAGTGCCTGCAGGAGCAGGCTTCTGGGCTACCTTGTGCCACCCCCGCTGGAAGCCTTCCTAGGAGGCAAGGTGAAGTAAGCACCAGCTCCATGGAGAGTTGGCTGCAGCTCCGAGTTCATTGTGAACAATTGATCAAACATTTGTTAAGCATCCACTGTATGCCAGGCAGATGTATTGGCAGCTAAGAGGTGCCATAGTGCACAGAGTACTGGGCCTGGAGGCAGGAAGATTGCTTCCTGAGTTCAAATTTGGCCTCTGACATGATAGTTGCGTGACCTTGGGCAAGTCACTTCACCCTATTTGTCTTAGTTTCCTCATCTATAAAATGAGTTGGAGAAGGAAATGACCAACCGTCCCAGTGTCTCTGCCAAGAAAACCCAAAATGGGGTCATGGGGAGTTGGACACGACTGAGAAGTGACCAAACAGGGCAGCACACTCCACGTATCAGCATCGTCTGGAATCAGACGGTGAACGGGCATGTTGTCCACAGCAGACACCTTGGGAGCTTGATTTTTTACCCCTCTAACAATTCCCACTGGTTTCCTTTTTCTGGGTACCTGCTTCTTTTCCCAAAGTTAAATGTTCAGAGATGTTCTGCCCAGTCAGGATTTTACTTGCCGGTGCATTGGCCGTCTCCTGCGCCAACATCTGACGTTCCCTTTGGGGGGGACCTCATTGCCTTTCCTCTCCCCCTCTTTTCTTGGCTCGTCTGTAGGACTGCATCATCTGTATGGAGAAGTTATCCACCTCCTCTGGCTACAGTGACGTGATAGAAAGCAAGAAAATAGGTCCCGATGTCGTGGGGCGGCTGGTCAAATGCAGCCACGCCTTTCACCTGCTCTGCGTGCTGGCCATGTACCGGACCGGGAACAAGGTGGGCATGGGCAGGTCAGCTTGTCCTGCTGTCGACGCTCTGGATGGGGACTGAGGAGCGGAGCCCGAGGCTTCTTGGTGGGAGCTTTGTGGCCCTTTGTCCTGGCTCTTGAAATTTGAAAACTGTGTTCATGGCGTAAGATTTAGCCTAGGGCCTCTCTCCCCACCTTCCCTGCAAGGTCACGGGGGCTGCTGGAAGCCTTTCTCATTTGTACTAGAAAGATCCCAGGATTGGCAATTGAGACAACTGACTTCATTCCCATATTCACCCAGGCCTGGCTCTCAGAGACCCAAGGTGACCACTAAGACCTGGGTTCAAATCCCTCCTTGACACTTCCTCACTGGGTGAGGTCATAGGCAAGGAGCCTCCGTCTTCTTCCCTGTGAAATAGGGCTTATTGTTGCCATACCTCCAGGGGTTGTGGTGCAAGTCAAATTCACGGTCTTCTGTGATTCGATGAGTGACTCCAACCCTATCTGACTGATTTATCATAGGATGGAAGCCTTCAGTGCCCTTCCTGTAAAACTATCTATGGGGAGAAAACTGGAACTCAACCTAAAGGAAAGATGGAGTTTGCCGTGTTCAAGGCCTCCCTCCCTGGCCACGAAGACTGTGGGACGATAGAGATCATTTATAACATCCCTCGAGGAATTCAGGTATCGTGGCTAGGGCTTGTCGTGTCCCGGGGTCATCATGCTGTGCTGCTGCCGCCCCTTCTGGCTCTCGTGTGCCAGCTGGGTTGGGCCTTCACTGCTTGCCCAGAAATGAGGCCTCCGATAGGCGACCAGGACAGGAGGGCGTCGCCTGCTCCTGTGGCTTTTGTGGAAATGTCCTGATCCTTCAGGTGCCCCCTGGGCCTCCAGGCACTTGGGCTAAGGCCAGAGCACGTGTCCCCTCTTGTGCGCCTCCAGTTCCAGTTTGTTTTGACGTGCTCAGACTCCTGCCACCCCGACATTGCTCTAAACCAGAGAGGAGGGTTTTCCTGAAGGTGCTGAAGGGAAACCAGAAGATGGGAAGAGTTGTTGCCTTAGAAAAGTACTTAGTTAGAGGGCAAGAGCAGACCCCCAGAGAGGGCGGGTCGAGAACAAAACTGTCTGGGGTAAAGGGTCTCCTTTTAAGTAGCAGAGGCTCTGCGGCCTCTGAGACTACAAGTCCCCATGGTGGGATGAGGGACCACAAATTATCTCCTAGAGGAGGGTGAAGTCAGGAAGCGTGTGTGGGATTGGGGGGGTGGGGCACAGCTCTCTGATACTGTGATGGCAGGTGAAAGGCAAGGTGATGGAGAGGTCATGCAGCCTGGCCTGGAAAGCACCCCCGCAGTGCCTTGGGCCCAGGCATGTGGTGGGCATGGCAAGGGACAGCTTGGGCCAGGCCCGTCAGTCCTCAGATATGGGATTGAAATACATACATGCACCTGCTTCATTTGCCTTGAAATCTGAGGGGTGCAGACTTGAGTGTGTGTGTTTTCCTGTTGCAGGGTCCTGAGCATCCCAATCCAGGAAAGCCGTTCACCGCCAGGGGGTTTCCTCGCCACTGTTATCTCCCTGACAATGCCCAGGGCAGAAAGGTAAAGAAAGGCATTCTGTTCTTGACTTAGTTTGATGTGGAATGGTTGGATGCAAATAACCTGGCCCAGGGATCGAGCAGCTCTAATGCAGACCCTGGCTTTGTTGCTAACCTGCTGTTAGTGTTGGCTTTGCTTGGCCTTGGGCTTGAACTCACTGGTATCTCTTGTCTCTTTCTGGGTCCTTGACTGTGATTCAGGGAAAGTAAAGAATTTGTCCCCCTCATCTGCCTGGTGCGAGAAGGAGGCTGGTACCGTGCTGTCTCCTGCGCATTCCGGCTTGGGGCCTCTCCCCTCAGTCAGAGAATCAGGAGCTGCCCTTGGGCCCCCTGGAAGTCAGTGGATCCTTTCTGTGGCAGATTCATTTTTTATTCTTTTCCCTGAAAGGGTTTAAGATGGATTTTTGGCTTCCCAGGTTTTGATCATGTGCAGCCTAGACTGGTTTATTCAGGTGATTAGCACAGATCAGTCTGCACTGGACCATGGGTGTCCTGTGCCCTGACTCCCGGATCCATCCAGAGGGAGGGGGTCAGAGACTAAAAGTGGGCTTCCCCTCCCAGGAGGCCCAGCTCCACACTTACGACCTTGTGTCACTTTAATTAAGCAGCCGTTTTGGATGCGATATTTTAGTGTTGGTCACTGAGCCAGGCCTGTGACTTTTGAGTGATAAGTAACATTTAAGGTTTTAAGGAAACACTTCACATAATTAGCAGATTCAGTCACATTTAAAGAGAGACAGAGATCCGTCCTGTGTCTCTTTAAACAAAACTTGTGCTTGGGAGAATTAGTGACAGAAGGGAGGGAAGGAGGCTGCAGCAAGAATTGGAACTGCTCACTCAGCAAATATGTACAAAGTGCCTACTGTATGTAGAGCCAGGCGTCGGGGGAGAGACAGACTTCAGCAAGCCACGCCCCGGCCTTTGTGGAGTGAGTTCCCGCAGTGGCTGGTCCTATGTGCTGCACGGCTTTCCCACAGGTGACTGAAGTCAGCCTCCCCCTTCAGATTTCCTGGAGTGCCCTGTGACTGCCTGACCAGAGTCCCTGAGACCTTTCCTTTTTTCTCTTAATTGGAAATTTTACCAGCTATTTGCCAGTAAGATTTGAGCTTTCCCATGCAGATGTACTTGTGGGTGCTAATAGCTTACTCTACATTCTGCTTCAGATACTAGCTCTGTGACCTTGGGCAAATCATGTAATGTTTCTGAGCCTCAGTTTCCTTCTCTGTAAAATGGGAATGATAATACCACGTACCTTAGTCGTGTTCTGAGGCTCACACAGTTTGCTAGAGTGGTGAAAGATCCCTTTAGAGCTAAAATTTTTCGAGGCTTCAGGCTCTGTTGCAGGGGTTTTGGTATCTTTTCCATTAAACTCTGAAGGCAGTCATCTCTTCTCCTGTAGAGAGGGTTCAACTTCCTCCATGAGTGATTCACTGCCAGTTGGTTCATCTTTCCCTCCTTCCTGCCCAGGTTTTGGAACTTCTAAAGGTGGCCTGGAAGAGGCGCCTGATCTTCACTGTTGGAACCTCAAGCACCACAGGTGAGACGGATACGGTGGTATGGAATGAGATCCACCACAAAACAGAGATGGGCCACAATGTGACCGGCCACGGCTACCCCGATCCCAACTACCTGGACAACGTGCTGGCCGAGCTGGCCGCACAGGGAGTGACCGAAGACTGTCTCAACCAGTGACGCCCTGCGGCCCCCAGGACTGAGACGCGGCCGGCTGGGCCTTGCCTCGGTCATCCCTGGGAGCTCTGCAGCTCGTACAGCCTTACGTCCCCGTCTCACCCTTCATCCTGTCTGGAGCAATAATGCATTTCGGGCTTGGTCATTGACCAAGCAGCCCAGAGATCGTTTTTGTCTAAGGTCTCAGTATTTTTCCATGATGTCAATGCCGTATACCTGGGGGTGTCTTGCTACACTGGATGCCTGGACGTTTTTCTAGTTTGCACATCTTGACTTGCTCTACTCGATCTGTCCACAGAAAAGGCCATAAGCCCGGGTAGTCGTCTGGCGGGTCCAAAAGATGCAGCTACCTCGATTAATCCAGACCCGTTCTGCCCCCTCGCTGTGGTTGGCTCCAGACTGGTGGTGCCTGCAGACCCACGATGGCGTCCTTTGAGGGGACGACCTCTCGCCCACCCATTTTGATGGGCTCTGGGTCAGCTCTTCCTTCATACCTCACTGCTGGTTTTAGGAATTTCTATACTTTTTTTTCTTGCAATAAACTAAAAATACCTGTAACCATGTGGCTCTGTTACTTTCCTATGTGCACACATACTTGAGGGATGTTCTCTAAGCAGAAATGCCACAAGCACAGGGTGGGGGGGAGGGGCTGCCTAGCCCTCCCAGAACCCCAGATCTTTAGTGAATGGAAGGTGAGGGGGGGGGCAGGGCCTAATGCTGACTGCCTCACAGACTTGAGGTGCCCCTCTGATCGAAACAGCTGCTTTTCCCACTCCCCATAAAACCAATTTCCTCCATTCAGTCCCATGATGCGCAAACCTACACAGAGTTTTCCTAAAGACCAAGACTTCCCCTTGCCCTGCACACATTCTCCAGCCAGTCCAAATATTGGTTTGCTCCAAGAGCCAAGTGTGGGGTTAGGGAGTTTGCCTACCTCCCTGTGTGCTCTTAAGTCTCTTGAGATCGTTCTTTCCTCCTGTAGAAAGCTGAAATAGGAGCATTTTCAGCCCAGGGGCAAAGATCAGAAAGCAGGCGGCATTGTTTGGGTAGAAACTTGTGACCGGGTGCAGCAGAGACTGGCCAGGGGGAGGTCTGTGGTAAAGAGACGGAGGCCAGATCTGAGCCTAGACTGGAAAGGGCTTGGTCAAAATCTAAGCATCCGTGTTTGTAAATGGTACTTGTCCTTCTACAACCTCCTTAAGCGCCCCTCAGGACCCATACTGTTGTCTAGCTCGTCAGCAGATTTAAGAATTTAGAACACACTAAAGGTGTGGCACAAAATGCCTTTTCTAATCCAGTGTGATTTCTAAGCAATGGAATTAGCCAGGACCCAGAACTAAGCAGCCTAGGCCCAAGCTACAGGAGATGAGGGGAGAGATCAGAGGAGAGGGACAGTCTCATAAGGACATAGCTTTGAAGGACAAGGGCCTTCAAATGGGGGATAGGGAGAGGGCAAGGCAGGAACTGGGGTCATAGAAGTCCTCTGACACCTGTGGGAAATGGTGTCCCACTGTCAGAAGGGTCTGTCTCCTCGGACATCTGGGGAACCTAACGTCCATGGGCCCTTGTACACTGAGACAAATCACACAAAGGATCTGGGCCAGAGACAGCCTGGCTAGAGCTGGGCCTTGGGCTGATGTACAGGGTGAGCAAGCAAGCCACAGGACTCCAGCCCCACCCTTCACCCCTCACCCAGGTCACGGATGCAGAATTTGTCCCACAATGCACTTCCTTCAGCACGTGTGCCAAACTGCTGGTACACTTCACAAGGCTACTGATGAGAGTTTGGAGAGGTCATACTGCAGGAGGGCCAGGGACTGATAACATGGAGGTGGGGAGAGGGGGGAAATGACTTGGGAGTCTGGCTCTAAATCTGAGGTCAAGTTCTTCATCTGGGTAATGGGTGAGCATTTAGGGTTGTGAACTGAGAGAGCTTTGCAAACCTTGGACCACTTTGTGAGTGTCTCCCTTACCTGCTGGCCATTGATTTTATAGTGAGAGCCAGTCCCAGGTACAGATACCCATCAAGAGCCCGCACTGAAGGAGAATATTGAAGTACAAAGGGCTGAACATCCAGCCCTTTCTGTGTGCGGTGCCAGGGACAGGAAGACAAGTTTAGAAAGCCTCTGTCCTCAAGGAACTCTCACTCATTTGGGGAAAACAACCTGTACACCAGCAGGTAGATAGAGAGTAAATGGAATAGAAATGGTAGTTGAGGGGGAGGGAGGGAACACACTGACTTGTATCCTTTCAAAGAAGTGTCGTGGGGAGGGGCCTTAAGCATCTGATCTTCTCTCATCCTACAAAAGATAGAATCAACAGGCCTGGGCAACAGCTTGGGTGTGGGAGGTGAGAGTGAGGATGTCAGAGAAGCAGGAAGAACATTGCAGTCTAGCTGGACAGAAAGGAAGTGATGGAAAGTCTGAGCTAGATCACAAATCTCAGTCAGAGGCATACTATAGTTATAGAGGGAAAGGGCAGGGGCGGGTCTTCAGTGACCGGAATCAAGGCAGCTAATAATGTGCCGGCTTGCCTTGGTGATAATTTAAGAGTTAAAAAAGGATACACCCAATGAATCACTGTTGGAGCAGCTGTGGGAGGGTCAGGCGTGGCAATGCTCTCTTGGAAGAGTTGACTTGGTCCGGTCATTCTGGAAAGCCATCTGGAGCCATGCTAAGAAAGCGATCAAAATGTCCTTTCCCAATGCAATGAAAATTAGAAGGGAATCCTTTCACTCTGTGTGTGTGTGTGTGAGA
Organism: Petaurus breviceps papuanus; assembly: GCF_028583685.1. Lineage (NCBI taxonomy): Eukaryota > Metazoa > Chordata > Mammalia > Diprotodontia > Petauridae > Petaurus > Petaurus breviceps. Next base: position 6,805,356 of record NW_027185798.1, on the reverse strand, counting down.
GAGAGAGAGAGAGAGAGACAGAGAGACAGAGAGAGACAGAGACACAGAGAGATAGAGAGAGGGAGAGGAGAGACAGAAAGAGGGAGAGAGAAAGAGACAGAGAGGGGGGGGGGGAGAGAGAAATTTTTGCAGAAAGTTTCTGATAAAGGTCTTCTATGCAAGATACTATAAGGAACTGATTCAAATTTATAAGAGCAAAAGCCATTCCTCAATATGGTCAAAAGATATGAACAGGCAGTTTTCAAGGGAAGAAATCCAAACTACCAACCGTACTCAAAAATGTTCCAAGCCATTAATAATTAGGGAAATGCCAATTAGAGCAACTCTGAGGTTTTACCTGACATCTTTAAGATTAGCAAAGATAACAAACAGGAAAATGACAAACATTGGAGGAGCTTTAGGAAAGCAAGTACGTTAATGCACCGTGGGCAGAGCTGAGCAAATTGGGTAGAATTCTGGAATTGTACCCCAAGAGCCACTAAACTGTCTGTGCCCTTGGACCCTTCAAGGAAGGAAGGAAAAAGACTCATATGTATCAGAATATTTCTTGCCACTCTTTTTTGTAGGGGCAAAAAAAAGTAAACTAAAGGGTTGCCTATCTCTTGCAGAATCATGGCACATGTTTGGAATATTGTGCTCTAAGAAATGACAAAAGGTGTTTTTGTAGAAACATGGGAAGACTTGTTTGAACTGATGCAGAGTGAAGTGATCAGAACCAGAAGAACAATGTTTGCAGTAACAGTGATACTGCTAAGAGAAGCAGCTTTAAAAGACCTGAGAACTCTGATCAGTGCAAAGACCAACCATGATCCCAGGGGGCTGCTCCCCACCTTCCCACAGAGAGGAGATGGACACATGTTGCAGAATGAGGCATACGTTTTTAGACGTGGCCTGTGGGAGTTTGTTTTGCTTGATTCTGTTGCAAAGGTTCTATTTTTCTTTGTAGTCATTTTGGAGAGGAGAATGATTTGGGAGTAAGGAGGGTTAGGGCGAGGGTAGCAAAAAAGAAAGAAAAATGGGTCATTGGAGCATTTTTTAAAAATGCAAGAAGAGAACAGAAAGCTAGGGAGACTCACAAAGAGGCCAACTTTGGACAGTTATGTTGACTTTATTATACTTTAAAAGAAAAACAAGCTCTAAATAATAGAAATTCACAGTTCTATGTACAAGCCTCTATCTCTTCTTCCATGTATAGGGTAATGCCCAATTTCGGGGGGTTAAATTCAAGATTAAAAAATAATTTTTGAAGAAATGAGGAGGAAAAAAAAGAAAAGAAAAAAGAAAGAAACAAGGAGACTGGAGTAGATAGATGGCTCTAAGGTTCCTCCTGACCCTAAACCAGTGCTAGGAAACATGGAGCCCAAAGTGTGCCAGCCTTGCTGAGGGGAGATACAAGGAGAAGGGGCAGTCAGGGAGGCTGGAAACAGGTCAGGTTCTCTGGGTCCCACTGGAAGGGGCACCAAACCACTCCAGCCTGGTGGGTTTTTATAAAGTTCTTATCTGGGTCTGGCACTGACGGAGGGGAGCTAGGAGCCAGGACCTGGGGAGTGAGGCTGATTCATGCCTGGGGAATCTGGCAGTAGCTGATAGACTCCTTGATGGTGGGAAAAGGGGCTTTTTTTTCCTTTCTTGCTGGTCCTAATTTTATGAGGTTCCTTAGGGGATTTGAGATTTCCCAGCATTCCTTCCCTTAGTGGTGAAGGGACACCACATTTGGGGGACCCTGTTTAAAGGTAGTTGACAAGTCAGTTGAGTGTGTTCCTGGTGAGAGGCCCTGGCCAGTCTAACCAGGACTGGTGGGAGGTGAGAGAGCAAAGTGCCCGGATGGCATTCTCCCCCTCACCAAACTTAATATTAGAGTGATCTGAGCATGGCGGGCTCAGACTGATGGGCAGTTATGTCAAAAGCCTGGGGAACATAAGATTGTAGGGTCATGAGAGGCCATCCTGTCCCCATTTGACAGATGGGGAAACAGGTTCAGCATGCTGAAGGGTCTCTCACTAGTGAGAGTGGGATCCAGGGCTCATGAACATGAGCCCCCCAAACCACCCCTGGAGCTCCCAGCAGGGATTTGCATGTGGTTTCACCAGTCAGGACCAGAGCTCCCTGAGGATAATTAGGAGGGACTATGGTTTTGTATCGCCCAGAGCTTAGCACCCTGCCTGGCACATAGTAGGTGCTTAATAAATGTCCATGGAGTGCTCCTGGGTCGGAGAAACCGAGGAGCAGCTTCTCGCTCTCAGAGTGGGTCAGCAGCCACAGAGGGCCCCAGGGTGGGGCTGACAAGGGGAAAAGATAAATCATGGGAGGTGGGAGGGGGAGCTGTCTGAGCCCTGTGGTGCCTGCATCCAGGAATTTCAGTAATGCCCTGTTTGAGGTGAACCTGGGGTTGGTTAGGCCCAGCTGAGACAGGGGAGGGTGGGGGAGGAGAGTTCAGCCCGCCACTGCCCACCCCTCACCTACTGGATTTAGAAGTCTGGACAAAGCTGGGGTTGCGGCATCCAGGGCTACAAAAGAAAGCCGAGGGCCTCTCCCTTGGGGGAGGCGGATGGCATCTCTGCTGAGCACCACCTGGTACTGATCTCACCCAAGTGCCCTTTTGCAGACCCCTCCTGCCACTGGAGAGGGGAGGGAGTTAAACGTACAGGTTTTTCTAGCCTTGGACTGTCCAGACAACCTGCCCGACCAGCTCATCCATCAATCTCCATTCCTCCCGGACCAGGGGTGTGTGTGTCTGTCTGCTGGGGAGGGGGCTGTGAGTTCCTTAGGAAGGAAGGGAGCCACATGAGGCCCCTCAGAGAAGACTGAGCCTCCTTTCCATGGGCCTCCTGCCCCTCCTACCCAGACCAAGACGCAGCCAGGAGCACAGACATCACGGCCCCTCCCTGAGCCACCATCAGAGGCTGTGCCCACTAAGGCCATGGGGAGAACCCAGGACCCTCATCTCTTGTTGCTGCTGCTACTTATCAATAACCACATGGGGACCAGCCTGGGTGAGTGCGCTGGGGACCTGGGGACCTGGAGAGGGAGGCCCTGAGACTGCTGCCAGGGGTCTGTGAGAAAGAGACCCACCCAGAGAGCGAAGCACATGCCCAACCTGAGTCTGACCTCCATGCCCCTGGAGATGGGAGGGACCTGAGTTCAAATCCCAGCTCTGACACTTACTAGATGTGAGACTTTAGACTAGGAACTCAGTATCTTATCTGTGAAATGGGGGCAATATTGGCTCTACCTAATCCAAAGGATTGTCCTCCACAGTGTTCTTAAACTTTCAAGTGCTATAAAAAGCACTTCGAAGTCTTTTATTATGATAATTCATTATGAAGAAAATACTCACTGAGTCAGTAGGCCGTCCAGGGCAAGGATCTTTTATTTAAGGCAACCAATTATTTTTCATTCTTTTCTTTCCATAAAGGGCATCCATTAACAGAATTCCCCTAAAGAGACCAAACTTTGGTTAAGCTCTGTGTAGGATCCTTCAAGCAGTCTACAAATGGAGTCAGGTGGTAGACACAGAGATTATATAGTCAAACCCTTGATTTTACAGTTGAGGAAACTGAATCTCAGAGGATAATAGAGGCAGAAGGCATCACAGAAGCCCTCTGGTCTAACCAGAAGGGGACACTGAGGCCTCAGGACAGCAAGGGATTTGCTCAAGGGCAGAATTGAGATTCAAACCCAGGTCCTGGGGCCCCAGGATTAGTTCTCTTTTGGGAGGTCCCCTACGGGAGGAATTCCTTCTCCCATCAATAAGCCAAGCACCAAATGCTTCCCACCCACACGATGCCAACCTCATGCAGCAGAAAGACACCAGATTTTAAGTTGGAAGAACTGGGTTCACATCCTGCCTCTGCTGTTAGCTTCGTGACCTTGGGTTAATCAGTTCTTTCTGGGTCTCAGTTTCTTGCATTGTAAAGTGAGGGGCTGGCTTACACGGCTTCTGAGGTCGTTTCCAGTTCTAGGTTTTCTGAGGCTCACATTCATGTCACACAATGTGAGAACCAGAGGGAACATAGACATTCTCTGCTCTAGTTTCTTCATTGGACATAGTGGGGACCCTGAGCCCCACAGAGGCTTGAACAATTAAGGTCACAGAGATAAAGGCAGAGCAGAGATGAGAACTGAGGGTCCCCTGGAAAGAACTGAGACAATGCATCTGCTTCCCTCTTTTGCAGAGATGGGGGGTTGTGGGTGTGGAATATGGCATGTATTGTCAAATTTGGTTGGTTTGCTTTTTTGTAACCTTTAAAAATTTTTTGTTACAAGGAGATGGATTGGTAGGTAGACTTAGAAAGGATATTTATTATTCAGGAGTGTGTGGACAGAAAAATGTATCCAATATATATATATATATATATATATATATTTTTAGGTTTTGGGGTTAAATGACTTGCCAGGGTCACACAGCTAGTAAGTGTCCGAGGCTGAATTTGAACTCAGATCCTCTTGACTCCGGGGCTACTCCCCCCCCCCATCTGCCCCCATGGTGCACTTTTAAGTTTAATTGGCATTATTAATTTTCTCCATCACTTTCTTAAATCTTAGACAATAAACAACACAATCACTCAAGCCTGGATTTACACTGATCATTTAATAATCACCTAGCCTGAGCCGATCTGAGCTGACCCCAGCAGGCTCCCAGTGATATTAGAAGTAAAGGCGACAGAGAAACAAAAGAACAAAAGATAAAAATGTTAAAAACAAAAATCAGACCTTCCCAGGGGTCCCTGTTCTTCTGGAGCTCTTCCACCACACTAAGTAGTCCCTTGATGCTGTCGCCATCACAGGGTGGGCCCTGGGCTGCATTGTATCCCAATAGGGCTTGAGAGTTCTGATGTAATTATTGATGAGGGCTGGGAGACCCTGTGACCCTGTGGGGAGACTGGTCACTGAGCTCTGGGACAAGGCCCAGGCTTGGGTCTGGCTTCTTGCCTCGTTCACGCACACACCCAAGACTCATCTGCAGGACTGAGAAGTAGATAGATAGCCTATGAAAGAAGGGACGGAAAGCACTCCCACCCAACTGTCCAGGAAAGTTCTCTGGGCTCCCAAAGCCACCCGGCCCCATACTTGTTCCATCTGGAGCTTCTGGACTCTCGGGAATGGCAGTCCCTGGGCTAGACTCGGGATCTGCACCTGGTTCCCTCCCACCCTTCCCAGAGAGGTCTTTAACCAAGCTCTGAGGGCTGGGGAGGGTAAGTGGCTTGTCCCCTCCCATAATCCCCCACCTCAGCAAATGCCAGGTGCATTTCCTCAGCTCCTCTCTGGGCCAAGCTTGGTCATTTGAGGATGGAGCATTCTGTTTCATGGGGTTTTAAAAACAAATATCGATAAATCACCTGCTGGCGCAAGGTACTTGGTGCTGAGATGATCCAGACAAAAATGAAATGGACTCCACCGGAGGAAGCCGAGGCCAGATAAGTTAGTGACTCACCCATGGTCACCCAGGCAGCAACTGGCCACACTGTCCCTCCTGCCTCCCTGAAGGGGCCAGTCCCAGCTTCTTTTGGCCACACCATCCTCTCTCTCCTCTCTCTTCTTCTCTCAGTTGGGTGTGCCTTAGTGGGAAAGGAATTCACAAACTCAGTCACCCTGAGAGGTTAATAACTGATGATGACCCACTGTTAGGAGGACATGAGGGAGGATGCCATTGCATTTTAACAGGGAGCAGTGCCTTTACACAGAGGAATGAAACCAATGGCCAGACTTGAGGCCTTGTGGAGAATCATTTGGGCAGATGCATTCTTCCCAGGGCGATCGTAAGGCTTTGAGACTCGGCCAGGTGGACTGACCCTCCAGTAAGGAGAGTCTGTGTTTCCAGCCCTCCCTTTGATACTTATTAGCTATGTGAACCTCTCTTTGCCTCAGTCTCTTTACATGTAAAATGGGGATTATAGCACTGATCCTACCTGCCTCACAGGGCTGCAGGGGAGGAGAGCACCTTGTCCACCTGATGGGATCATCTTGCCTCTGTCATTGACTACCAGAGTGACCTTGGGCAAACCACCTGACTTCCCTGGCCTCAGTTTCCCCACATGTAAAATGAGGGGGTTGGACCAGATGGCCTTCTGAGGTCCTTTTCAGCTCTAGGATGCTATTTTTCCTGTCCCCTTAGTTCTGTGGGGTGCTTTCTGAAAAGTGGCTGGGACCAGTCATTGGGGAAAGGAAGTAGGCTGAGGGTCATGGGGACAGGAAAATCTGGTTGTTGGGGCTGGTTAATATTTAATTCCCGAGCAGCCAGCACATGCCCCATGTCCCAAATCTCTCTCTTTTTTTTTTTGCTCTTTGGAGGGGGGAAGGTAGGGCAATTGGGGTTAAGTGACTTGCCCAAGGTCACATGGCTAATTTTTTTGTGCTAAGAGTCTGAGGCCGGATTAGAACTCAGGTCCTCCTGACTCTGGGGCCAGTGCTTTATTCTCTTCACCACCTAGCCGCCCTCCCCAAATCTCTTTAGGAGATTTACAGGAGGAATGGGACTTGCATGCTGCCCAGCTATCCTCAGCAGAGTTAGGAGGCACCCTCTGGCCGTCTCTCCTCCTCCTCCCCCCATCAGTGACCCTTTTGCTGGGTCCCCACAGCAGGGAGAAAAGAGTAGTGAGAGACTGCTTCTACATCTGCGAATGGAGGGAGACTTGGTGGCCTCTGAGGCCCCCTCCAGTTCTAGATCTAGGGTCCTGTGACATTAGGCTACGGCATCCCCTTAATCATAATCATTGGAGGGAGGCTAGGCATGGAGTCAGGAAGACCTGAGTTCAAATCTAGCCTGCTTACTAGCCACTTACTCCTGTTTTCCTCAGTTTCCTCATCTGTAAAATGGGAAGAATGATACAAGCAGCCCCTCCCCCGAGGATACAATGAGAGAATAATTGTAGGCGCTATATAAATCTTAGCTTTGATTAAAGGAGATAATGTACAGAAAGCATTTTCTAATCTCAAGAACACTGGAGGAATGTAGGTGCTGCTGGTGGTGGTGACGGTGACCGCCAGTGGTCTTTCCTGAGCACCAGTGGCTTGGCTAGCCCAGAGAGACCAGAGAAGCAGAGAGGAGACCGTCCAGTGGGGACTCCCGATCAGATTGGCTAGATAAGTCCCCCCCCCCCCACCAGGGGCACACTCTGGGCAGGGTCCCGCGGAATCCAGACCAGGAGGCGTCCTGTTGGACAGCTGCTGAGGAATGGGCTTCGGACCAGAAGAGTGTAATGTGCTGTTCAGGCCAAGGGAAGGGTGTGGCAGGTACCAGCGGATGGGAGCTGGGAGGTGGAGCTCTCTCCTTTTGAGAGGGATTGAGGCAGAAGTCAGATGTGTAAATCTGGGGGAGAGAGAGAAGAGACACAAACATGGACCAGATAGACTTTGGTTCAAAGGACCATAGACAGAGCTAGAAAGGCCCTTTGAAGTCATGAAGCCCAACCCCCACATTCTACAGTTGAAGAACTGGGGCCAAGGGAGGCTAAGGTCACACAGGAGTAAGTGGCAATGGCAGCATTGGAACCCTGATTCTCAATCCAGGGCTCTTTCATAGCACTACACTGCCTGGGGGAACACAGGAGCCCACCCCATGAGGGCCTGTGGTGTAATGGATGATGGAGTTGGGAAGAGCCAGGTTCAAATCCTGTCACTGACTTATAGGACACCTTGCAGAGGAGGAACCCATCTACTTTGGGGGCATTTCCTAGACCAAGAAGATCCCAGGTCTAGTCCTTCCCAGAATGTGCAAGTACTGTGCATTGCCTTCCAAAGAGAAGCATGAAGTCAGCCCTGTCCTCAGGGAGCTTACATTCAATCTCCTTTAGCTAGTGTGGCCCCCACCTCAGCACTCGCAATCCCCAGTCTTCTCACCTCCAAGATAACCATCGTGACTTCCTTCAACTCATCTTTGCAAGGTATGAGTAATTCCAAAGCCCTTCACCATCCTGAATTCCCTCCTTGGTTTACTCTCCAACTTACCAATGTTCTTCCTAAAATATGGTTCCCAGAACTGACCACATGACTCCAGGTATGGCTTGACCAGGGCAAAGGACTCAGGGGCATGGACTGTCCTCTCCTTTGCTGTACCTTTCAATGAAGCCTCAGAGCACACTAGCTTTTTTTGCTGTCACATTTCACTATTATAGACCCATATGGAGCTTGTGGTCCACTAAAACCCCAAGATATTTTTCAAACAAATTGTCATAGAGCCTTGCCTCCTTATCCTGTATTTGGGAAGCTAGGTTTTTCAGAACCCAAGTATAAGATTTTTTTTTTTTTGGTATTCCTTCAACATTCATCTCGGCCCATCCTTCTAGCTTATCAAGATGGAGGGTGAGTGGGAATTCCAACCTTGTCATTCAAAAAGATGTTTCCTCTCTAAGCTTTGTGTCACTGGGAAATTTGACAAGTATGCCAAGTCATTCTTAAAAATGTTAACCAGCATAGGACCAAGCACAGATCACTGGGACCTCCCTCCATATTGCATTTCTAACTGACGGGCAGCAGGGTATGGTGGACAGAGTCCTAGACTTGGAGTTGAGAAGACTTCAAGTCCTGCCCCGGACACCTTGTGGCTTTGTGACTGCTAGCCAATGACTTCTGCCTCAGTTTCCTCATGTGTAAAAGATGACCTCTGAGGGCCCTTTCAGCTCCAAGCTCAGCATCCTGTGACTATTCTTGGCTGCATTCGGTCAATCCCAGATCCAGCTAACTACGATAAACTGACTTGTCACTCCCCTTTCCCACAACAGCAGCATGACAGATCTTGTCGCACACCCTGCAGACACCTCAGTGACCTCTGTCTATGGCAGCCCCTTCACCTGCCAATCTCATTCCTTCAGTGGGACCTGTTTTTTTTATTTTATTTTATTTTTTTAAAGCAGTTGCGGCTAAGTAAATTGCCCAAGGTTATACGGCTAGTTCTTTTTTGTGTGGGTGTTAAGTATCTGAGGCCGGAACCAATTCTGGGTCCTCCCAACTCCGGGGCTCTTACTCACTGTGCCACATAGCAGCCCTGGGACCATTCTTGATGATGCCCCAGGGGCTCATTGTGTTCATTGCTCCCCTTTCTGAGAGTTTATGGGATCAGAGATTTAGGACTGGAAGGAACATCATTTAGTCCAACCCCATCATTTTACAGATGGAGAAACTGAGGCCCAGACAAGTTAAGTGACTTCTCTAAGGTCACACAGCTAGTAAGTAGGAGACCTGGCATCTGACCCCAGGTCCTCTGACTCAAAATCCATCTCTTTTTCCATTATGGCACAATCTCTTTCATTAACCTTCTCTTGAATCATCTGCTCATGTCTTTGCCAAGTGCTCATGCTTGCCTCTGGTTTTTTGCAGATCACATCCCGTACATTCCCCAGATCTCCTCCCAAGCCCTGGAGGGGAAGGTCACTTCATCCACCTTTTCCCTGGACCAGCCAAGATGCATCTTCACAGACCATGCCAACTCAACAGATGCTATATGGCTGGTGGTAGCTTTCAGCAATGGTTCGTCTAGTGGGCCAGGGGTGGGTAGGGGGAGAGGAGGCATATTCTCCCAGCCCTGGGTGAGTCTTATGGGAAACTGACATAGACAGATGCCCACCGGAATGAGATCCTCAGGCCCAAAGCATCTTCTCCACCAACATGTTTTTTTTTCTTGTTTTGTTTTGTTTTGGAGGGGGGAAGGCAAGGCATTTGGGGCTAAGTGACTTGCCCAAGGTCACACAGCTAGTGTGTCAAGTGTCTGAGGTGGGGTTTGAACTCAGGTCCTCCTGACTCCAGGGCCAGTGCACCACCTAGCTGCCCCCCAACATATATTTTTTTTTAGTCTAAAATTATGCCTTTAGGGATTCATTCCTTTGAGAGTTTAAGATGTTTTGGTTTCTCTCCTACTTGAATAACACAAAATAATTCCCACATTGGAGGGTATCTTAAAGCCAGGTCAGCCAATAGAGTGGGGTTGGTAATGAGGGGATTATCACAATGGCTGAGCCTGCCTGATCTAGCAACAGGACATCTAGAAAGGGTTATTGATGGAGAAGGCTTTAAGTGAGAAGGGATGAGGGTCTACCATGACTGGATTGGAGATGAGGGCTCAGACACTGAGTGGAGCCTAGGTCCGTTCCTGGGACTTACTAAGGTCTCCCTTTCTCTCCTACTTCTAGCCACCAAGGATTTCCTGAACCCTGAGACTGTAGCAGAGATCCCCTCCTACAACAAACTGCTAACAAGCTTTTACTACGTGACCCTAAAGCTATCTCCTGACCACTACCCATGTGAGACAGAAGACATCGCTATTCTTCGTGTGGGCAGTGACACCAGCTGCCTCCGAAACCTGAGTCAGGAGTATTGTAACGCTCCCCTCCCGGTCCCTGGCCCTTACAGGTGAGCCCCACTGAGCTGGTGTCCTGGGGAAGCCAGCCCCGACTCTCTCTGTGGCCTTGGCAGCTCCACTGTATCTTGATTAGACTGTCAGCAAAATACAGCTAGCAAAAAAAAGCCCTAGCTTGAAGAAGTCAGGACACCTGGACTCTGTCCCCAATTGTGCCATTCACTAAACATGTGGTCTTCAGTTTCCTCCTTTGCAAAAACAAAAGCAGAAAATTGGCAAATAAAGTAAAAATAGTCCGAGCTGGAGGAGCTGTGGGGAAGATAGGCAAACTAATACATTATTGGTGGAGTTGTGAACTGGTCCAACCATTCTGGAAATGTTGGAGAAAATAACTAACCTACTCACACCCTTTGAACGAATACTCCATCTACACCAAGGAGATGGAATGAAAGATCCCATACGCAATAAAATTTCCATACACAGAAGTGTGTAGAAACTAGAAACAAGGAGGGTGCCTGTTGACTGGAGTATGGCTGAATAAATCATAGCATCTACCACCCAAGGTTGTTGTGAAGAACAAAGAAGGTAACGTGTCAGGTGCTTTGCAAACCTTCAGCTCTATAAATGGTAGCTTTCATACCTATATAGGAATGGAATGGAACAATGGTGCTATGAGAAATTATTTCTTTGAGAAACTCAAAGAAACCTGGGAACATTTTAATGAACTGATAGAAATGAAATAAAAAGAACCAGAAAGGAGACCAATATACACAGTAGCTAGCTAACATTTATAGATGGGCAGCCGGATGGCGTAGTGGATGGAGTACTGGGGCTGGAGATGGGAAGAACTGAATTCAAATCCGGCCTCAGATACTTACTAGCTGTGTGACCCTGGGCAAGTCACTTCACCCTGTTTGCCTCAGTTTCCTCATCTGTAAAATGAGTGGGAGAAAGAAATGGCAAACTGCTCCAGTATTTCTGCCAAGAATACCCCAAATAGGGTCATGAAGAGTCAGACATGAATGAACAACATTCATAGAGCACTTCAAAACTTGCAATATGTTTTTTCATGATGTATCTTTGATCCTCATGGGGTCACTGGACTTGGAACCAGGAAAACCAGAGTTCAAATCCTGACTCAGATATTTACTAGCTGTGTGATCTTGGGCAAGTCACTTTACTTTTGCCTGCCTCAGTTTCCTCATCTGTAAAATTGAGGGGTATGGACTCCACAACTTCTGTAGTCC
>NW_027185798.1:6765283-6793808 GCF_028583685.1 Petaurus breviceps papuanus | reverse complement strand
AAAAACTAAGTCATCAATAAAGATTAACTTTAAAAAATTGAATGCAATGCTTAGATTGAACTAGATCTCTAAGGCCTATCTCTCTCTAGACCTGGGATCCTGTGTGCAAAGTTAGGAGGAGGCTGGCTCATGTTTCTTTTTTTGTGTGAGCCTATATATAATTTTTTAAAATAATATTTTGTTTTTCCCCAATTACATGTAAAAACAATTTGTAATATTAGTTTGTTTTTTTTTAAAAATTTTGAGTTCCAAATTCTATCCTTCCCTCTCTCTCCTTCCCCCTCCCTGAAATGATAAGCAATCTGACATAGGTTATGTGTGCACAATCATGCAAAACCTATTTCCATATTAGTCATTTTGTGGAAGAAACAAAAAAAAAAGAAGGAAAGAAAATGAAAAAGCATATGCTTCAAGCTGCTTTCTGAAGCTGGAGAGCATTTTCTATCATGAATCCTTGGGGATTGTCTTGGATCATTGCATTGCTGAGAACAGTCAAGTCATTCACAGTTGATCATGATACAGTGTTGCTGTTACTGTGTACAATGTTCTCCTGGTTCTGCTCGCTTCACTCTGGATCAGTTCATGTAAATCTTTCCAGGCTTTTCTGAAATCATCCTGCTATATAACCATCTTACAGCACAATAATATTCCATCACAATACACCACAACTAGCTCAGGCATTCCCCAGTTGATGGGTATCCCCTCAATTTCCGGTTCTTACTGGTTCAAGTTGCAAGCCATGACTTTGTACTCAGCTTCCTGTGTGTTGAGCTCTGTGCTCAAACCAGTGGGTGCATATGGGCGAGTTGGGGGGCAGGGGCCAGTGGACAGAAGGGAAGAAAAGCAAGAGAAGAGAACATGGCCAACACGGTGCTGTGGGAGCTGCTGAACTTGGAGTCTGAGGCCGTGAGTTCAAGTTCTAATACTAACATCACCTGCCATCTCTAGGCCTCCATTTCCTTATCTGCAAAATGTGGGGGTTGGACTCATGGTCTCTAAGACCCTTCCAGCTTCGTGTCTATGAGCCTATGACCAAACCCCACTGTAAAGTTATGAAATCATTTGACTGATGGGTCTCAGTTTCCTTATCTGTAAAATGAAAGAATTGTACTAGATAGTGAGACTTCTCCAGCCCCAAATCTAGGATCCTCTGGCATCGCTCCTGCCCTCAGGAGGCTTGTAGTTGAACAATTAGAATATAAGCCCAGGCAGACTGAGCTATCAGTGACAGACAATAGGTATCCTATGGGTTCTGAAGAAGAGGAGATCAGTGTGATCTGAGGCAATCAAGGAAGACCTCCTGAAGGAGGAGAGACTAAGGCTCTCCTTGTTGGAGAGAGAAGCTATGCATACCCCAAGAAGTTAAAGTACAATCCCAATGATCCAAGATGGAATCTGTTCAACTGCTTTATGACTGGGCTTCCAGGGAGTCTGCCCTCTGAGGGCCCCAGCAGCCTCAGAATCTCTTATTCTCCTTCACTGACTGTCTCAATTCCTCCCCAGTGTGAAGTTTCTTGTGATGGACAACAACAGTCAACCCAAGGCCGAGACTCAGTGGTCCAACCCAATCACTCTCAACCAAGGTAGGATCCAGACATATCTTCCCTCTGAAAGAAGAAAAGACCCCATCTTCACTCAGTTTGCTTGGTCACACAAACATCAGCCGGGCAGTCAGTCACCTGTCTGTGACCTGGGGACTCAGGTCCCCTTCCCTGCAATATTAGTGGGTGTCTTGGGAACACTCTTGTTTTTTCTGTCCCTCCACCTGCAATGTCCTCTCCCCGCTGTACCAGGTGCAGTCTGACCCTCCTTCAAAGCCCAACTTATAATTCTAGAGCTGGAAGGGACCTCCAGGGATATCTAGTCCAACCTTTCCACTTTACAGATGAGGAAACTGAGGCTCATTGGATGACTTGCCCATGACCACATAGGTCATAAACATCAGAAATGGAATTACAGCCCCAGTCCTGCCTTCCTCCTCTGTGCCCCTACTGGTACACGGCGTCATCCTCTCCATGCCCCTCTTACTTCATTCATTCATTCAACACTGATAATGCAGAGTCCTCTGTTAGACTCTGAAGGACACGCAACGTTTAGATGACACAATGTGCCTCTCTCTGTAACTGGGGGAATATGCCCAGCTAAGCTGGTAGAGAGAAAGCTGCGCTGTAGCCCTCTTAATGCCTGGCTCCAGAATCCCTGCAAGGCGCTCTACCCCAGGCTCATCCAAGGCAAGTTTCCCTGTTTCTTTCTCCTCCTCTCCATGTCATTTTTTTCTGGAGCATTCACTGGATTCTCACATGTATGGGAGAGACGAGGAAAAGGAGGAGTGAAGTCTATTTGTTCATTTCACCAATGTTTACTACATGCGGCCTAGGCAGAGGAGATCCATAGAACAGAGTCCATTGGCACTCCTGCCTTTACACTGGAACCTAAGCTCCTTGAAGGCAGGGCTTGCTTCATTTTTATCTTTGTGCCCCCAGCTTTTAGTTCAGTACCTGGAACATTGTAGGGGCTTAAATACTCATTAAGTGGAGTGGAGTGAAAGTGAATGAAGCTGAGCTGAGCTCAATACCCTGACTGAGGTCACACCACCGATTCATAATGGAGCCTGGGCTCTAGCCTGTCTTCAGCTCTGGCCTAGCCTTCCTGGCCTAGCTGGGGCTCAGAATCGCCCCAGAGCTGGCGGGTGGGAAGAGAAGGGCCTTCCTTCCAGAAGGCGTCTTGTCCTTGGCCCATCCCAGGGCCCCTGACCCCCCAATTCTCCCACCCTCGTCAGCCCGGCTGGACTGCCTGTCAGCGGGGCACTCAGTGCTTCTGTCACTCCAGGGAAGGAACCCCAAAGCATTGACACGTGGCCCGGCAGGAGAAGCGGCTGCATGATCGTCATCACCTCTGTCCTGTCCACCCTCGCTGGCCTCCTGGTGCTTGCTTTCTTCATCACCTCCACTGTCCAGTTGTGAGTCCTGAAGCCCTGGGCTGGGGCTGGCCTCATCCCCTAGTCTGGGTGGGCTGAGAATTTAGAGCAGAAAAGGGCCTCAGAGACCTTTCCTCGTGTTACAGATAAGGAAACTGAGACCCAGGAAGGCTGAGTAATTTGCCAGTTACTAAGTACCATAGAAACAGGGAGCTGGAAGGGACCTCAGAAGCAATCTGACAGATGAGGAAACTGAGGCCAGGGGAGATGATGTGATTTGCCCAAGGGCACACCCAAGGTAGTGTTAGAGGTAGGATTTGAACTCAGAGCCCTATCAGCGTAGCAGAAGCATTTGGACCCCTCTAGATTCAGCATTCTCCTTTCCAGGTTCCTAAAGTGCTCCCTGCCTTCTGTAGGTCCCACGTTCCATCCTGTACTCCTAAGGGAAAAGAGGTCATCAGGTTTTCCGCCCCAGGGAGGGCAGCTGGGGAGGCTGTTGGGCTCCCTGAGGTGGAGATTGGGGTTGTGGGGGCTCAGAGGGCACAGAAAGGGAAGCCGATTTCCCATTAATTCTAGCAACTTCTTGGCGAGTTCTTCACAATCCATCTGGCGCATTCAGATATGCTGGAGGGGGACCGAGAGAGGAGCCCACTCTGAGATGGAGAGTAGTCCTGGAAGGCCAGGCATCCTCGGACCCCCAGGGCAGGACTCCACCTGCAAACAGGCTGCAGAGCTCAGGATTGGCCACCAGGGGGCAATGCCAACCTTAATTTTCTCTTGTGAATGGTCCAACAAGGGAAGCTTCAGGGGGCATCAGATCATAGACAAAAGGCAAAAGGCATGTTTGCTAGAGAGTTGGCCTTGAATTCAGGAGTAAACTGGCTTTGAGTCCTCCTCGGACACACATTGGAAGGATGACCTTTAACCTTTTAGTGCCCCACCCAACTCTAAAATTCTAAGGCAAAATCTGCCCTGGTGGAAGGAATTTCCTTGCTGGGAGTTCCTATTCAGGTGAAACCACAGGTTTGGTCCTGCCCCATCCTGTGGTAGGCATTATGCTGGAGAGCCCCAACTCTATCTCCCAATTCTGCTTTATGTTTTAATATTTTGCTATTTTTATTTTCCATTTTAAAATTAATGCCTTCCCCCTACCCCCCTTCAAGGACATTTCCTGATTGTGAGTAGGAATTGTTTCACTCTGTACTTGTGTCCTAGCCCAGTGTCTGGTATAAAGTTCCCAGGAGGCATTTGAAACATTCTTGTTAATTGAGTTGTTGATACACTTTCCCACACATTCATTCCACATTCTCCCTCTCCCAGGTCTTTGTCCATGCAGTTCCCTATGACCAAACATCATCCCACCCTTTCTTCACTTACTGAATTCCTACCCATTCTTTACAGCCCAATTCAAATCTGACCTTGCTTGGGAAGCTTCCCCATGTCCTGCAGACCTCATAATGACACTGTTATGGAGGAAGATCCAGAGGGTCCTCGGTCCTTACCCAGAAGAGACCCCTGAGGCCATCTGATTTAACCCTTTCATTTTATAGGAGAGGAAACTGAGGCCCAGAGAGGTCAAAGTGACTTTGTATAGTAGTCCTGAGCTGGGTGGGACCTTCGAGGCCACTGAGTCCTGGGGTTGAGAGTGAGACCATTGGAGGGGAGGTGACAGAGGGTCATAGATCTCCAGCTGGAAGGAACTTCGAAGCCTCAGACGCCAAATCCATATGGTTTTCAACATTTGGGACTTATCTCCCCACTAGACTAGAAGCTCCATGAGGGCAGGGGCTGCATCTTGTTCCCTAAGCACAGCAGTGCAAGTGTTTATCAGATCTTGTCATCTGCTTTCTCCTTAGCTCCAGCCTCTGGTGGCCCGAGGAACCAGCCCCACCTGAGCACCTGCACGTCGGCTCCTTCATTGGGAAGCGCTACATGACCCACCACATCCCCCCCAGTGAGGCAGACACACTGCCTGTGGGCAGGGGCCCCCACCTTCTGCCTAGCCCGTGCCCAGGACCCATGGTCTAAATCTCACCTCTGTGCTGAGTCACCCTCAGCCCTCCCCTGTGCATTTTGGCATGAATTAAAGAAGGACCCAGGTGGAGCAGTGAATAGAGCACCAGCCCTGGAGTCAGGAGGACCTGAGTTCAAATCTGATGTCAGACACTTAACACTTACTAGCCGTGTGACCTTGGGCAAGTCACTTAACCCCAATTGCCCTACCTTCCCCCTCCAAAAAGCAAAAAATAAATAAATACACAAACAAATAAATAAATGAATAGATAGATAAACGAACGAATGAATAAATAAATGAATGAATGGATAGATAAATGAACGAATGAATGAACAACCAAATAAACAACCAAACAAACAAATAAATAAATAAAAGATAAAGAAGGACCCAGAGAAGGTCAGGGCTGCTTCTTCCCCTGTCCCGGGCAGTCCCTTCCCAGACTGGGCCCCCATCTTCCCACCCTCTTACCACCACAACCACTGACCTGCACATTCTGCTTCTCATTATCTGCCTGAAACTGAGGATCTGGATCAGGGGGATCTCCTAGAAGGGAGGTGGGAGAGGCCTCATGGTGTGATTCTGAAGGGTGGGGGAAGGAAGAGCCCTGCTCCATCCCCGAATATCTCCTCCCACTGTGCTGAAGCTTCACTCTTAGATCTCCTTTGGGGCACTTACTGTCCTTTCCAGCCTGGCCACTGCAAATACCATCACTTATCGGGAAAGGTAAACAGGTAAGTCTTAGTATGAAGAGGATTCTCAAGAGGGACTAGAAGGGGAGAGGAGTCATCAGTGGGGCAGACCTCCTGGGCGGTGGGAGTTTGGTTCAGGCCTGCCCAGGGTGTGAAGGGGGCATCGGCCTCACACAGTAACTAGATGCCGGGAGTTTTGTCTGGGCTGGCCCATGTTTGAGGAAGGAGTTCAGGCTCTGACGCCCTCCCTTCCCCGCCCTTTGGCAGGTGTCTTTCGCTTTAAGCTGTTCAGGTTCTAAAAGAGGAGCTGCTGAAGCGTACAATTAGCCCCCTCCGGGAAAGAGGCCTGGCCTGCTGCCCTTCCTTCTGCAGCCTGACTCATGCCCCCTTCACACCTGGGAAGGAGAGAGGCAGAGAGGAAGAGAAAAGAGGGGCAGGAGGGGATCAAGGGGAGGTAGGGAGCATCAGAGGGTCCTAGATTTGGAGCTGGAGGGGACCTCAGAAGCCTTCTGGGCCAGCCCTTCATTTTACAGATGGCAACTGAGGCCAGGAGGGCTTGCCCAAGGTTGCATAGATAGTAAGCATCAAAGGGGAGATTCAAACCCAGGTCCTCTGACTCAACGGTCTCAAGACTCTTTTTATAGTATCAAGAGATCATGGGTTTTATTGCTTCATTTGATCAAACAATTACTCACCATTAAACACCTACCGTGTTTCCCCGATAATAAGACCTATCCCGAAAATAAGCCCTCCCCTTACTGTGTAAGATTCCTCTAAAATAAGCCCTCCCCTGAAAATAAGCCCTATTGAGATTGCTACTGTAGTGAAGGTGATCCCCTACACTACACGCTACATTACGGTACCCTCTGTATGCACCTCCCCCCCCCCGTTGAAACGCACGCCACGCTCCGAGCTGCATCCAATCAGAGCTGCAGCAGTGAGCGCATCATCCTGTTCTTCCCCAGTGATTTGCTTATTGAATAAAGGTACATTTTTTTTGTTCACATTTACCTGTTTATTAAAATTGCTGTCAATGTTCATTAAAATAAGCCCTCTGGTATTTTTCTGTCCAAAAAAATTAATAAGACAGTGTCTTATTATTGGGGAAACACGGTATGTGGGGTCAGGCATTGTGCAAGACAGAGGTGAAAGCAGGCCACACCGTTGGTAGAAGAGGAAACTGAGTTTAGAGAATTAAGTGACCTGCCTAAGGTCACATAGTTGTAATCAGCTGGTGAAGGGCTTGAACCTTACTTAGGTAAGGAAGCCCAGTAACTTCCTACAGAAGGAAGGAAAGGGAGGAAATGTCCCTGAGGCTACATGTTATTTAAAAGAAAAATCCAGACACTTCCCTGGGATGCTGGTCATTCATTTCATTTCCCCCCATTCTCATTCTCAGTTATGCTACCTGGGAGGGGCAGAGATAAAGGTGAGGGTTTCAGGGCTCCCTTCATCTGACCCTCACTGCTGGGCTGTGCTGACCTCCCCTAAAGCTGCCCATCTTCCTCCTAAGCTGGGGCAAGCAGGTGGGTCTGGGAGCAGGCACATTCCTGTCCCAAGGACAATGAACTCTCTCTCCTCTGCCCCCATACGTTCTCTGTCTTTGGCCTGAAACCCCTCACATGGGCTGTGCCTGGGAAAAGTCCCTGGCTGTCCCACCCTGGTTATATTCCCACTGGAGACCCTCAGGACTTGGGACCTCAGGCCTCAGAACATTGACCTCTCCCCACTCCCAAGCCCCTCTTGGACTCAATATCCTGGAGAACATCAAAGCTTCCTCTCCTTCCTGGACCAGACAGTGCCAAGGGAACCCCCTGGGGCCAGAGGAGGCAGTGCCTAATGATGTCATAGGTTGGCCTCTTAGAGCTGGAGGGGACCTTCTGGTCCAACCCTTTAGATTTATTGTCAAGGAAACTGAGACCCAAAGAGCTTATGACTTGCCCAAGGTAACACAGGTAGTAAAAAGCAGAACCAAGATTTTAATCCAGATACTTTGACTCCAAATGCAGTCATTTTGCCACTGCTCCCCACTGGCCTGACCTCTAGGGAGCCAGCCCCTCCCCACCCAGCTCTCCTACCTGGCAGCACAAGATTTGTGTACGGTGCTAGGTTCATTCATTCATTCATTTGTTGTTCATTCATTCTTTACTGAGGTCTTTCCCCCTCACCCTAAATTTCTCTCATTTTTGTTATGTTTCTATATGTTCTATATTTATTCAGTAGGCACTGAATAAATGTGTATTTCCTTCTTTCCCACCTTCCTCCCTCCTTTCCTTCCTTCCTTCCTAGCTTCCTTGCTTCCTTCCTCCCTCCTTTCCTTCCTAGCTTCCTTGCTTCCTTCCTTCCTCCCTCCTTTCCTCCCTCCCTTTCTTCCTCCTTATCCTTCCTTCTTTCCTTCCTTCCTTCTTTCCCTCCTTCCTTCCTTCCTTCCTTCCTTCCTTCCTTCCTTCCTTCCTTCCTTCCTCCCTTCCTTCCTCCCTCCTTTCCTCCCTTCCTTTCTTCCTCCTTATCCTTCCTTCCTTCCTTCTTTCCTTCCTTCCTTCCTTCCTTCCTTCCTTCCTTCCTTCCTTCCTTCCTTCCTTCCTTCCTTCCTTCCTTCCTTCCTTCCTTCCTTCCTTCCTTCCCCGACTCTTCATTTAGTTCTTCTTCCTGTCCAAGTGTACTCTGATAACAATATTCCTTTTGGTTCTGCCTCCATTCGCTTTCTCTCAGATGTCCTCTGTTACACTATACCTGTAATGCTCTAGCCAACACCCTTAGACTAAAAATCACAGGACGTTGCTGATCTGCATTGGTAGAGGGAGTTTCCCTAATGGGAGTGCCCTATGTCAATGAAATCATGCGTCCAGTAAAGATAAGTCAATGACCTTTTTTTTGTTGTTCTGGGTGAAGAGGTAACATTTACTGCTGGTCTCCTCCAAGTCACAGCATCTCACCCTGCCCTAGTTGGGTTTCCCTCAGATTAAAAAAGATCAGGGAAGGGGATCTCCTCAGGCTTCCCAGCTGGAGCCAGGGGGCCAGAAAGGGAAGCTTGCTTGTGAGGCCCATGCCCAGGAGTCAGGCCTGGAGGCTGGGGATCAGCTCCTCCTTTCCTCACCCCCCTCCCAGCCCCAGCCACCTGAACCAAGCTGATGCTGAGGGTGTCAAGTCCCCCCCACCTGCTGATTCATCTGTGCACCCCACCCTCGATAAGGCCTCTGTCCCTCCCAGGAGCCCCCTCCCATCAGGAGCCTTGGCCAGCCTTCCCTTACACCGTGGGCCCTGAGGCGCTACAGATGTTGACTTTGATGTACATTTGGATAATTCTCATTTCTGCTGCTTCCCCCCAGGGTCCAAAGCTGGGGCCCTCCTCTTTCCCCTGCAGCAGTAGGACCACAGCCTTCACCCAGTATCCACCCTCCCCCAATCCCCACCCTGTGCCCTCCTCAGGAGTGAATCAGCAGCAGAGAACCCAGCCCCACCTAGGTACTGGACCAGAAATGGAGCATGTCTCCAAGTGAGGTCATTCCCCCTCCAGACCTCTCTTCCTTCCAACTTCCCTGCATCTATAGAGGATGTCAGTCACCTAGCTCCAGATCCCAGAGGTCTCTCCTTGGCCTTCTCTGGCCAAGTCTGTTGGTCAATCCTGTTAGCCAGTTTCTGCTGACTCTACCTCTGACACTCTTGCCATCTCCACTCCCAGATGGACAGATGGAAGGGATGTTAGAGTGAACAGAGCACTTTATTTGGAGCCAGGAAGCCCTGAATTAAGGGCTTGCCTCAAACACTTAATAGCTGTGTTAATTAACCATTTTGAATTTCAGTTTCCTCATCTCTAAAATGGGAACAATAATACTAACCCTAGGGAATAAGGAGGAAATAATTAACCCTACTTCACAAGGTTGTTGTGGTCCCATAGAAATCCTAGGTATTATTATCCTCTAGCTCAGCCCCTCCATTTAACAGATGAGGAAACTGAGTCTCAGAGAAGACATGTGACTTTCCCATGGTCCTAGGGGTAGAGAGGAACTGAGGCTAGATTTAGCTGTGGGACCTCTCAGACTCTTCTAGTGACCGTTCACACAGCCACTGCCAAGATTCGAGGCCTCGTCCTCTCTTAGGGGGCTGCCCTTCAGTCTCTGAGGGGCTGTTGGGCAGAAGAAACACTAGGCTTTTCTGTCTAGAGCCAGGAACAATGAGTGGAAGAGGCAAAGAGGCCATCAGAGGCCGGACGATGAGAGCTCTTCACAAGTGGGAGGAGCTGCCTGGAGGAGGAGGCTGGGTGAGCAGTCCCAGAATTCCTTCCATGTGTGGGTTGGACTATCTGGTCACTTGGTCCCTTCCAAGGTGCAGATTCTGGGATTCTCACGTGCATTACTGAAGTAGCTGCCTGATGGGTCTCTGCCTCATCATTCCTCTTCCTAGAAGCTGGGAGTCTAACCCTCCATCTTACAACTGAGGAAACTGAGTCTGTGTTATATGATTTAATGCTCTTCAAGGATGGGAGTTGAACCTGTGTCTTCTGACTTGAGAGTCTGTACTCTTTCCATTGGGCAACCCTGCCTCCCACCAGTCTATCCTCATGCTAGTGCCAAAGTAAACCACCTAATGAGAAGGTCAGCTGGGATTTGTACCCCACCTTCTGTGGGATAACCCTAATTCACAAGGTTGTTGTGGTCCCATATAAATCCTAGGTATTATCATCTGATTTCCCATTGCCTGTAGGATAAAAACTTTTTGTTTGGGGGAAGAAGGGAGGGTGTTCAAAGGCTTCATCTTCTCCCCTTCACCTCTGCCTCTTAGCTTCTGAATTCTTTCAAGATTCAAGTCCCTCTTTCTTCAAGAGGCCTTTCCCAGTCCCCTTAACTGCTGGTGTGTTCTCTTCTGAGATTGCCTCCCATCTACTCTGCATGTATTGTGCATGTACTTAGCTACTTATATGTTCTGTCCCCCATTAGAACATAAGCTCCTTGTGGGCAGGGACTGTTTTGGGCTTTCTTTGTATTCCAAATACTCAGCACATGGTCTGGTCCATGGTAAGTGATTGCCAATTGACTGATGTCAATCTACCAAGACCTCTTTCACAATGATTCCCTTGTGTTCTCACCAAAACGAACCACTAGTTGTTCTGAGATCTTATCCTGCTTTTTGTCCTTCTGTATTTGGGGTATGCACCCCTCATGCCTGGAATGCACTGCCTCCCATCCCAAAGCATCTCCAAAGTGGGAGGGGCTGCCCAAAGAGATGGCCTGCCATGGTGGACTCCATCTATAAAGGTGGACTCCTGCTCAAAGTCACCTTGATGGCCTCAGAGCTACCTTTGAACTCTAAGATTCTATGACTTGTACCATATAGTAGAAACGCCCTTTCCCTGGGAGGCAGAAAATTGAGGTTTTGTCCCGTTTTTTCCTCACTAACTTGCTCCGACCTCAGTCATTTCTCCTGCCTGGCTTTCAGTTTTCTCATCTCCAAAAGAAGGAAGTTTTTAGATTAAGTGCTCTCAAGCCTCATCCACCTCAAACATCCTCTGAATCATCGTCTCCTTCTGCCTCCTTGGGAAGACACCGTTCATTCACACTTTTCTGCTCTGTTCATTTCCCTACCTCCCCTCTCAGCAGGCCCCTGCCCTTGATCTTCAGCATGGGCATATACACACCCTGACGTTGGATGGGCATGAGATGACTCCTTGTCTAAAGCATATCTGGGTGTGGCACCATAAAACGGGGAGGGGGGATGGTTCAGCACAACTGTCATTAGGAATACTCTATAGTATGTCATATATGTATGTCTGATGTCTGTGGTTAGGACAAAGTCCCAGACACTTCACCCTAGTTACACATCTGCCCTGGAAAGCATTTCTCTTGTCCAGTTGAGTGACTACACATTTAACCATTATCATTTCTCTCCTCCTACTTTATCTTCTCATCTCTTCTTCTTCTCCTTCCCCTTCCTCCTCCCCTTTCCTCCTCCTCCTCCTCCTCTTCCTCCTGCTTTTCCTCCTCCTCCTCCTCCTTCTTCCTCCTAACTGAGATGACCCAGATTGCCAGCTATTTGTTGAATCCTTAACCAATAGATAAATGGTCAAAATAATATGAACGGTAATTTTCAAAAGAAAAAGGGTAAGTGATCAACAAGAAGAATGAATGCTCCAAATCATCATATCTAATAGATATGCAAATTAAAACAATTCACATAATCAAACTGGCCAACAGGCAAACAGATGGCGTTGGTAAATGCTGGAGGGGCTGTGGAAAGACAGGGACACCAGTGTACTGTAGTAAAACTATGAACGGGTTCAACTGTTCTGGAAAACAATTTGGAATTACAGGAAAAAAGTAACGAAAAGGTAATGTTTTCAACTCAGTGATGCCTCTAATAAGTATATGTCCCAGGGAAGTCAAAGAGGGAGGGAAAGGTGTTAAAAATTCAAATGCATATATGTACATATACACACATGCAGATCTCTGCATATATGCATTCATTTATATACATACAAACACACATATTTACAACAGCATTTTTTTGTAATAGCAAGAACTGGAAAGAAAGTAGATTCCCATCTATTCGGGAATGGCTGAACAAATTGTGGCCTATAAATGTAATCAGGTATTATTGCACTCTAAGAAATATGAATAGAAAAAATTCAAAGAAACTTGGGAGGATTTGTATGGACTGATAGAGATCAAAGAAAAACTAGAACAATGTCCATAATGAGGTCCCTAAGTGGCCTAGTGGGTAAAGCTCTGGACTTGGAATCAGGTAGTCCTGAGTTCACATCTAGCCTCAGATATTTTCTATGACCCTGGGCAAGTCCTTTAACCTCTCCGATTCTCAATTTCTTCAACTGCAAAATGGGGGATAATAAGAGCACCCAATTCTCACAGTTGTTGTGAAGATCAAATGCTATAAAATTCAAATAGTGACCAGGAAGATGGTATTGAAAGACATGAGAACTCTGATTGATTCAGTGACCAATTACGACTTCAGAGGATTGATGGCCAAGAATTCCTCACCCCTCCTGGAAAAGATGTGGTAGCCTAGAGGTGTGGGATGAGTCATACATTTTGAAAGATGTGGGTCATGTGTTCATTCACTTTGCTTGACTGAATTTATTTGTTGTCAGGGAGGGTTCCATGGGGTAGGGGTAAGGACTAATCAGGAAGTAACAAGGAGGGAAAAAAAGAGAACATCAATAGAGTGTGAACAAAAATCTAATGGGGCTTATTCTCACCCAACCCCATGATCTTTGTGACTCATTATGAGGGTGGGGTGGAGGGTGGGCACTGTCATGGAAATCTAGAGAGGAGAGAGGTCCAAGAAGAGGGGAATCTTGACAAAGGTAGCAGAGAGGTCAAGAAGGATGAGGATTGAGAAAAAATTTGGTGATTAAGAGGCCACTGGCAGCTTTGGAGGGAGCAGTTTCCAATGGCTTTCAAAGGCATCTAAGTCAATGGAGGACTTTCCTCACTTGGTCTGAAGCCACAATCTAATTAATTCAATGGACGTGTCCAAACCTCGTTCACATGAAGTGAACAATTTTAATGTATTCTCACTTGGTATTGTATTATATATATATATATATATATAACATTGTATATATTATATTGTTTCACATATATATAATATTGTATATATATATAAAACACAATTTGTCACTGATTTTAAGTGGGGGTGGGGTGATTAGATTAATTTGCTCAACCAATCCTGTTACCCAGGCATTATATTTATTTTACAGATAAAGAAACCAAGACCTAGGTGAAGTGACCCATCTTAAGTCACTTCAGACAACATGTGGCAGAGCTGCTTGGCCCCTGATATCTTAGTGGGGTCCACCATATTTTTAGCTACGCTACATTGACTCTCAACAGGCAATGTAACGCCCTGATGCCCAGTAACAGGGGAGCAGCTAAGCAAACTCTGGGGAATTGATATGTTGGAATCCTCCGAGCTTCTGAAAACTGTCCAGCTTTTGGATGACATCAATACTTGGAAAGGCCAAGATGAAATCATGCTAAAGAAGGAAGAATGTAAAATACCAACTACCCTCCAATAGCCTCTTATCTTTCTACAAACTGTTGTGGCTCCAAGTCCGTGAACACATAAGTGTATGTGGCACAGGAGGTAGAGGATGGGTGGACCTGAGTTTGAACACAGCTTCAGACACTTACTAGCTGTTTGACGCAAGGCAAGTTCTCTTAGCCTCAGTTTCCTAATCTGTAAAAAGGGAATAATAACAATATCAGTGGCCAGGTAGGTGGTGTGATGGATAGAATACAGGGCCTGGAGTCAGCAAGACTCATCGTCCTGAGTTCAAATCTGACCTCAGACACTTACTAGCTGTGTGACCCTGAGCAAGTCACCTAACCCTGTTTGCCTCAGTTTCCTTATCGGTCAAATGAGCTGGAGAAGGCAATGGCAAACTGCTCAGGTATCTCTGCCAAGAAAACCTTAAATGGGGTTGCAGAGAGTTGGACCTGATTGAAATGACTCAACAAAAACAAATAGTACCAACCTCCCAAAGTCATTCTGAAGATAAAATGAAATAACATAAATAGAGCATTTTGTAAATGTTAAAGCACCATATTTATCATCAAGCTTATCACAAGCAATTCTCACACTATGACCCTGGACAAAGATTGGGATGTTTGGCGAGACCTAAATCCATCTGAGAGTTTACTCGTCAATGAATTTGTTCTTTCTGTCCAGTCACTAAAGTTAACTCGGTCACTAAAGTTAATTTGGACATGAGTTTGAATCCCTATAAAGGTCATCTACTAGCTGTGTGACCTTAAGTAAGTCATTAAACCTCTTGTTTTCTTCTCTTTAAAGTGAGGGTATTAAACTAGCTGGCTTCTGATTCTAAATTCTGCAATACCATAAAATAAGACAGGTGAAAACACCATTTCTCCCTTCCACTCTTGCAGTTTTTATAAGGCTAAGATTCAATGAGGATTATTCAGAAGGGAAAATTTCCTACTCCTAGGAGAAGGCTGAGCAGGTGGAATGATGGAATCTCAGAGCAAACTGGGAGGGATGTCAGGGGCCATTTAGTGGACATTGGACCTGAACAATCCAACATACCGCAAGGGAATCATCTAACCTTTTTTTCTTTCTTTTTTTGCTTCTGGCTGAACCATTTACTATGTTATTAAATTTTTAAAAATCTGTTTTCTTTTCCTCCCCCCTTAAAAAAAGAAAGAGAAAGAGAGAAGAAAAACA
Organism: Petaurus breviceps papuanus; assembly: GCF_028583685.1. Lineage (NCBI taxonomy): Eukaryota > Metazoa > Chordata > Mammalia > Diprotodontia > Petauridae > Petaurus > Petaurus breviceps. Next base: position 6,778,990 of record NW_027185798.1, on the reverse strand, counting down.
AGATCTTTGTAATGTATGTGCATAGTCAAACAAAACAAATCCCTTCGTGGGCCATGCCCAAAAGTAGATGTCCTAACCTGCCCTGAGTCCATTCTCTTTCTCTTAGGTGGCTTGCTTGCTTCACTCTACTTAAGTCCATCTGAGTCTTCCAGTTCTTTCTTTTTTTTCCTTTTTAGTTTATTAATTTATTTATTTTTAGTTTTCAACATTCACTTCCATAAGTTTTAAATTTTCTCCCTCTCCCCAAGATGGCATGCAGTCTGATATGGAATCTACACATATATTTCTATTAAAAACATTTTCACATTAGTCATGTTGCAAAGAAGAATTATAATGAATGGGAAAAACCAAGAGAAAGAAAAAACAAAACAATACAAAAAAAATAGTCTGCTTCACTCTGCATTCTGACTCCATAGTTCTTTCTCTGGATATGGATGGCATTTTTCATCATGAGTCCTTTGGAATTGTTTTAGGTCCTTGCATTGCTAAGAAGGGCTAAGTCTATCAAAATCCATCCTTGCAGACTGTGGCTGTTACTATGTACAGTGTTCTCCTGCTCACTTCACTCAGAATCAGTTCATATTTAAGTCTTTCCAGGTTTTTCTGAAGTCTGCCTGTTCATCATTTCTTATAACACAATAGTATTCCATTACATTCATGTACCACAACTTTTTCGGTCATTCCCCAATTGATGGGCATCCCCTCAATTTCCAGTTCTTGGCCACCACAAAAAGAGCTGCTATAAGTATTTTTGTACATGTGGATCCTTTCCCCATTTTTATGATCTCTTTGGGATACAGCCCTAGAAGCAGTATTTCTGGGTCAAAGGGTATGCACATTTTTATAACCCTTGGGGAATAGTTCCAAATTGCTCTCCAGAATGATTGGATCAGCTCACAGCTCCACCAACAATGAATTAGTGTTCCAACTTTCCCTCATCTCCAACATTTATCATTTTCCTGTTTTGTCATGTTAGCCAATCTGATAGGTGTGATGTGGTACCTCAGAGTTGTTTTGATTTGCATCTCTCTAATTAATAGTGATTTAGAGCATTTTTTCGTATGACTATTGATAGCTTTAATTTCTTCCTCTGAAAACTTCCTGTTCATATCCTTTGACCATTTATCAAATGGGGAATGACTTGTATTCTTGTAAATTTGACTCAGTTCTCTATATATTTTAGAAATGAGGCCTTTATCAGAGACATTGGTTGTGAAAATTCTTTCCCAGTTTTCTGCTTTCCTCCTAATTTTAGTTGCATTGGCTTTGTGCAAAAACTTTTCAATTTAACATAATCAAAATTATCTATCTTGCATTTTATAATGTTCTCTATATATTTTTTGGTCATAAATTTCTCCATTCTCCATAAATCTGACAGAGAAACTATTCTTTGCTACCCTAATTTGCATCAGCCTTTATATCTAAATCAGGTACCCATTTGGACTTTATTTTGGTATATGGTGTCAGACGTTGGTCCATGTCCAGTTTCTGCCATATTGTTTACCAGTTTTCCCAGCAGTTTTTATCAACTAGTGAGTTCTTATCCCAGCAGCTGGGGTATTTGGGTTTATCAAACAGTACATTACTATAGTCATTGACTTGTGTCTTGTGTATCTAACCTATTCCACTGTTCTATACCTCTATTTCTTAGCCAGTACCAAGTAGTTTTGATGATTGCTTCTTTATAATACAATTTAAGATCTGGTATGGCTAGGCCACCTTCCCTAGCATTTCTTTTCATTGATTCCCTTAAATTCTGGACTTTTTGTTTTTCTAGATGAATATTGATATTTTTTTCTATGTAAAATAATGTTTTGGTGGTTGATTGGTATGGCACTGGTCCTTTCTAAAGCCTTACCTTCATCATTTCTTACAGCTCAATGGTATTCCATCTACCCTCTTCTTCATGACTACCACTGAGGGGAAACACTGTTCCCTGAGGTGGCCCAGTCGACTTCTGGATAGCTCTAATTGTTAGGAAGTCATTCATCTCCATCCTTAATTCATTTAGGTGTCTTCTGTGGGCAGAGCCCTGTATGACCAACTGGAGGGGGGAATAATGAGCACTCTACTGTGACCCTGGACAAGTCACTAAACCCTAGTTGCCTCAGTTTCCTAATCTGTAAATCTAACTGGAGAAGGAAATGGCCAGCCAGTCTAGTATGTTTGCCAAGGAAACCCCAAATCAGGTCACGAAGAGTCAGACACAACTGAACAATAAGAAAACAAAAAGAAAGGTGTAGTAGTAAGGAGGAAGATCCAAGTGTGATCAGGCCAATGTTCACGTCTAGTTGTTATGTGCACCATCCAACACCAGAGGGTGCTCTGGGGTAACCACCAAGCTCCCTCTGCTTCTCAGACAGCGGTCAGCCTCTTGACCCTAGCTCTTCTTTTGCTGGTGGCGATTCTTATTGTCTTATTCTTCAAGTTTAGTGTCAATTTAATTAATCAGGTTCTTGACCGGTTCCCCACCTACTTAGGAAACGTTCCTCAGGCTTCCTCCCTGGTTTTTCTCCATGAATGGCACAATCCCCTGAAGAGTCAGCATCCAGCCAGTGGAGACAACTCAAGAAGCCTGGGCACTATCTCTTCCTCAGTGCAAGGTGATGTTCAGGTAGATTGCATTAGGCATTGATCTCTCTTCTGGCCTTGACTTGACGTCTCATGCATTTATTTCATTTTGTCCCTGTTTGTTTTTACACCCAGAAATGTGAGAAGAAGGAATTTCTTTTTACAGACCATTGGTAGCCTGGTTCTTTGTTTTGTCCAAGTGTCCAGAGGGGAAGAAGGCCCAGGGACCCCTGCCCAGTGGCCATTGTCTCAGGCTCCCTCCTTGAGGTCAAGCAGCTTCTCTTTTAAAACACCCCTCCTTTAGTTTTTTCCATCCGTCTTCTCTGAAGCTTGTATGAACCTGACATGGGCATAGGCATGGGCTGACTCCCTACCCACGTGGTTTTTCAAAACGGTTTCTTCCTCATGGTGCACAGAGTCTCATGGGTAGATACCTTTAACACTGAAAGATACAAGATAAGTGTTCCCAAGAGATGCATACGAGTACCAAGCAAGGATGGAGAAGGGGATGATTGGTTTTTTTCTCTTTAATAAATGATTTTTAATTGATATTTATTTAGGTTTTTTTGGGGGAGGGCAGTTGGGGTTAAGTGACTTGCCCAAGGTCACATGGCTAGGTTTTTGTGTTAAGTGTCTGAGGTCATATTTGAACTCAGATCCTCCTGACTCCAGGGCCAGTGCTCTCTATTCACTGCTCCACCTAGCTGCCCCTTCATTAATATTTATTTTTAACATTCTTTTCTTTCTGAATTTTGAGTCCCAAATTCTCTCCCTCCTTTCCATTCCCTCCCCTGCCTACTGAGAAGGCAATCAACAATATCAATTATACATGTGAAATCATGTGAAACGTATTTCCACCTTAGCCATGATTTTTTTAAAGCAAGAAAAAATAAAGTGAGAGAATGATGCTTCAATTTGCACTCCAAGTTCATCAATTCTCTCTCTGGAGGCAGAAAGCATTCTTTCATCACAAGTCCCTTGGAATTATCTTGGTTCACTCTATTGATCAGAGAAGCCAAGTCTTTCCCGGTTGTGCATCATTATAACATTGCTGTTACTGTGCACAGGGACTGCCTGGTTCTTTTCACTTCATTTCGCATCAATTCATAAAGGTCTTGCCATGTTTTTCTGAAACCACCCCCTCACCATGTCTTATAGCACAATAGTACCTCATGACAATCACATGCTACCACTTCTTCAATCGGGATGATTGTTCTTGCCTGGGGGTGACCAGAAGATCACTGCTAGTCTTATTAAGAGGTGAGAGATTATAGAATTGCGTATAATGGAGCTATTAGGTGGGAGCCCTCCAGCTCACGAAGCCTAAACCTCTCATTTTAGCAGCTATCAAATCACTTCCGACCCTTTCTCTCTTGCACATTCCACATCGGAATCTATCACCACATTCTGGAAGATTTTTTTTTCTCTTGGGAAATTCCTCAAACCTCACCTCTGGAATGAATCAATGAACGAATGAAAAAGTGTCATTAAGTACTTACTATGTGTTCAACTCTGTATTAGGTTCTGGGGCTATAAATGTAAAACCAAGGTGTCCTAGTCCCTAAGGAATTTACATCCTAATAGAGAAAGAAAGTATCTAGAGGGGAGCTGAGGGCAGGATAGTGGATTTGGTCTGGGGATAATTAGTACTTCCATCGCTTCTGGAAAGGGGACAGCAGTTACCATCCCTGCGTAGTGGCCCTTCCGGCTCATGAAGATGAGACAAGCCACATTCACCAGCCTGCTCTGGGAACCTCCCAGACCTGGGAAGCTCATGGCTGATGGATGCACCCAAGGTCCCTTGGCAAACACGGGGGAACAAGGTTGCCTTCCAAAGACTGAGGATATTCCCAGAAGCTGGGAATTCCTCTTCTTAGCCTGTCATTGGTCCCTCAGTCACACACTTATCTCAACTCTCCTGAAACTCCTTTATAACCTCTCATGGGAACAAGTGGGAGAGATAAGACAGACACATAAATAGCTACAACAGAGAGCAGCTGGTAATAAATGCCCGGGGAGAGGTACAAAGAGCTAGGGAAGCCAGAGGTAACAGCGGACATGGGAAGGTGGTGGGGAGTGGAGTCCTGGCACTACCTTTCTTGGCTCTGTGACCTTGGGTAAGTCACTTCCCTCTCTGGGCATCATTTTTCTCTTCTGTCAAATGAAGTAAGACGAACCATTCCAGCTCTGGTTCTAGTGTTCTAAACTCCATATATGTTCTGTCTCCTGTGTAAAAAACAGTCAGTTGTGTCTCTGCAAAACTTTGAACTTCTAAGTTTTCTGGTGTTCTGCAATTAGACAAAAAAGTCTGTGTTTTCTCTGATTATGTTCTGGTTAAGACCGACTTTAATCCCATCCTCCATCAGGGAAAGGAGAGAAGAATAGAGATTCCAGAGGAGAGGGAACATTATGGGTGTGCAGAACCAGTCAGTAAGTCAATGAATAAACATCAATTAAGCAATCACTGTATGCCAGGCACTGTGACATTTAGGCCTGAATCCTCTGCAGACGCCCTAGCTGATAGAGGTAGGCCATCTCACAGCTGTTCCTTCATGCCCGGGTGACCGGAATTGCACCCAGGAAACACAGATGCTAGCTCAGGGCTAATGGACTTGTCAGAGAGGGGCCCAGCAACACAGGGAAGCCACAACTTGTGGCCTGGTTTTCCAGAAGACACGAACCCGGAGGGAATTGTGTGGACAGTACAAGGCCGAGGTAAAATGTAGAATGCCTGTTCAGTAGTCCTGCAAACTGGATCATGTCTTGATGTTTTAAATACCAACTTTCCAGCAGAGTGTAATAGTAGTTATGTTAATGCTGCTATTTGTTAAGTTTCCTATGGACACATACTTGTGGGTCTTATGTGTAACAAGCATTTATTTTTAGTGTGGAGGAAATAAATAGCTGTCCCATCCCTGATTCATACTGTACATGGAGTTCAAGGACCCTAGACATGAGTCAAACTTAAGCTTTAAGTATTTTTCCCCTAAGCACCAGGGGTCAAAGAGCCAAAGAGTATGAAAATAGCACTGGTTTTGAGAGGCCATGCTTCCCCTAGTCACCAAAGGTACAAGTTCAGAAAAGCCCATTAGTGGAGAGGGAAAGGATGTGCTACCCCTATGCGTTATCATTACTGACATTTATTCCCTTACCTCTCCTTCTTGGAATCCTTCAAAGCTGGTGGTGCCACCACCAACATAAGACCTTCCCTGATTTCCACCTCCCTTCAACTGTTAATGTCCCCTACTCTCCCACAAAAATTGCCTTGCATATATTTTAGATATTTTTATATATTGATATAAGTTCATTGTTTTCTCCCCTAAAAGAATGTAAGTTCCTTGGTATTGTTTTACTTTTTGTCTTTGTGTCCCCAGTGCTTAGTGCCTGGAGCATGTTTCCCATAGGACCCCCATCTGAAGAAAGAAGAAGGGCCCTCCTTAGTGCTACCGCCTAAAGTGAAAGGGAGAGGAGAAAGGCCGTCTTGCCTCTGATGGTCGCTTCCTTTGTCATCTTGGACAAAATCCCCGAGCCTCGTTTTACTAGACTGTAGAATGAAGAGGCTGTACCAAATGCCCTCCAAAGTCAAGCTCTGGGAGCCTGACTGTGGCCTCTAAGGTCACTTCCAGGTCTGAATCTTCTGATCCAACAGAAGAAATGAGCTTCAGGGAAGCCCCAGGAAAGCAAAATACTCTGCAGCTGAGGGAGACCGGACTTGGCTGCTGTTCCTCCTTCGTTCTCAAAGAGGACCAGTGACACGACAACGTCTTGACTTGCAAAGTAAATTGGATTTAATTAAGGCAGAACTGTGTGGAGTTATCGGCCCCACTCTCTCCTCCAGAATCATCGAAGTACAGTGGCAAGACACAGGCCGAGACGGCTGGTGATGGCCTTCAGGAGGCCAGAAGGGGAGGGCGGAAGGAAGATGGATTCAGGAACCAGTCAGCTTGCCCTGAAATCTCCTAGACAGAATGTTATTGTGGTAAGGGGCTTTCTAGGGAGGTCTAGTCTAAGCCTTTCATTTCATCCTCCATCCATTTTGCCCCCATCCCATTAGATTATAAGCTCCTTGAGGGTAGGAGCTCTTTTTTTTTTTTTGCCTTTTTGGAGGGCAATTGGGGTTAAGTGACTTGCCCAAGGTCACGAGGCTAGTTTTTTTTTGTGTTATGTGTCTTAGGCCAGATTTGACTCCAGGGCCAATTCTCTATTCACTGCAACACCTAGCCAAGCCTTGAGAACTGTCTTTTGGAGATGGTGTCAGTCTGGAAGACCTGAGCTCAAGACCTGCGTCTGTATCCCCTTGAGTAAGTCACATGAACATTCTATGCTTGTATTTCCTCCTCATTGGTGAAATGGGGGCTTGGACCTGAACAAGGTCACACAGATGTAAGTGAAGAGGTGAGATTTGAACTCACTCCTTCATGACTCCATATCCAAGGTTCTCTCTACAAGAATCCTCTTCAAATACCAGGAAACAATTTTTATGTCTTTCTTCTCCCCCACAAATTTTCTTTTTCTAGGCTAAACCTCCCAGTTCCTTTAAACGGATCCTTGTCTTGGCAGCCAGGGGCCGCCATAGTGCACAGAGTCCTGGCCGGGAGTCAGAAGACTCAACTTCATGAGTTCAAATCCTGCTTCAGACAATTTACTAGTTGTGTGACCCTGGGCAAGTCACTTCACCCTGTTTGCCTCGGTTTCCTCATCTGTCAAATGAAGAAGGAAATGGTAAACCACTCCAATATCTTTGCCGAGAAAATCCCAAATGGGGTCATGAAGAGTTGGACATGACTAAAAAAGTCTGACCTGGTCTCCAGGCCTGTCAGGGTCCTGGTAGCTCTGCTGTGATTGACTTCCATATTATCCAAACCCTTCCTAGAACAAGGTAAATATCCTTCAGAGGCAGTGTGGTAGAATGGATGGGGTTCTAAACTAGGAGTCGGAAGACTTGAATTAAAATCCTGCCATATTAGCTGTGTGAGTCTGGACAAGTCACTTAACCCTGTCTGCCTCAGTTTCCTCATCTGTAAAATGAAGCTGTCAGACTAGATGGCCTCTGAGGCCCCCTCCAGCTCTGGATCTGGGGTCCACTGACCAGGGCTGAGTAGGGAAGAGCTCTAGCCTCCCTGGAGCTCTTGGAATAATGTGAATAAGATTACACTGATTTTTTCAGCCCACTGGAACTGCCCTGTCTAGTGTCTGGGCAAACATTATGCACACCCACCTGGGAAGCAATCAAAGAACCCAAGACTTTGTGTGGCTGGGGAGAGGGGTTTGGGGCAGCCAGGGCAGCACTCCTGCAGAGAAGGGAGAGTGTGAGAGTATGACTAAGGGTACCAGCCCCGCCCCTTCCTTATTTCACTCTGCATTTCAGTCCCTTTCACCTTCACCAATTCATTCACCTAACAGTAATTAGTGCCTTTGTTAGGGGAGGGGAGAGAGGGAAGACTCACACGGTGTGAACAAGGGTATGCACACCCAGCCCTACCCCAGACACAAAGCAAAGGGCTGGGCTCCCAAAAGAACTTCTCCCCTGCCTGGAGGAAGGCAAGGAGACCCTTAAGGGAGACATTTTCCTTAGGGAGGGAGCAGCAGGCATGAGTCAGGGCATTGAAAAAAGTATGTATAGTGCTGACTCTGGAGCCAGAGGAATTCTGGGAAAGCCACTGATCCCCGCGGGGGGCCCCCCCCCCGCCTCAGTTTCTTCATCTGTAAAATGAAGAGGTTGGACTGGCTAGCCTATGAAGACCCTTCTATCTCTAGATCTAACCTACTGGGGAAAAACTCTTGGGCATTCATAGACAGGCCAAAAGCCACCCCAGAAAATAGCTGATGTATCTTTTTCATCCTAATACCTGCTCTTCCACACCCCTCTCCCCACTAAATCCTGATTCCTTCTCACAAACCCCAAGGGAACACACTCTCTCTCTTTCTCTCACTCTCTTTCCTCCTCTTTCTTCTTCTCTTCTCTCTCTCCCTCTCCCTCCATCCCCCTCCTCTCTCTCTCCTCCCCCTCCTCCTTCTTTTTCTCTCTCCCTCTCCCTCCCTCCCCCCACCCCCACAGAATTGCTGTGTTACTCCATTCCCATCCCAATGCCTTCCTACTTAATTGTGGTTCTTCCCTCTTCTACTTCCCACATTCCTAAAACATCTCTCCCTAGGAGAATGAGCGACAAACTTGGCCCAGGGCCTCCAAAGGAGCATTTGCCAAAATTCTGCTCCCCAAGGGCATGGATTGCCATATTTCCTCCCTGCCAGGGCCCTCCCAATGAAGATGGAGCTGGAACTGTATGGTTAAATACATCAATTGGCCAAGGGGACAGGTGCATTTTTACAAACTTTCAAAGTGCCTCAGGTAAATGGCACCATGAATTAGAATATTAGATTTAAAGATAGGAAGACTCGAGTTCAAATCCTGCCTCAGATGTTTGGTTGACTTAACAAAGGTCCTTGCCTGTCCAGAAGACTTGGCATCTGCTGATTCAGCTCCCTGTGCCTGCCCACTGACCTGCACTGTCTCTATCCAGATGTCTAGGACTTATCTTTAGAAAGACTGTCCAGACCTAGGGACAAAGGAGGTTTTGTGGGGCCCCTGGAACCTGCCCCAATTTGGCTCAGTTGGTCAAGGTGAAGAGGGCAGATGGGAGTCCAGATCCGTTTGTAGCAGAATACAATGATTGTTCTCCTTGATCACCATGGTCCTTCCCTAGCACCACAAAATGCCCCAAAGTTTAGCTTCTCCTTAAAAAGCTGCCCTACCGGTTTCTTTGGTGTCCTCTTCCCCAGGCCCAGGGTGTGTGCATTTGTTGGGGGGAGGGATGGGGGGGAAGTACAGCATGATGGGGGTGGAGGCAGTGGGGGAGGATCTTGTGGGTGGACCACAGAATCTCCCTCCCTATCACATCTCTCATTGTCCAAACACTTCCAGACACTGTCACCCTTGAAGGGCCACAGACATTCCACAGAAGAGACCTTCCGATATTCCACCCATCTGGATCATGGGGCTCCCCCAGGGATGGCTCTCACTACCACTACTGCTCCTGCTGACCAGTATCCCAACTAAAGCCAGCCTGGGTGAGTTGGCCAGGAATGGAGGGATGGGAGGTGGGGGCATCTTTCCTTCTGGAGACCCAGGGGAAATGTTGGAGGAGAAAAGGGTCAATTGGCCTGGATTTTTTGGGCTTCTTTAACGGTCAGAGAAAGATCATCTCAGTTGCTGGGCTCTACCTGCTGGAATATACCTCCCAACACGTTCCCAGTAGATTTGGGGGTCACAGTCTAGAGAGCATGGGACTGTCAGTTCTTGGGGTGCTGGAGAGGCTAACTCACTCAGACCCACCCTCTTCCCCCAACACCTGACATTGACAGGAGAAGATCCAGAAAGGAGCCCTGAAGCAAGATCCCAAGGGTGAGGAAGTTGGTCCCCAGGCACCTTCCCTTCTTTGTCTTTAACTGTGTTTCTTTTCCCTCTTGTGGTTTCCATGCTCCAATCAAAATGAAGTGCACTGAATTTAATCCCAGATGCATTTTTTTTTTCAAATTGTTCATGCCTTTTGTTTTTACGTCAGAGTATTTTCTGGAAATACCCTGAACCCTCCCTAATAATGAAGAAAAATGGTGAAGCAGAAATAGCCAATCCAGTGACTCTGTTGGAAATTGGATATAGCATTTCTCTCTATCTAAAACTTGAGTTTTCAAAAACAGAGATCATAGGATTTAGACTTTACAGGAATTTAGAAGCTTGCTAGTCTAATCTCCTCATTTTACAGATATGGAAACTGAGTCCCAGAGGCATCTCAGTGACTTGAGGTCATGGATCTAGAGACGGAAGGGCCCTCAGATGCCCTTAGCACACCCCCCCCCCTTTATCTTACAGATAAGGATTGAGGCACAGGGCACACAGGAAGAATTAGCCATTGAGAATCAAACCCAGGTCCTTAACTCTAAACTGGGGACCCTTCCACTGGACCACAGTGCCTCTCTGGGTACTATCTACCTTAACCACACTAATAATTATTATATAAGTTCAGTGACTCATCATACGTTATATTCAAAGGTTTAAAGCTGAAAGGGACCTCATGGGCCATCCCATCTAAGACCCTCATTTTACAGATGAGGAATTGAAGACCAGAGAAGAGGAAGGATTTGTCCAAGGTCCCATAAGTGAAAAAGGCAGCATTTGAATTCAGATCCTCTGATTCCAAGCTGCCTTCCCACAATACCACTCTGCCTTGGTGGATGATTGCTAATGATGGCTCTAATTACCCATAAAGCCCCAAACACAAGAGGAGCCCTCATCAAGAGAGGACTTGGGGAATCCCTCTCCCGATAGTAAAGAATCTGTCACCTGCCCCCTAAGAGCTAAGAAAGACCTTGCAGATCTTCCAGCCCAACCCCTCAAGAAGTTCAGGGTCCCACACTAGGGTTTCCATCTGAGGCTTATCTGTACTAAAGCCTTCAGTGATTTCTAATGCACAAATGCATCTCTCCTCTGCAGTGGCATGGCAGACTGTGTCACATCCATAAGAAGCATTCCAAGCCTCAGTTTCCCCACCTGTCAAGGGAACACGGATGTTCTTATGTTCTTCCTGGATTCCTAGGGCTGGCTTGATTGTAAGGGGAATAAATAAAGCAAAGGGTCTGAGGAGAAAATTCTCTTTGCTGTAGCATCAGTGGTTGGGTGTGGGAGAGGGCACAAAAAAGAATGGGGAAGTAAAGGGCATGTGCGCTGCCAGTCTGCACCCAGATGGGACATGGAGACCAGTCAAAGGGACTCTCAAGAACTCTATTCCAACCAGCACCTAGCCTGTTAATTGGAGGGTCCAAAGGGCTACCATACTTTCTTCTGCTCCCTATTCCCACCATTGCCGTCCTCTCCAATCAGACCAGATACAGTTCTCATAGAAGTGAGGATTTCCAAACTTGAAGGCAACCTTAGATATCATCTAATTCACTTTCTTTCCTCCTCCCATTTTACAGAAGAGGAAATCAAGGCCCAGTGAAATAAAATAGCTTGTCCAAGGTCTCTGAGTTACTCAGTGGCAGCGCTAGGACCAGAACTCGGATCTGCCAGCTCCCAGATTACTCTCTGTGCCCTTGCCCTGTGCTCAATCTAGCTTCCCCCATACCCCGCCTGGCCAATATCCTCATTCTCAGTCCCTCAGTTTTGGCCAGAAGGCAAAGACCTGGGGTGGGTCGAATGGTGCAGGAGGAGAGGGAAAGGCAATGGCATCTGTGATTCATTTGCTCCCTAGCCGTTCAAGGGGCAGCCATCCATCAATGAAGGGTTGGGCTCTGGAGGGTGGGGACTAAGCATAAGCAGACATGGATTGTTCTTGACCAGTTTGGCGTAAAGGGTGTCAGCCCTTCCCAGCCTCTTTGCCTCCCTTCCCTGTCTGAGAGGGTGTGTCTCCCTTCATCTGTTCTAAGACAGTTCCAGGTCTCCCATCTCCTAACTGAAACTGCCCTAGCCTCATCCTCTCTATCTGGGTAGTCAGGGCTTGGGGCCTTTGCTTTTCTAATTAAGAGAAGGTTTGGTTAGTTGGGTCAGCTTCTATAGTTTCATCAGTGCTGGATGGAACTCCCATAGTCTTAGAAGCTTACTTAGGTCACCAAAACATTCAGTGACTTACCCAGGGTGACAGTATCAATATGTGTCAGAGGCCAGGATTGAACCCTGGACTCCTCACTCTGAGACCAGCCTCTCCACAGTTAACACAACCATAATTAATTGGTTTCTTATCTCAATTTCAGGTGAGCATGTGTCTTCTCATCAGATCAGGGCTCCCCTGAGGGTCTAGGAACAGCAGACCCTTCCCTAGGGTCTACTGCCTGGCACACCCCAGAGATCTGCTCCTGCTCACTTTCTCTTTTTTTTCTCCTTGTCATTCACCAGAGATCGATTACATCCCAGCTCTCACCAGGAAGCCTTTGGAAGGGATTATCACCAGTTCCACTTTTACCCTCGATCAACCCAGTGGCCAATTCAACAGCCCCAACATCAGCGACACCGACGACATATGGCTTGTGGTTGCCTTTAGCAACGGTATGTCTGCCCATGTCAATGTCTAAGGCCTCACTGTTCTCCTCCATGAAATGGGAGATTTTACATGGGCAGGGTTGGGCCTAGGTTTGATCTGTCTGTGGCAATGGTGCCTGCCCCTTCCCTGCTTCTGTGTTCCATTCCCACCCCACCAGACCCAGCTCCCTTTTCTCAGACTTTCTGATGTAAACTAAATTAAATTCAGCAAATGCTTGCAGAGCACCTACTATGTATAAAAGCAGTCAGCCTGGTGTAGACTGTAAGTAGAGAGTGGTAGCACAGGACCAAAGAGCCAGGGAGAGCTGTGTTCAAATCCCACCAGACTGGCTATGTGACACTAGCAAGGTCACTTGAGTAGTCTGGGCAACTCTCTAATCCTGGGAGGGATCCAAAGTTTAGATAAGACAATCTCCCTAGCCATACCTGGCATGTAGCTGGTCACTTGCTCTGTCTATGTATAAAGTCGGTCCTAGGTGGGGCAGCGATTGCCCAGCTAAGCCTCCAGAAAGTGTTAGTTGGGACTGAGGCTGGGATTAGATTAAGAGGAACAGGATGGGCTCTCCCATTGCCTCCCACATCTCTGGGCCTGGTCCTTGAGGCGTCAACTGCTCTGAAAATCTCTGCTGCCTTCTTGGACTCCACAGCCGTCCAGAACTTCACAGCTCCCCAGTCATTCCAATGCATCCCCCACGCTTCAACATTCCTGGAGAAGAAGTACTACCTGACTATCCAGGCCAGTCGGGTACTCTACTCCAATGAGACAAATGCCCAAGATATCCGCATCCTCAGGGTGGGCAACGAGACCAATTGCACTGTGAATATGTGTAACACCCCTCTGCCAGGTCCTGGTCCTTACAAGTAAGTCATTCGGGATGCTCTCCATTTTGCTTCTCCCAAGGGACCCCACACTGAGCCCAAGAGCCCCAGGAGTTCTCCCCCAATGTGCTTGGGAGCTAGAAAAGCTGGGGTGTCTCCCCCCCCATGTACAGGATAGCACTGTGGTCAGAACATCATAGATTGACTAAACCTCCTCATTTGGAAATGGAGACCCTGAGAAATTAAATGACAGTCACACAGGTAGCAGGCTCCAGAGGCTGGAT
>NW_027185798.1:6739339-6764883 GCF_028583685.1 Petaurus breviceps papuanus | reverse complement strand
TCTGTGTGCATGTGTATGTGTCTGTGTGTGCGCGTGTGTGTGCACGTGTCTGTGTGTGAGTGTGTGTGCACATGTGTGTCTGTGTGTGAATGTGTGTGAGTGAGTGCGCGTGTATCTGTGTGTATGCGTGTGTGTCTGTGTGTGCGTGTGTGTGTGCACGTGTCTGTGTGTGAGTGTGAGTGTGTATGTGTGTGAGTGTGATGAGAGACTTAGAGAGAAAGAGAGGCAGAGAGAAGCAAACAGGGAAAAGCCAAGACCACCCCTTATTCTTGGCAGCATGACACAGTGGGATGTTTTGGGAGCACTGAAGGTGAGATCACAGACCCTGAGCTCAGACCAAAGCTTTGTCATTCCCCATACGTGTGGGTCTGGAGGCCGTTCTCCTTTTGGGCCGCAGTTTCCCCTTGGGAAAACGAGGGGGCTGGACGAGCTGGCCTCTGAAGTCCCCTCCGGCTCTTGGTCTGGGATGCTATGACCCCGGTGGTGTCTCTTCTCCTTCCCTTCTCGAGGGCCACTTTGTATAACAAAGAATAAAAAAGAGGGAACCAAAAGCAGTTCAGCAAAATTAACACTGTGTGCAATGTTCCACACACATAGCCCCCCACCTCTACTATTAGATTGTAAGTTTCTTGGGGGCAGGGACTGTCTTTTACCTTTTTTTTTTATTCCCCAGCCCTTAGTACAACGTCTGGCTCATAACAGGTGCTTAATAAATGTTTATTAACTGATTATTTGTAAGGAAGGGAAAGTACAAGCCTCTCCTTGATCATAACCTCCAAAACATCTTTCCCTAGACCCAATAGGGTCACCAAGGGATGAAGGGAGGAAAGTAAGAGCTACACTCCTCAGAGGTTGCCAGGAGAAATATCTACAATCTCAGATATGCAGATGACTCCACACTGATGGCAGAGAGTGAAAAGGAATTAAGAAGCCTCTTTTTTTTTTTTTTTGGAGGCGGGAGGCAAGGCAATTGGGGTTAAGTGACTTGCCTATGAAGTGTCAAGTGTCTGAGGCTGGATTTGAACTCAGGTCCTCCTGATTCCAGCGCCAGTGTTCTATTCACTGCACCACCTAGCTGCCCCTAAGAAACCTCTTGGTGGGGTAAAAGAGGAGAATGTAAAAGCTGGCTTGAAGCTTAACGTCAATAAACTAAGATCTTAGCAAGTCAGTTCCTGACAAATAGAGGGGGAAGAAACAGAAGCCGTGTCAGATTTCATCTTCTTAGGCTCAAAGATCTCTGTAGATGGCGACTGCAGCCATGGAATTAAAAGACACTGATTCCTCATAAGGAAAGCGCCAGCAAACCCGGACAGCACGCTAAAAAGCAGACATCGCCTTGTCAGCAGAGGTTTGCATAATCAAAGACATGGTTCCTCCAGCAGCAATGCAGACGCACTATAAGGAAAGCCGAGCGCCTCAGAATTGGTGTTTGGGAATGGTGGTGCCCTTTGGACAGCGAGGAGGTCAGATCAGTCAATGCTTAAAGACATCTATTCAGATTCTTCACTGGAAAGTCAAATAATAAAACTTAAATACTTTGGCCATGTAATGAGAAGAGGGAATTCACTGGAAAAGACCCTGATGCTGGGAAAGAGTGAAGGCAAAAGGAAAAGGGGATGACGGAGGACAAGATGGATGGAGAGTGTTGCGGGAGCAGTGAGCATGAGCTTGAACAGCCACCGCGAGACAGTGGAGGAAAGAAGGGTCTGGTGTGTAATGGTCCATGGGGTTCTGAAGAGTCGGGCATGACTGAGTGGCAGAACAACCATCCAAACACTCTAAACTCTAATAATTCTGAGGCTTCTTCTTATTTTTGATGAGACCTATGGTTTTATTGGCACAGAGATGTCCTAGTGAGGAAACTCCCTCCGTCAATATGTGGACACCTTTTTCACAAGCAGAGTTGTCTGGGGCACTGGGAGGCTAGAGGACCTTCCCAGAGTCCTCCATAGCTAATGCTGTCACAGATGGGACCCGAAGCTGAATGTCCCTGAGTCTCTCCTCTGTGCCAACACCTTCTTCTAACGCCCTCTCTTGGTGCACATCTCAACCTAGTTCTGGCTCTGGATCATTGGCACATAGATCTAGAGCTGGAGGAGACCACTCCGACGTCATTTACCCACACATTTTACAGCCTAAGAAACAGAGGCACAGAGCACACCCGACTTACTCAAGACTACAAAGATCGTATTCGAGGCAGGATTTGAAGCCAGGCTCTCTGATTCTAGGGCCAGGGCTCTTCTTTCTTTTAGAAAACTGGGTGGTAGGGTGGTTAAAGTGCTAGGCTTGGGATCAGAAAACCTGAGTTCGAATCTAGTCTTAGATACTTATTAGCTGAGGAAATGCTGTGTGTTCTTATTATTGCCATACTTCAAGCTTGACCCAGTTCTTGATGTGTGTACACTCTATCACTGGGTTTCCCAAGTGGAAGAAACAATTTGGGCAAAGGTGAAGATGGAGGAATTGAGCCTGGAGTATTCCCAAGACAATGATGTTCAGTCATTTGTAGTCATGTCCGACTCTCTGTGACCCCATTTGGAGTTTTCTTGGCAAAGATATTGAATGGAGTGGTTTGCCATTTCCTTCTCCAGCTCACTTTACAGATGAGGAAACTGAGGCAAAGAAGGTTAAGTGACTTGCCCAGGGTCACAAAGCTAGTAAGTGTGAGGCCAAATTTGAACTCACAGAGGAATCTATCTGATGGCTCTGTGCACTATGGCGCCACCTAGCAGTCCAGGCCAGTAACAACAACTTAGCTAAAACCAAGGATTCTCACTGAGGAGGTGGGAAAACCCAGGGAGACAGGACCAGGTGTGGTAAAGGGCTTTGAATGCCAGACCGAGGAACGTAGGAAGATAGATCCAGAGCTGGAAGGGACCTCAGTATGGTTTCATCCAGCCCCCTGATTCTACAGATAGGGAAACTGAGGCCTGGATCTAGAGTTGGAAGTGACCTTGGGACCATCGAGCCCAAATCCTCATTTTACAGTTGAGGAAACTGAGGCCCAGCAAGGTGAAGGAACATGACCCAGCAGGTATGTGGGAGAGCCAGGATGTGGCTCCATGGGGGGCACACAGGATGTTTCTCTGATATATTGGAGCTTTCTGCCAGGGGATGGGGGGGGGCCTGGAGGAGGACTAGACCAGCCCAGTTGTCCAGTCAAGAGATCGTGTGAGTTGGCACTAGGTCAGTGGCCAGAGTGGCATCTGTATGGCGCTGGGAGGCTGGCAGAGCCTGGAGGTGTCTTACATTGTGTGGGCAGCAGGGCAGTGCAGGGCCAAGTCAGGAAGACCTGCCTTAGGGGCTCACTAGATGTGTGACCCTGACCAAGCCCCTTAGCCTCTCTCAGCCTCAGTTTCTCCATCTGTAAAATGCGTACAATAATGGCACCTACCTCCCAGACTGGTTGTGAGATAAGTTATGTCAAGTACTTTGCAAAATTAAGAGTGCTGTGAAAGTGCCATCGTCATCATCAGCTGATCTCCTCAACAACTGGAGAGGCGGGTGATATTAGGCCCATTTTACTGATGAGAAACTGAGGCTGGGAAAGGTTAAGCCACTTGTCCAGGGCAGCAAAGCATAAAAGCGTCTGAGCCAATATTGAGACCCAGATGCCTGATTTCAAGTCCAGTGCTCTATGGATCACAGTACTTCAGCTCCATCATAAAGAATGATTCAGCCTTTCTGAATCTGAGCATCTAAGTGTCTTAGCTCCCTGTGAAATGGGGATGGTGCCTTGGGAGCAGCCCTGGCATCTCACTCTACCTCCCTCTGTCTCTGTGTGTGTTTCCCGCCCCATATCTCTCTCTCTGGCTCTATGTTTCTCTCCCTCTGTCTCTGCCTCTCTCTGTTTCTCTGTCTCTGTGTTTCTCTCCCTCTGCCTCTCTCTCTGTTTCTCTGTCTCTCTGTGTATCTCTCTCTGTCTGTCTCTACCTCTCTCTGTTTCTCTCTCTATCTCTGTATGTGTGTCTCTCTCTCTGTCACTCTGTCTGTCTATCTCTCTGACAGCTTTGACATTTGTGGGACCAAGGAGATCTCCAGGCAAGAAGAGTCCGTTCAAGTGAGGAAATACAACACTCACCACACTTACAACCCACCTGACACTGGGAGCAGCTGAGATTCTCCTCGAGCGTGAACGCAGTGACCTCACTCCAGGATACCCTGTTCCTGTCTCCTCTCCCCTCCAACTCCCCCCCCCATTCTGATCACCCTCTGGCTCTCTGGATACCAGGCCCAGTTTCCCATGTATTCGGACCTCCGTGTCCCCAAGACCCCTTCATCCTCCCGACCCTAGAGAGGCAGGAAGCCTCTTGGGGGCAGTGCCATGCAGAGCCATGCTTGGAGTCAGTGTGTCCAGAGTCAATCCTTAGTTCTGCCACATGAGACCTTAGACAAGTCACTGAAGCTCTCTTCATTCCAAGGAAGGAGATGGCCTCTATGGTCCCCTCAAACTCTAAATTTGTGGTCCTGGGGATCATTCCTAGAAGGGAACTCAGAGGTCATCTCACTTTACAGAGGAGGAAACTGAGGCCCAGAAAGGGACCTTGCTCCAGGTTACAAAGGCACTTAGACTCATAATATCATGGGTCTAAAGCAATAAGACACTTTCAAGACTGTCTAGTCCAATGCCCTCATTTTACATGTGGGGAAACTGAGGCCTGGAGTGGTGAAGATACTCAAGGTTACAACTGCAGAGTTGGTATCAGAGCTCAGTTCCTCTGATACTCCCCTTCCCCCCATCCCCCAGATCCTGACTCTACTACCTGCAGCTGAGATGTCAGGCACCTGCTTTCCCTCTGGGATCTCCAGTTCTATACTCACCCTACCCCACTCCTTATACACCCACCCATACACATACACACACACACACACACACCCCCCCCCCCCCCCCACACACCCCCCCCCCCACCATCTACAGAGTCTGGAAACTCTGGAGTTTTGTCTTCTAACCTCCTTGGGATGAATGAAACGCCACCTCCAGCCTCAGCCTCTTATCTAATCAAACCAAACAGCAAATGTTTGCTGAGGTCATTTAGCCCTCTATCTTGAGCCTGGCATTCAAAACCAAACCAAACCCACGGGTTCAAGTAGAGACCTGAGCCACTGTGCCAACTCTGTGGGGATAGATAGGTGGGGGAGGGGCCATTGCTGTCAGGGAGCCCCCCCCCCCCCCACGGTTAGTCTCTGAGAGCTGGACTGGCCAGGATGTTACCCAGAAAAGGTAGGAGTTCTTGATCACCCGAAATCATATCTAATCCTTTAACCACCGATAAGCAAGCTGGGGAGGGAAGCAGGGTTCCAGCTCGGGTTTGCCCCCCTTCTCTGCTGCACCTCCCCCCTTACATCTGTCTCCAGGAGGTTCTAAATCCCTGTAACTCTTATTGGCTAAAGCAAACACATTCTGTTCCAGTGGCCCCAGAAATGCTGTGATGAATTGCTCTCTGGGAACTGACGCCTATGAACCTCTGTGGGGGGAGGGGGGAACTGCAGCAGCCTGGGTCTGGGGAGAGAGGAGGAGGAGGGCAAGAAGAAGGCCTAGCCCCTGCTGACGGCACAGGGTGTTACCCAGAGTCACCCTGGCTCACCCCCAGCTGGTCACTTCCTTCTCAAAGAGTAGCTGGGACCTTGACACTAGGGGCTTCAAGCTGGGTCATACAGGAATGGTCAAAGGAAGCTGAAGCTGGGGTGCTGGGGGACAGGGCGGCGACGAGGGGAGCTGAGAGACATGACAGTCATCTTCAAGTGTTTGCAGGAAGAGCGCCTAGAATTGGAACTCATTCTGACTGCCCCAGGAGCACCTAAGGATGGAAGGTTTTACAATTCAACAAAGACTGAGAGCTGTCCAGCAGCGCAATGGGCTGCCCTGGGAGGGGGTGGGCTCCTCTGAGCTGGAGGTCTTTAAGCAGAGGCTTTTCAGTTGACCCCTTGCTGGGGATGAGAGAGACAGACAGAGACAGAGAGAGATTGGATCTGGGATTCTTTGGTGAACCCCCATGGGGGCTGAGCGCACTGTGCCCTCAGGGAGCTCAAACCAAGGGAAATCGAAGGGGAGGGGAGGTCACAGGGCAGGGACTGGGCAGCTCAGCATCTCCCAGCATTCCCTGTGGGGGAAACAAGGAACTCGGCCCAACTGTTCTCTCATGAACAGTAAAGACTAGGAGTCTGGCTGACCCTCCATCATCAGGGCATGGGAAAAGAGCCCTGCTTCTGAGGTCCGAGGACCTGGGTTCAAATCTTGCCCCTGCCCCTTGCTATCCTTGTGCCTTTATCACCACCCTTACCCTCAGTTTCCTCACATGTAAAATGAAGGACTTGGGCTGGATGGACTGTCAGGTCTATTCCCACCCCAGATTTGAGAGCCTCGCGTGCCCTCTGCTGTCCAGGCCCCGTCAGATGCCACCTTCTCCATAGGACCTTTGTTGGACCACGTCTGCCCTCCCCCCCCCCACCAGTCTGAAGTCAGAACTCCTCCATCAAGCAGGGTCTTCCTGTCTTACCTGTACACACTCCATGCTCTGCATCCCTTTGATTAAATAGTGCCCCCTCCAGGTCAGCTGCATCATCTGTAGCTTTGTGTCTCCTTCAGAACCCAGGACAGGGTCTCATGTAACAGGTACTTCATGTTTATTAAATTGAATCAGGATGAGAAGCCATAGTCTGGCTCCTTATTTCACAAATGAGGAAACTGAGGCCAGAGCAGTGAAGTCGCTCGGCCATGGTCACATCACTAGGATGTATCCAAAGGGGGATCTGAGCCTAGGTCTCCCTAACTCCACGGCCGGTGCCCTCTTCTCTGTACTAGCAGTCCAGACACCTGTGATTTTGGGTGAGTGATTGGATGCTCCCTACCCTCAGCTCCTCCTGGGATGAGAGCTGGGCTGGATGTCCCCTAAGGGCCCTTCTGGCTCTAGATCTCTGATCCTAGGAATAGAGAGTGTTTAGAAGAATGAATGGACTGGGAGGGCTTCCTGGAGGAAGGGAGGCTTGGCCACCAGCCACATGGCTAAATCCATGCTTAGTGCTCTGAGGGATGGAGCAGGAAACACAGACCTTGCCCTCCTCAAGAGGTTTACAGTCCATTTGGAAAACCAAGGCATGTCCACGTGAAAAGAGCCATAGTATGCTGTAGATCAGTAGGTCAAGTATTGGATCTGGTTGCAAAGGACCTGGATTCAAATCCCACCCCTGATATTATCTACCTGTGTGACCTCAGGCAGTCACTCAGTGCAGATCCTTGACCTCTCTGGGTGTTAGTTTCCTCATTTATAAAACACAGAAGTTGGGCTTGATGCCTGTAAGGTCCATCCCATGATCCCAACATCCCTAAAGGAAGAAGGGCTTGGGGCTCAGGAAAGATGGGAAACTGAACTGCTTAAAGCAGGTGGAAAGTGGGCCAGCTGAGTCCCAGGGGGCATCAGGCCAGCCCTCCTGCCTTTGGGAGGCCAAGGGACCCCTTTGTTCCACAGAGGGCCCAGCTAGGCCATTGTGTTCTCTTTGTTCATTTTCCCAAGAAAATAGGGGTGATCTGTCTCTATTCAGCTTGAGGACCCAGAGCCAGAGAAACATCTGCTAAGCTGAGCCCAGGGGACAAAGGATGACCAGAGGGGCTCCCGGCTAGCCTTGTATAACACTTCCTCTCCCTCCTTCCACACCAATTCCAAAGGCAGAAGTCAGGGCTCACAAAATGGAAACATGACTCAGTCTAGTTTATAGCTTTTATAGGGCAGTGTTCCCAGGCAGGCTGGAACAGAGGGGAAGACATCAGAAGGGGGCGGAGAGAGGAAAGGGGAAGAGAGACAGAATGGACTTCTGGAACTCAGCAAGATTCCAGCATTTGGGACTAGGAGCCAGGAAGCAGTGCTGTAACTAGGGCAGGCCATTGGGGCTTTGTCCCAGAGGTGCAGAAGTTTAGAGGGCACTTCTAGAAGCTGTGGGCTTCAGCAGATAAAGACAATGAAATAACAATAATACATCTGCTCTCATGTTGGGCAGTGCTCTCTAACATTCTGGTCTCTGTCTCCCCCACCACCATTAGAGGTCTGTATCTAGTCTAAAATCCAGTGACTCTGCTCTCCCCATTTAAGAACATCTTTTCGTATTGGCTGCCCCAGTTACCATATTCACTTGTTGTATCTTGACCAAGGGAGGAGAAATGTACTATTGCTTCCAAGTGTGGCTGGTTCTCACCTTTTCTGGGGTACTCCACAGACATTTCTTTCACAACTGAAGGAGTCTTAGACAGGCAAAAGTCAAGGGCTGCCTAACAAGAAGAGAAGTAAAGGTCTGACCATATGCCTACTGCACAATGAATACAGGGAAGGTTCCCTAAGATCAGGGGGAGTGGGAACTGGGATGAAACAAGGAATTTTTGTCTTTCCGGTGCTTTTCTTCCTGCTCCTTCAAGGCTCCGATCAAGAATATTGGACTTGGAGTATGGGGATCTAGGTTAAAATTCCACTTTGTACACTTAATAATTGAGTGATCAGGGACTAATCACTTTCTTTCTCAGTTTCCTCATCTGTAAAATGGGGATAATAATTTTTGTACTTCATAGCTATTTTGAGGAAAGGGCTTTATAATCCTCTAAAGTGTTGCAAAAAAGTTATGTCAGAGTCATTACATTTATCTTTGTAGTACCTGGAGATACCTCCTAACTCAAGAGGCTCCCCCAAAGATGGCTCCCCTAAATTCAAGGTACCCTGCAAATACTCATCAATGGTTTATAAACTCCCAAAGATCAGAAATTTATCTCTTTCAGGTCTTTCTTACTCTCTCTTTCCTTTCACCAGAACATATGGTTTGGAATTATCTCTGTGAGATTTCATATGGGAGTCCCCCTGGCCTCAGTTTCCCTTTCTGTAAAAGTGAGGTTTGGAAGAGAAGGTCTCTAAAAGTCCCTTACAGCTCAAAATCTATGAGCCTAAGACCTCCTTATCCTCTGGCAATCCTGGGAAAGGGCATCTGGTCTGACTGGCAGACAGCAGGGAGGGAGGGGAAGGCAGAGTCCCAAACTGCTGAGCCCACCAGAACAGATATGGAAAAGGCTCAGGGCTAAGGGGCCCAGGTGGGTGAGGGGTCATGACTCCCTGCCCAGACTTCCCAGCTTCCCCTCCAGCCCTATTCTCCACTTACCTCCAGGATTGCTAATTTAGGGAGAGTAGCCCGGCTGGCTGTTACTTTTGCCAGGGAGAGATGAGGGAGTTACCACGGGCCCAGACCTCCTCCAGTCCAAGGGCAGACAAAGACGGTAAACAGGGCCATGTTTACTGGGCATCCTGTCTGCAGCCTCCTCTGGCCTGGCCTGTTTCACTGTGTCCTCCTCGTCCCCTAGCCCTAGCCATCCCTAGTCCATTCTCACCAGTTAACTTTGTTCATTCTGTTTTCCATCCTCAATGTCTTGCTGTCCTCGGTTCCAGTCATTCCTGATCTGGAAAAGTGGCTTAAATCTTTAGCTTCCTCCAGGAAGCTGAAGGAAAACCCTGCCCAGCCCTACCTGGTTCAAGTCACTCCACATATTAATTCAGGTATAGCCAAACTCTTATTTCCTCCCCCTACTTCATCAGACCAGGGGCCTGGGAAGTGAGATGAGGAAGGGGATCTGTGTCTCCTCTATCAGACCAAACACTGGCTCCCTGGGGCCAGGAGCTCTATCTTCCCACTACAATCAATCCAGAGTAATTTATTAAGCACTAAATTTACACTGGGGCAGCTAGGTGGCACAGTGGCTAGAGTGTTGGCCCTTGAGTCAGGAAGACCCATCTTCCTGAGTTCAAAACTGGCCTCAGACACTTACTAGCTGTATGACCCTGGGCAAGGCGCTAAACACTGTTTCCCTCAGTTTCCTCATCCGTAAAATGAGTTGGAGAAGGAAACAGCAAACCACTCCAGCATCTTTGCCAAGAAAACCCCAAATGGGGTCACCAAGAGTCAGACACAACTGAAGAACAAATTTATGCCTGGCATAAATAAGGACTAGGCCACAAAGGAACAAAGACAAAAATAAAGGAGTCCCTGCCCTCAAAGAACTTACTTTCTATTTACAAAGTCAATACAAAGTAACATGAAAGAGAGTGCGGAGGGGCTCACACTTGGGGGATTCATGAAGGAGATTGGGTTTGAATGGCCTAGGTCTTCTGGTGCCTGTTAGGTCATTGGAGTCCTGTGGGTCATCAAGCAATCAATCTAACAACAGATGTCCATGGTTATCTGTGTCAGGCACTGAGATAGCATTGGGGACATAAGTGCAAAGAATGAAACCACTGCTGACCCCTTCCATTCTAATGGGGGAGACAGCAAGAACATATGCAAATGGAGACAGAGTAAATAGGGAATAAATGCAAATATATACAAAATGGTTCCCTATTAGGCAGTTTGGAAGGAGGATGGCACCAGCAGCTGGAGGGAACAGACAAGGCTTCATGCCAAAGGTGATGCTTGAGCTTGGTTTTAATAGAAGAGAGGGACTCTATGGTGCACAGTACATATAAAAGGGGAGACCCCCAGGCATGTGGAATGGTCAGTGGAAAGTCTGAGAGATAGGAGGTGGAAGATGGGAGATGATGGGAGATGGGAGATGTGGGAGATGATGGGAGATGGGAGATGTGGGAGATGGGAAATGTGGGACATGATGGGAGATGGGAGAAGATGGGCAATGGAAGGATCTCATGGGAGAAATGGAGAGACTAGTCTATAGCTGAGACCTGCCTATGTGTACAAAGTGCCCCTCCATCTAACCCAATTTTACTCAACCAACGAGTATATAATAATCACTTACAAAGTACTAGGCACTGGGAGTACACAGAAGAATCAAAATGATATTTGTCCTCAAGTTTGCATTCAAAAGGAGGACACAGTATGTACACAATTAGGGATATAGACAAGATACCTGAGAGACAGTGTGGAGGAGTGGGTGGAGAGCTGGCCTCAGAATCAGAAAGACCTGGGTTCACGTGCCCCCTCTGACACACTCTGGCTGTGTGACCTCATAGGTCATTGACACCCTGTCTGTGCTCTATAGATCGCAGACAATGTACCAGCCCAGGAGTTTTCTATGCCAGTGAATTATAGGCTGGGTCCCTTCCCCACCCCACATGGAAAGGTGGGGTTTTGCATCCTCCCCTAATTAATCACAGACAGCCCAAGCAGCAGGACTGAATCCGGGAAAGTGGCAATCCTCTCTCCCTGAACCTCGACCTGTGAGGTGAACCTGTGACCATATTGCTGGGGCAGCTGAACTAGCCTGAGCCAACACATTTAGCCCAGCTAGAGAGAGGGGCCAACTGAAGGTAAACAGAAGTTCAGTTCTACCAGCCCCTGGGCACCCCAGGTGCCTGACATTTTCCATTATTTCTAAGAGAACCTTAAATCTGACAATTTATTGACTAAGAGGGGTTGAAGATGTCTTACTTGTCATAGGAGCATTTATGTTATCAGTGTTATCTGTAAAATCCAAAGGAATGAGTATCTCCAATATATCTAATGGTGTATTGATATTTGGTCATTTCAATCATGTTAGACTCTTTGTGACCCCATTTGGGGTTTTCGTGGCAACAATACTGAAATGGTTTGTGATTTCCTTCTCCACATCATTTAACAGATGAGGAAACTGAGGCAAACAGGGTTTGGTGACTTGCCCAGGTCATACAGACCAGATTTGAATTCATAAAGCTGAGTCTTCCTGATTCCAAACCCAGAGATCTGCAATGGTGCATTATCAGGCACCATTACTGGAGGGTAAGAGAGAGAATTTTAGGGAGCTCTGCCCTCCAGCTTCTCCTCTCCCCCTCCCCACACAGATTTTTAATGGGGCTGGTGTGTATCAACAAAAGGGAGGCTGGAAAAAGGCATAAAAACAACAGCCCTTCTAACAATAGCCCTCTGGCGTGAGTGTGAATAAATACACTCAACCCTTCAGAGGAACCTGGGGAGGAAGAAACAGGCGGCTTCTGGTGCTGTCCCTTAGGACAACAGGGCCTGCTCCAGGGTCCGAGTTGCTTCCTTAATGAACTCTGGGACTGGCTAATAAAGTGGGGCCGTGGAGAAACCGGCTGGACTGCCAGGACTCAAGCCCAGGCCTCGTCCTCAGCATTCTTAGCTCCCAATTGTTCTTGGGAGCTTGTGTTATTTCCTAAGGAAAGAAGTGTAATTAGTGCCGAGATGGAGAGTCTGTTTTTATTAAGAGTCATGAGAAAAAAGAAAAAGGCAGTCTTGGGGCCACAGGCAAATGAAAAGCAACTTAAGGTTTTGTCTCTTCTCATTAAAGCATGGACAGTTATAACCTGTTCTGCATCAAAACAACCCCCAGACAGCCTGGTAAAGCCAGCAGAGCCTTTTACAGAGTGTTTCTAAATGCACGCATAGGATTGATTACCAAGGAAAACAATTGAGTGGAAATACAATTATCCAAATATTTTATGTTTTAAAAAGTTAATAGATCCCAGGTAAAGAACCTCTGCTTTAGAGAAAGAAGGTTTTTTTTTTTTTGCTTTTAAAATTAAGAGAAAGGAACATCAAGCTTTTCCAGGAAATGAATGAATGAAGAGCTTCATTAAGCCCTACTGTGTGCCAGACCATGTTAGGTGCTGGGGACAAAAACCAAGCTGGTACCTGCCTTCAAGGAGCTTCCATCCTCACAGAAGGCACCCCAAGATGACTGGGGACGCTGGGTTCTGGGATGTCGGAGGGATAACACACAGAGATGTTAGGCAATTGTTTGACAAGCCATTTACTGAATTAGCAGAGAGATTAAGGGACTTGCCCAAAGGCATGTAGGTGGAAGTGATAAGAGGGATTTGAACCCAGACTCTCTGACTCTAGAGCAGGAGCTGTCCATTGTACCAAGATTGGTTCCGGCTCCAGCTATGAAGTTGCCCAACTCCTCAAATGAAGCATCTTCCCTTATTTTGAGTTGTTCAGTCATGTCCAACTCACCATGACCCCATTTGGGGTCTTCTTGGCAGAGATCCTGGAATGGTTTGCCATTTCTTTCTTCAGCTCATTTTACAGATGAGGAAACTGAGGCCAACAGGGTGAAGTGACTTGCCCAGGGTCACACAGCTAGGAAGCATCCGAGGCCAGTTTGGAACTTAGGTCTTCCTTACTCCAGACCAGTGTCTAGCCACTGCACCACCCCACCACCCCTTGTTTGAGTTAGAACCCATCAGATAAAGGCTGTTTACTTCTCATACCCTCATCTTTTTGCTTCTTCTGTGAAAGTCTCCACAGCCCCCAAGCACTCAGCCAGTAGAGATTCCTCTTTCTGACCAATTATAATGACATAATGAGGAGAAGCTGGGCTCAGAGCAAGGCAATCAGGGCCTGGTCTTGGAGCTGGCACTCACCAGTTTGTATGACCTTGGGCAAGTCACTGTGAGCCTCAGGTTCCTAAGGAGAAGCCAAAAGGGCCCTCCCACTTCCAAGAGTTCTATGTCCCACAAGGAAGGCATAGTAACAATATGGATGGCTGGTGCTCACAGAGGGCATATTACATGGTCCTTAGATTCTCACAACAACCCAGCGAGGTCGGTTCTATCACTAACCCCATTTTACAGGTGAAAATGCTCAGGTCAAGAGAAGTTAAAGGATTGCTCGAGGTTCTTAAGGACTCTGGCCTTTCACCTCCCAGTCCCACACCAGTCGCTCTGCTACTCTTGTGTAAGCAGTGGTGACCAGGCCACTCCTGGAAAGCTGGAGGAAGACTTTCCTTCTAGGCCACTTGGAAGGACTTAGTCCAGGAATCATCAGTAAGAGGTTCAGCTCTAGACCTTTGCCTTTGGCCTTAGTTTCTGATTATGAGAAGCTGCTGGTACAGTAAGTACCCTTAAATACAAAAGGGGGCAGCTACGTGGTACAGCTGATAGAGTGTCAGTCCTGGAGTCAGGAGGACCTGAGTCAAATGTGACTTCAGACACTTGCTAACTGGGTGACCCTGGCCAAGTCTCTTCACCTTGTTTGCCTCAGTTTCCTTATCTGTAAAGTGAGCTGGAGGAAGAAATGGCAAACCACTCGAATATCTCTGCCAAGAAAATCCTAAATAGGGTCATGAAGAATCTGACACATCTGAACAACCACTACATAGACTGAGAGCTGGAGAAAGAACCTCAGAGGTCCAAGCAGCCCGACGAACCCCATTCTACAGATGGGGAAACTGAGGCAAAGAGAAGTTAACTGCCTGCCCAAGGTCACAGAGCTAGATACATGCCAGACACTGTGTTACCCCAGACCTTTCCAGAAAGGCATTGAGGGCGGAGGTATCCATTTCCCGTCCATCCCCCGCTCTCCTCATCTTACACTTCTTCCCGTTGCCCAGCTTAGGGCCGATATCTCTCCGCAGCACTCTTCCCATTTGTTGAAGAGAAGTTGTCCCATTGCTGGGGTCCCTGGGATAGCACCAGGGGCCTCTCCTTCCCAGCCCTCCTCATGCACACTTCCTCTCCTCAGTGCCAAGGAGCCTATCGTGTGTAGTGATAATGGGAGCCCAGGGGAAGGGAGGGGGCAGGAAGGAGGGAGCAGAGGGCCCAGAGCCCCCGAAGCAGGTTCCTGGAATTCGGGTGGAGCATCCTTGACCAGAAAACACTTCTCCCGATTCCCCCAGGAATCATCCAGGTCCAAGTGCCAGGTCTTGGGAGGGCTGGCCAGTGGCCCAGACAGGATTCATCTACTTTCCTATTCTTGTACCTCTGTCTTGGGCAGGACATGAGGGCTGGGACATCAGATTTGGCAACCTCACTCAGCTGGCCACCCAGCCTTTACTGAGTGTGTATTGAGATACCAGGCCCCAAGCAAAACCAGAAGCCTTTGAGCCTTGGATAATAAACAGTCACATACACAATCTCTCTGAGACTCAGTTTCCCCATCTATAAATGGAGATCATGGTCATTTAGAGCTGAAGGGGCCCAAGTCAAACCTTCCCATGTTATGGATGAGGAAACTAAGACTGAAAGAAGACCCTTGTCCAAGATTGCCTAACTGCTGCTGCTATTCAGTCGTTTAAGTCATCTTCAACTCTCCCTGACCCCATGTGGGGTTTTCTTGGCAAAGGCACTGGAGTGGTTTAGCATTTCCTTCCCCAGCTCATTTTACAGATGAGGAAACTGAGGCAGACAGGGTGAAGTGACTTGTCCAAGTAGTGTCTGAGGCCGGATTTGAACTCAGAAGGATTGAGTCTTCTTGACTTCAGGCCCAACACTGAGTCAATCAGGTGCCATAAGTCAGTAAGTGCCTAAGGCAAGATTTGAACTCAGGTCTTCCTGATGCCAATCTCTCTTAAGTGGACAGAGCTGGGATTCCAGTCCAGGCCCCATATCTTCAAGCTCACTGCCCAGCACTGCCTTCCATAATTGTGAGACTCAAATGAGATAGCATCTGTGGGTATTTATTATATTGTCTCCCCAAGAAGATCAGATTCAGACAAAAGAAGAAAATCCAGGGCTAGACCACTGGGTATAATGGAAGAACACAGATGGTTGCTGGACCTTTAGGGATGGGGAGGTTTTAACTAAGCAGAGAGGAGAAGGGAGGCATTACAAGGCCTAGCGTAATGGCATAGGCCAAGAAAACCCCAAATGAGCTCAGGAAGAGTCGGATAAGACAAAAAAAACAAAACAGCTGAATAACAACAGACCATCTAGGCAAAGATTCAGAAGCAGGGACACCAATGGCATTGGGAAAACCAGCAGACCAAAGCAGAAGGGACCTATAGGAGATTAGTCTGGAAAGGCAGATCCCAGTCAGATTATGGAGGGCCTTGAATAGCAAACTGAGATTTATGGATTTTATTTTTCAGTAGTAAGTAGCAAAGGATGGTTCTTGAGTAAGGCAGGGAAGCCTACCTTGTAAGGCTTCCCCTGGGTATATAAGATGAGAGGGACCAATGAGGAATGGCTTTCCCAAAGGGAGGCCATGGGAGGACCTGGGCCCCTGCCTGCTTCCTCCATTGATGATACTGCTTCCCCTCCTCCATGAGCCCCCTGGTGACCCTTTGAATTAAATTTTCTTTGAGTCACTTGGTCAGGATCTAAGACAACTCCAAAGATTCATGATGGAAAATGCTACCCACATCCAGAAAAAAGAACTCTGGAGTCTGAATGCAGAACCAAGCAGGCTATTTGCTCTTTCTTTTTCTTTTTTTGTTTAGTTTCTTCTTTTTCATGGTTCCTCCCATTGATTCTAATTCTTTTTTACAACATGACTAATGTGAAAATAGGTTTAATATGAATGTAGGTGAGGTGCTTATATCAGATAGCATGCTGTCTTGAAGAGGTGGGACGGGAGGGAGGGGGAGAAAATTCAGAACTTAAAATCTTATGGAAAGGAATGTTCAAAACTAAAAATAAATTAATTTAAAAAGCCAAAAAATAGTAACTTGGTCAATTGCTTACCATTTAGGAAGAGGGGAGGGCAGGGAGGGAGAAAAATTTAAACCAGAAGTCTTGTAAAAATGAATGCTAAGAATATAATTAGAATTATAAGAAATAAGAATACAATTACATATAATTGGGAAAAAAACATTACTTAAAGAAGAGTAACTTGGTTGAAGAATGACTGAATTTCTGCGTTGGAAACAACCCATCGTGTGTAACTCAAACCTGGAAAGGATTGTCTTTATAGCCAACCCGACTAATGGTCCTCCAGCCCCTGCCTCTTGGGGTAGTCCTCCCCACTGAGGGGAAGTCCTCCCCACTGAGGGGTAGCTCTCAGGACAGGAAAAAGGTAGAAGCATATTTCAAACCTCATTTATAGTAAAATTGAAAATATTAAAGAAAGAATATTTTTTCTTTAAAACCTTTTCCCGACTCTTGGGAAAAGCCCCTTGGGAAGGTGGGCAATACCAAATTTAACTCTGCTTCACATTGCCTCCTCACCCACCTTGAAGGTACTGGCTGGAGCTAGGGCTCACCCTTCTCCTCTGAGAAAGGATTAAGGTATCCAAGAAAGGGAGGAGGCCCCTGGCTTCAACTCTCGGAATCACCAGAATGGTCTGAAAAGAATGGGATTGTGAATCCAGATTGGATTTTAAGGCATCTTTTCCCTGTTCAAGATTCCTATAAATGTTATCCAAAATCATCTTGGAGAGAGAGTAATGTCAGAAGTCATGGGGACTATGCCAGTTTAGACGCCTCTCTCTTTCTCCTCTCTCCCTCTCTTTTCTCTCTGTCTCTGTCTCTCTGTGTCTCTTTGTCTCTGTTTCTCTCTGTCTCTTTCTCCTCTCTTTTTCCTCTCTTCTCTCTGTCTCTGTCTTTCTTTGTTTTTCTTTGTTTCTGTCTCTCTTTCCTCTCTTCTCTCTCTGTCTCTGATTCTCTCTCCTCTTTCTTTTTCCTCTCTTCTCTCTGTCTCTCTGTGTCTCTTTGTTTCCATTTCTCTCTGTGATTCCTCTCTTCTCTGTCTGATTCTCTCTCTGTCTCTGTCTGCCATTCTCTCTGTCTCTGTCTCTCTGTCTCTGTCTGTCCCTGTCTGACTTAGGTAGAGTGGGGTTTTTGTTATAATTCTCCTTTTTCTTCCAAGTCTAGAAACCAACTTCTGACTCACTGACCCACAGGAAAAAGTCAATCATGGACATCAATCTATGTTGGAATAGAGCTTGTAGGTAAGTAACAACTAGTTCAAAAGTCTCATTTTACTGATGAAGAAACTGAGGCCCCCAGAGCTCTCTGGCATCAGCTGAACTGAGGCCCAGCTCCATCCATGGTACCATTTAACTGCCCCAATAAAGTGCTGCACTGAGCTGTTGTTTAAGAATGGAGAACATGAAACTTTATTCAGTAAAGATAAACAAAGTACAATAAACAACAAGCCTTGACCGAATATTTCAGCTCCACATCATGGCTGGTGCCATAGGGAGAATGGAAAGAAATGTAGCCTTGGCTCAATAAATATTTATTGAATTGATTCCAGATTTCTCCATGGGCTCTTCTTCCACCCTTTGGAAGCTTCCCTTTCAAGATGCCCAGGTGAGCAGAAAAACATACACCAAATGCCAGAAGAAATCAGCTTCAGGGTCAAATGTTCCCCACCCCTGCTTTAATGGTTCTCATGCCCATGGGAAGTAGGATGGCGTGTTGATGAAAGAGGATGAGGAAGAAACACAGGGAGCTCCTGGGGGCTCCCAAGGGGAGAGGAGGGTGGAAATTTGGAAGGAAGAGAAAAGACAAAACACTTAACTCTATTTAGAGGATGATTAATTTCACGGAAATGGAAGACTCTGGTTTGGGGCAGAGAGTCAAAGCTGAGGTCTGCAGTCACGTAGGAGCTCCAGGGTAGGGCTGTGTCCTTCATTCTAGAGACCCTAAGTGGAAGAAGGCAATTCCAGTGGCCTTGGTCTCATTCGGGAGTAGAGGAGGAAGGAGGGACAGAGAGGAGGCTTTCTCTGGGAACCCCTGAATAGGTGGAGCAGGAGAATCAGAACTCTGGAGGTCCAGGGATTTTAGTGCATCATAGACTGAGAGGGAAGGAGCCACTCTGGCCAATTAGACCACTTCTCTAATGTTACAGTTGAGGAAACTGAGGCCCAGGAAGGAAGAGAAGTGACCTATGAGGCTGAAGAAGGGTTGGGAGGCTAGGGAAACCCACTCCATAGCCTCACCTCAACACCTTCCTCCCATTCCCCACTTTTCCTCCTGCATCCAGGAATGAGACCGAGGTCATACCAGTAATAAGTAGTAGTGGGAAAGATCTGAATCGAGACCCTCTGATTCCAGATCCAGCATTCTTTCTGCTAAACCCCACTGCTCAAGCTAAACTTCTACCCAATTTAACAAACATGTATTACATGCCTACTATTTGTTGTAACTTGATTTCCTAGGAATCAGATTGATTGGCTCAGTGCTCTGGGGAGGGAGTCTCTTCTTACGGGCCTCCTGGGGAACCTGCCCTGAGCTAGACTTTGAACTTCCCTAGCCTCCTAAACAGCAGCTCAGTGGTTCAGTGGATAGAGCACTGGGTCTGGAGTCAGGAACACCTGAGTTAAATCTGGTACCAAACACTTCCTAGCTGTGTGACCCTGGGTAAGTCACTTCACCCTGTTTGCCTCATGGACAGAATTGGTGTGTTCCAATTTGCAAAGAGTCGGACATGACTGAGCAAGAAGCAAGCCTCCTAGACCCCCTGACCATTCTGGTTCTTTCTCTCTTCTCTCTCTTACTTTCCCTTATAGGCCCCCTCTTTTTTTTTTTTTTTTTTTGCTTTTTGGAGGGCAATCGGGGTTAAGTGACTTGCCCAAGATCACATGGCTAGTTTTTGTATTAAGTGTCTGAGGCTGGATTTGAACTCAGGTCCTCCTGACTCCAGGGCCGGTGCTCTATTCACTGCTCCACCTAGCCGCCCCCGATAGGCCCTTCTTATCCTAGAAGGAGAGAAGCATCTACTGGCCTGATTTCCACCAAGCTCTCGGGGCTTACTATGTGAATCCCACCAGGTGAGAAGGCGAATGTGCATTTTTAAAAAGAAGCTAGGAGAGAAAAGAGGTGTACCCAAGGAAATGATTCTCTAACTGAGGCACCATGGTGCAGGGTAAAGAACAAGGGCCATTGGGGTGGCTGGGTAGTGCAGTGAATAGAGCACTGGCCCTGGAGTCAGGAGGACCTGAGTTCAAATCCAGCCTCAGACACTTAACACAAAAACTAGCTGTGTGACCTTGGGCAAGTCACTTAACCCCAATTACCCTACCTTCCCCCCTCCAAAAATAAAAAAAAAAGAACAAGGACCCTGGAATTGGATGACCTGGGTTCCAATGCCACTTTTGATATTTTCTATCTGTGGGACCTCAGGAAAGGCACTGAGACCTCCCTGAGCCTCAGTTTCCTCATCTGTAAAATTCAAAGTGGGAATAGATGGCCTCCAAGGTCCTTTCCAGTTTTAGATCTATGATCTGAAATGATTTAATCTCTCTGAGCCTCAGTTTCCTCATCTGTAGAAGGAGGGGATCAGACCATACATACATACATGCATACATTTTTCTGCTCTTCTAGGCAATGGAGAAAAGAAAGGAGCAAGCATTAATTATGTTTCAGTCACTGTGCTAAGTTTTTTATAAATATTATCTTCTTAGATCCTCAAAACAACCTTGGGAAGTGTAGGTGCTATTATTATCCCTATTTTGCAGTTGAGGAAACTGAGGCAGACATTGGTTAAACCACTTGCCCAGGGACACACAGATGGTGAATATCTGAGACTGGATTTGAACTCAGGTCTTCCTGACTCCAGGTCTGACTCTCAATTCACTGCCTCTGAGGTTTCTTCTGGTTCTAGATATATGATCCTGTAATCCTTAATTATTTACTCCCTTTGGGCCTCAGTTTTCCCATCTATAAAATGGGGATAACAACAGCACCTATCTCCCAGAATTGTTGTGAGGATCAAATGAGTTGACATTTGTAAAGGGCTTATAAGCGCTGGCTATTATCATCATTACTGTTCTTATTATGATGATTACAAGGGCTGGCTCTCTGGAGGAGAGTATTGGGGGAATCTAGGCAATGTAAGGACAAAAACTGTCCATAAAAATACTTTTCAAAAAAAGAAACAAGTTTCTTAAATTGAGCTGAAATCAGCCTTTCTGACTCCCTCCTAAAGCTGTCCCCTGGAGCCAGCTAGAATGTCTTCTCTTATTTCTCTTCCTTCTGGTTCCTCTTCAAACACTGGAAGACAGCTGCCATGCTGTAAAGCCAAGCACTAGCAGCTTTCCAGAGGACTGCTGCTGTGAACAGCTTTTCAAGGTTCTGATTATACAGTAAAGTGAGCTCTCTATTCAATAAAAAATCGGAGCAAAACATTCATAGAAAATCAAGGTACAACATTCATAATGTTACAACTTATCACAGAAAATCAAAATACAGCATTCACCATATCACAACTCAACAACTTATCTCCAAAATGGCCACATACTTTTCACCAAAGTGGTCACATAGTTTAAAACAAAGTACATTCATTTAGTCAATCACAAAATCCTTAATTCAATTGCAAAGAACAAAAGTCAAAGTTCTCCATCCCCAGGTCACAGTAGATCATGATCTTCTCAGTCAGTACACAGTATCCAAGTAAAGTCTTCTAACAGCTTGATTCAAGGCTAGCTCTCAGCTTCCATGGTTCCTTCTTCCATGGTCCCAGCTCCAACTGTCACCTGGGTTCAAAGGCAGGCAGTTCTCAGTTCCTTGTCCAGCTCCTTGTCCAGTTCTTCATCCAGTTCCCATTCCATATTGAAGCTCACAGTGTCCAGTTCACCTCAAGTCCTTCACAATTCCTGTTTCTGGGAAGACAAAGCTTGACAGAGCCACAATAATATTCATACTCATTGCCGGCACCACCCTCAATCTGCTGGTGAAATCAACTCAGACCCACCAACAAGGTGTGAGAATTCAACACAAATCATCAACATAGAAATCAACACAGACCCACAAACAAGGTCCAAGAGGTCAGCACAAATCATCAGTAAAGTCCCAGGACCACAAAACCCTCCTCCAGGACTTCTATAAACATACATCCAGAAAATCCTCTTTCAGGGCTTCGAGTAAGGTCCCAGGGCTTCTATACAAAGTATCACAAACAAACATCAGCACAGACAGAGCAGACAGAGTGCCAGGATACCACAAGTATTCTCCTTGACTCTGCCACCACAAGAGTCCTCTTCTCAGCTCTGCTGTCTCTAGCCTGGGCCTCTTCTTATATATGGTCATTAGCTCCTCCCCTTCCTATTGCAGGAGTTCATGAGTTCTAGGGTTCACAAGTTGTGGGGTTCTGTTATAGGAATGTAAAATTTTAAGATCTTCCCTGCCCCTAGGTTAAGTGCACTTGGAGCCTGTGGTGGGAGGCTTGTTTTTCAGGAACGCCCACAGCTTGGTGCTTTGTGATTGAGCAATGGGTCAAGAGGGTTGTTACATCCTCTGAGCCAGGAGAAGGCTATATAAGCCCTGATGGGAGGCTTTGCTTTGGGGCTGACTTTGAGAAGTGTTGTGTGATTTGACCAGAAGAGACTATGGGCAGCCGTTGAGAGCCCCCCGGCTTTGAAAAACCCAGATGTTGATGCTTCCCTCTCTGATAACTGTGATTTGATATGGATGTAATGGTTGGACAGTTTGGAAGCCTGTCTTCTTGATCTGTTTCTCTGTCTTGTAACTTCTGTCTGTATACTCTGAAGTTCAGGGTGCTGATCTTTTCCCCCTGAACTAGGTAAATAATATATGTTTGATTGATTCAAGTAAGCTTGTTAACCCATTTTGAGTTGCTTTCCTTTAGAAAAGCAGATCGAAGAACCTGTGTTGGTAGCCATCCTGGGGATGCTGGGGTGCTTGCTGCTACAGGTTCACATGTTCTGTTTCTTAACAGACTTGATGCAAGACTCAAAAGAAACTTGAACTGAAACAAGGTGTTAATTCAATAGCTGAAACAAGGTGTGAACTGCTTCTGTGCTTGCCATTACACATGCCCTTCCCCAAGTCTTCTCTAGGCTAAACATCAGTCCCCCACACCCCTGCCCCACCTCTGCCTCCAGTTCCTTCAATTGATCTATTTTTGGACAAGGTTTTTGTTAGCCACCTCAGGCATCTTTCTGTGGACATACTTCAGGACATCCTTCTTAACATATATTGTTCAGAACCAAACACAATATTCTCCATGTGATGTGATCCAGGCAATCCCTTGATCTACACCTCTCTCATTGCAGCCTTGAGGTTGTTGTCTCATATTAAGAGCTTTTCCCCCATAAGCCTCTATTGAGGCAGGTCCCTCCCATTCTTAATGATTCATTAGTTTTTTTTAAATCAAAGTCAGGACTTTTCATTCATTTCTATTAGATTTTATCTTTTTGGTTTCAGCCCATCATTTAAGCCTAGCCAGATATTATTATGGAAGCAGAGAGATATGGCAGGAATGGTTTGGGGCTGAGTCAGGAGTTTGAATCGCAGCTTTGTATCCGAAACTTCCTAGCTCTGTGATCTTGGATGAGACATTTCCCCTCTTTCAGACTCAGTTTCCTCATTTGTAAAAGAGATGTGATAATACTTGACTTGCCTACCTCACACAAAGAGCACTGGAAAGGTCTGTGGATGTAGAAGCGATTATGAATTCTAAATCTTGTTTTTGTCATCTGATGAATAAGCTAGAGTTCTCAATTTCCCATCATCCACAACGGATAAGCAAGTTATCATTTTCAAGGAAGCCCCTCCTAGACTCTGCTCTATGGGGGCTACTCACCCAGAACTGCACTCCCCAAGCTGCTGAACTCTCCTCAGGAGGCCAAGTCACTTCCTTGGGCAGTGGTCAGGTGCTCTGCTTCCCCTTCATCCCAGTGAAAAGACTTGATGAAGATTTTCAGTATGTATTCTATTGTCCTAGTAGCCTCTGGCTGGGGATTACTAAGTAAATCAATGGAGATAACCCTAAAGGTCAGGAAGCAGAGGCCCCCGGGACAGATGGGAGCAAAGGAAAAGAGAGCAAGGTGATAGGGAATTCTGAGAGGAAAGTGAAAGGACTTGTTGGGGAAGGAGGGGGGGGGGGGGGGGTGGAGGAGAGAGGGTGTTCTCTCAGTAAATATTTACCAGAGAAGGAAGCATCTGGTTGTGTAGGTGGAGATAAGAAACTGGTTAATCATTTCTAGGAACTACTCCTGGAAACTTTCTGTGGGGTCACTGTGGGGAGCTGATGCTCACAGAGGGGTTTCAGCCTAGGGTGGATTAGGCACAAACCCTCAGCAGCCTCTTTTCATGCTAAGAG
Source organism: Petaurus breviceps papuanus (assembly GCF_028583685.1). Taxonomy (NCBI): domain Eukaryota; kingdom Metazoa; phylum Chordata; class Mammalia; order Diprotodontia; family Petauridae; genus Petaurus; species Petaurus breviceps. The sequence goes on along the minus strand of NW_027185798.1, from coordinate 6,741,180 downwards.
AGAAACAAGGGACTCTGGAAGGATACTGGGGGTCCTTTGGGGAAAGATGGAATCCCAGACTGGCATCTAGCCTTCTTAGAATAGCCCATAGGGTTGAGAAGGATGGGAACTCCTGCCTCCAAGGCATAATAAGATGAGTTAGAGATCCTAAATGAAAAAGGCAAGCATGATTGTCAAGAGTTTGTTGAGTTGAGTTGAATTGAATTGACTTATCAACACTAGACAGGAAAAGAATCAGGACTGGGACATGTAAATAAAAGGTTAATCTTGCTTAAGAAGAACAGTTTAGAACATCACTTCACAAAATTTATTAACCTGACTGGAATCCTAAAAATCTGAGGATGAGAGTATGGTGGAGAGTATTTAGATGAGGAACAGATGATGTTGTGGTGAGAGTATACACAGATCACCAGGACAGCTGGAGGAAATGGATGATGGGTTTGTGATACATCACAGAGCTGGCACGGAAGTGGACTTTATGTCTTTGAAGTATAGATGGGTCTTTCTCTGCTAAAAGAAGAGTTTTATTTTTGATAAATTCTTTACTTGCCATGTAGATAATTTCATCTTTCAGAAGATGAAATAAGTAAAGTGCAACATGGCTATTCTGGACCTGATTATGACCAATAAAAAGGAACTGTTTAGGAAAGTTGACATGACTGAACCTTGAGAAAATGACCATACCATCTAAATGTACATTAAAACTGGGGACAGCCATGCTGGTCATAACGTGATGTATGCCCTAACTTTACAGAAAACCAATTACAGAGTTCAAAGTTAAGACAGGTAGGACCCCATGGAATTGACCTCAAAAAGATCACAGATTGAGAGCTGTACTGGACCTTAGAGGCTATCAAGTCTGCTCTCTCATTTGACAGATGAGGAAACTGAGGCTCCAAGACATTAACTGATTTGCCTGAGGTCATATATGCAATGAAAGCAAAGCTGGTTTTCAAGTCCTAGCTCTGGCTCCAGTTCCAGCACGCCTTCCGCTATCCTGAGGAGGCCCGAAGGGGTGACATTCTGATGAAGGAGCTGGGCTGATTATGAAAAAGAAGACAAAGAGGTGTCAGAAAGATTGATATGGTTAGGCAGAACCAGCGAGCTTTGGCGTTTCCAAAAATGTGTGTGTGATGAGAACAAGTGTTCACATGCACACTTTAGCAGAGGAAAAGAAAAAGGAACAAACGAAATTAAACAGAAAGCCCTTCGCAGTGTTTAGATGTGTCCATAAGCTGGTTTTGTTTGTGGTTTAGCTTTTGCAAAGGAAGATTTACTTTAAAATGTATAATCACAAATATGCAAATTTATTCCCCCAGGAGCAGGAGGCATAATCTTTCTCCCTTCTTATACCACCTAAAATTTTGCCCCCAAACAACAGTATATTTTGACATTTTAAAAATGCATTTTCTGTGTATTTTACATGAATTTGTAGCTGTTATTACTGTCTCTGTTATGCCCCCTCTCTCCCCGACAATTTACACAGTGGGTCTTCCCCATTCTCAAGGCACTCTATGGGTCACCTACCAGAGGCTTCCATGAATCTGCTGACTTTTTTTATAGTCAAAGAACACAATTTCTTCAAAGTCGTAGCATTGAATAAAATAGCACGGCAAGAAAAGTAGCACAAAGCATTGCCCCCGTTAACCCAGGGCACCCTTGCCCACAAATGCATGCTCTTGATCAGTGAGAAGAGGTGACACTCCTAAGTAATAGGCATGGAACAGTTCACAAGGGGACCAAATGTAGCCATTGTACATGCAATGGAGGGGCATACAGACAAAGAACATATGGAAGGAAGGAAGGAAAAAAGAAAGGAAAGAAGGAAGGAAGGAAAAAAG